>NC_135783.1:211293042-211612685 GCF_051106095.1 Pogona vitticeps
CGCAAAAGCGATTGCAAAACCTTCAACGTTAAGCAGATTCATCATCAAGTGGGGTAATCATCCAGTGGGGCACCAATGTATTTTAAAAAGCTGAACATGGTCTGCATTAATTGACAATAAGGCGCAATAAGTCTATGTGTACGTCTTTAACTAAAAGGTTAGACCTTATGGCAGAAATGTAAAATCACTCACCCAGGATCTCTGGGGAAAGGGAGCAGACCTCGCCCACATTGCTCTGAGCCCCTACAAGGGTAAAGAAAAGGGCATGTTAGGACGTGCCTCACATTGCCTTGGGTTTTTAACACTATACTACAAGATTATGGGGAACATACAGAGGCAGACCTATTCTATTATGTGTACCTATCTGGGGTTTTATGTGAGCAACCTGAAAATGAATGGCTTAATCCAGAAATGAGCCCTCTTTAAAAAATATAGACTCTTTGATTCAAACTCACTTTGAAGGTCAGATCAACTCTCATTTAAGATAGTTCAAGATTCATACCATGGCTGAAATTTGTGCTACATTCCTGTTAGCGATGCAATATGAATTTGCAGATGGAAAAATTAACTACAGTATGCTAGTCTTCTGTGGATGTCTGGCGAAGACCCTGCAGAAATCCTACAGGACCCTGTCAGGCAAGGACCTAAGTTCTATGACATAGCGTATGACAAACTATATTATGAGGAGCCAAGCAAAGTGGCTTCTTCAAAATGGCGGCTGAGTAAGTACAGTATCATCCAGAAATCTCCCCATTTATCTAAAAGAATATCAGCATTACTGTGAGATTTTTCTAAATCAATCCATTTTCTACTGATAGGGCACTAATCTGCAAATATATAAATGCTACTTCCCCCCATCTGTTGCAGGAAAATGGACTAAATATGCTTGTTGTTAGACATGAAATTATACTCAAGGTTCTCCATACTCTGCAAAAGGCTGCTAGATCTTGTGTTACCTAAAACCTTTTTCTGTGTCTTGCAATAAAATAAAATATATACAAAGGCTTTGTCCTGCTCACTGTGATATTTTAAAACATAAGTCTTTCTAACGGTTGACTGTCTACAAGGGAACAAATCCAAAGTTACATTTTTCCCTTTATTTTAAGGAACAAGTTCCAATAGTTACATGCTTCTTCTAATGCTAAACATAACACAACAAGTCATTTAAAACAAATTACTTGTTTGCTGAGAGCTTGATAACCTATGGTTCTGGGCTTTGGTGACAATTTTCTATAAAAGAGGGGTGAGAGAGTAAGAGCTATCATGTCTGTAAAAGACAACCCAAGCATAAAAAAGTAAGGTTGGTAGGGTCCTAAAGCACCAGACAGGTCAAACCTTTAGTCAAGGCATGATTACAAGCAAAGGAATACAAGCTATACTACACTGAAATAAAATCTTACATTTGAAGCAGCTAGGCCAGTGATGGGAAACCTATGGCACACGTACCACAGCTGGCACACAGAGCCCTCTCTGTGGGCACACGAGCCATAAGTTGCCATAGAGAAATACTTACCTGTCCTCCGATCCCGGATTTCAGCACTGCTCTCTGCTGATGCAGTTGTCCAACACAGGAGTGCAATGGCGACCATTACCAATCTAGCCCAATAGCGGATTGGAGGACCAGTAAGTATTTATTTGTTAATGCCACCCATAGCAAAAAAACAAACAAGCATTTAACCCTTGCAGTGCAGGAGCAGTTGTTTTTTCTAAACTTTAGCATTCGGGTTTTAATTGCAGTATTGGCACTCTGAAATAAATAAGTTAATTTTTTGTTGCAGTTTGGGCACATGGGCTCAAAAAGGTTCACCATCACTGGGTTGGACTGTAAACTTTTTTTTGAAGTGGCAAGTTTTCTCCCCACTCACGGAGTGCTCATGGTGTTGATGGTGAAGATGAGGCTTGCCAGGTCTCAGAGAATGAGTTGCTGTGCCAGGAAATGGCTTGGGAATCCCTGAATCTCCAGGTGAGGCAAACAAATGTGAGGAGCCATGGTGGAAGGGAAGGAGTGAGTCTTATTTATTGTTACGGGCTGGCCATAGTGTTTGGGTACCCAAATCCAACCCTCTCCGAATGGCACCAGGGCTCACTGGCTTCCTCTGTCTGGCCAACACGACACATAATATACTTGCCGAGGAGCTCAGACAGGGAACGCACAATACCTAGCTCACTCCCTCACACATGCATGGAGAAATATTATGTTCCCAATTCCTGTGACATCACAGGGCCCCACATCATGACTTCACAAAGACCCACCCCAGGCATTGTTCCCCGAATATAATGAGGGGATGGGGAAGATGATCCCCTGACAACCCCTGACAAACAAGACACTTCAAAACCATTCCAGAAAAATATTTTTATTGGTTTTGGAAAAGAGGCTAAACAGGTATCCTCAGCGGACACAATGGCCTGGTTCAGCTCCAGGAGGATGCCTGCCTTCTGCTGCCTCGTATCCCTCTGGGGAAGAGGAAGCTTCAGGCCCTGCAAGAGAAAGAGAGAGAAAAAAACAACTAAGGGGCGAGATCATCCACAGCTGTCAACGGGTTTCAACCCAGGCGTATCCACCGACCGATGTTCTGGCAACTTCATCCCAAAGTTCCACCTGCCAGCATCCACTGGCTTCCACCAGGAATAGCCACCTGTTCATCTCTTCCACTCCGTTTCTGAAGCCAGCCTCCACCAGCTCCTGAATGCTTGGGTCACACTCATGCCCCGATGATATCCCCACGGAACGCCAGCCAGCCCATTCACACACACATTCATACATGCACAGGTACAAACCAGCCGCCCCCCGACACACACGGACCTTCACTCCACCAGCCATTCACACACACATCCGGGCTTCCATCCACCGATATCCACCAAGCTTCTGCCAGGTGGTTTCAGGAGGCTAACGTCCACCACCAGCTTCATCCACCAACCTCTGCCGGCCTCTGCCTTGCGGCCTCAGCTTCCGCAGGCAGATTCCACCAGCTTCTGCCTGCCAACGTCCACCGACTTTTCTCCCCCGGTCCATCGCCGACATCAGCCAGCTTCAAGCCACGGCTCTCCGCCAACCTCGAGCTGTTAACTCGCAAGCCCACTTAGCAAGTTCCTCTGCTTTCGGGAGAGAACTTGCCTTGGGCAGAATGGCTGGGTCCCCTGCAGCCACTGCTGCTCTCTCTCTGCCGGACTGCCCTCTGCCCTCTGGCCTCCCTTCTGGTCTCCTGCCCTGCCCAACAAGCCCCTTTTATCTGCCAGCTGAGAGGTGAGGCCCCTGTGAGGTCACAAAGATCCAGAAGAAAGGGGGTTGGGTTTCCAAGGCAGCAGCAGCAGCACCCTCGGGATTGGCTGAGTCCTGAAGATGATGTCAACAGTCCCTCTGATCATGTGACTCACCCACAAAAGCTTGCATTTTGCTGCCCCAGGCTTTGTTTTTCCCCAGCAGTATAATCTGAATAACCTGTTGCTGATCTGCTGAATATCTTCCAAGATCTGTCCGAAGATCTAGAACTACCTTTTGTAATATTTTCATTAGGTCAGATGAAGCATCACTATTAGCTAATAGCTAATTATTTCTTAATAGCTCAACAAGTTACACATATTAATAGCAGGCATCAGTTTTCTGTCAACCAGATGATTAATTCCACCCCACTAGAGGATGTACATACTGTATTATGTGACCCACCTCTGTTTTCATTAACCAAGGGGGGGGGGACAACTTCCAGAGGCCATGTGTTTTCCTGACCACCCATTTTTTTAAATTGCAAATGTCTGCCCCTGGATGGGATACAGCACCCCCTGGGGGTGGGAAGTAGCAGTGCATGCATTTCATGGACAGCATTGCACTCATCCTGATCAAGGTGCCATCCTGGAAAAGCTATTGCTTTTGTTTGTTGAACAAGCCAATCCACAAATAATCTTCACAGCTTGTTCTCTGACCTCTTGACAACTTCCAGGAGAACATGCTTGCACTGCTCTTATTTTTACATAGTCTCCAGCGTTCTCTTTGTTTTGGGAAAAGTGGGATGATTTTAAACATTTTCTGACACTCCCAGATGAACAGTGAACCTCTGGCTTTCCACTTTGAGTGCATTCCAGGTTATCTTGCTGATAGTTTCTTTGAAATATGTGCTATTTAATTTCCTTAGGAAACCTTACTGCTGGTGACTGGCAGGTTTTCATTGTTCTGTATTGTGACTTTTAAAACTCTGCTAGAGCTCTCTCCTCAATAGAGCCATCCTATAACTCATACTCACAATCAGAGCTAACATAATGGCAAAGGGCTACCATGGTAACTTAGAATATAGTCCGACACCTCAGTGTGAATTCAGGCATACCTCTCTTTCAATAATGACTGCCTAATTCTTGATTAACCAGAAGGCACTGTAAATTGTAGCTGGAGGAAGGAGTAATGATAAACCTATACATTCACAAACGCCTACAATAGATTATATCCTTATTTTAAAGAACAGAGGCAGATTCTAAGGCCAGCATCCTGTTCAATCTTCATGTGTGCCTCCTCTCAGGCCAGTTGCACATGACCAGGCAGACCACTGGCACTGTGTCCAATGGCCACAGCAATTTCTGCAATTGGAGTTCCAGACATGTAAACACTGAAGAGGATACTGGCTGATGATTTTTTTTTCTTTGTGTGATGTAGTGAGAAAAATGAGGCCAGGTTAGAGAGCTTTGAAAAGTTCTGGCTTGTTGCACAAACACCTCAGAGGGCCTTAGTCTGGGACAGACCTTGGAAAAGTATGGGTTACTTACCTGTAAACATGGTTCTCCAACTTCTTCATCCACCACCTGCCAGAACCCCACCAGCTATGTCACCAGCGAGAACCTTTCTGAGTTCCAAGTGAGGGGTAGCCTTGAGCATGTAACCCCTCCCTTTGAAGTTCCACACCTCAGGTAGCTTTTGCTACCACAGACTGCAGAATCCTTCCAACACCACTCCTGCTTGGTGTTAGGGCAGCAGTAGGAACCCTAAGGCAAATTACAAAAAAAGGAGATTTCCAATGAACCTTAGGAAGAACTTTCTGGCAATAAGAGCCATTCAGCAGTGAGATGGATTATCACAGGACAATGTTGGACTCCCCTTCCTTGGAGGGTTTTTTCTCCAACGGAGGTTGGATGGCCATTTGTCAAGGGTCCTTTAGCTGTGCATTTCCTGTTAGGGCCATAGGGCTGGACTCCATAACTGCTGAGAGTCCTTTCTAGTTCATCAGTTCTGTGAGTCTTTTTAACTCAAGCACCCAAAGACACCAACTGGTGGATACCTCTACTCCCCCCACCCCAGAATACCATTTGTTAAAAATCATCTTCCTCACACTTGTTATATTCTCTTTGGAAGCAAACTGAACATTTTTAAACACTTCAACATTTGTAGCTCTGATGAAACTAGCAGGTATTTGAGACCTTACGGCTTTCTGCCTTTTTCTCTTTATTACGCTGAGGTTGAGAGAGCATTCTGCCACTTTATTCTCCTGGCGGCCAAGGCCTCTGGCATTTGCAGCGCACAATCAATCATGTCAGCCTCCACAGTTTGCATAAAAGCAAGAAATGCTGCCTCTCAGAACTGTAAAATCCTGTCAAAGTCTGTGGCCATGCTCTTGTCTTGATTAAAACATTTATCAGACTCCATCCTGAGCCCCACAATGACTCATAGGCTTGGGTTGCAGTTTTTAAATGACAGCAAGGTAGCTAAAAGTATTTTTTGATAATTTTCGGAGTAGGGTCATTTTAAGTGCCAGGTTTCGCTGATCAATAGTCCACTTCTGTGTCAGTCTGCTTCAATACATTCTGATGTATTCAGTGGCATTTATGCAGGGAAATAGGAATGCTTCTTCAGGGACGTGGTGGCACTGTGGGCTAAACCGCAGAAGCCTGTGCTGCAGGGTCAGAAGACCAAGCAGTCATAAGATCGAATCCACCTGACGGAGTGAGCTCCCGTCGCTTGTCCCAGCCTAGCAGTTTGAAAGCATGCAAATGCGAGTAGATAAATAGGGACCACCTCGGTGGGAAGGTAACGGTGTTCCGTGTCTAAGTCACACTGGCCATGTGACCACGGAAGATTGTCTTTGGGCAAACGCTGGCTCTATGGCTTGGAAACAGGGATGAGCACTGCTCCCTAGAGTCGAACATGACTGGACAAAAATTGTCAAGAGGAACCTTTACCTTTAGGAATGCTTCTTGAAATAATTAACAAAGCAACTCCAACAAACCAGCTAACCATAAAAATTAACATTCCAAAATAATATTAAAAGTGAAAAAGAGCGATAATGTACTTTTCCCAAATGTATTTTGTGGCCTGTTTTTTTGTAGGTCATATTTAAAAACACACACATGTATTTTGAAGGTTATTTTTTTATTTATTTTTTTGCCTTAATAATTCCCAGGACCTTCCAACTAGTAGGGTGACCAGCCTGGCAATTCTGGATATTCTGCTTCAAAAAATAACTTTTCTAAGCGCTGCCCATTCCTCAGTGTCATAATGCATATATGGCATGCAGACGTTCCCAGGTTCATTCAAGGGCATCTCCTGCTGAAAGAAAACACAAAATTACATATGAGCGAATAAAAAAAGCTTTGCCTAAAATCCAGGAGTGCTTTTGCTGGTTAGAACAGGAGATAACCGCGGAGTAGATGGGGAGACAGTCTGAAACATGGGAAGCAGCAACTCTCATTGTCCTTTATCATTGGCAGCATAGGCTAATGGGCTTTCTGGAAGTGGTAGTGAAAAAAAAATACAGACAACAGTGAAGCCTTCTTGAAGGTACAAACAAAGTTTGGGAGTTTCTTCCAACCTAGACTGGAAGGGGGGGATCTACCCTGCCAGAATAATCCACCAGACTTTTGGATTTTGGCTAAAGTTACATGGATTTTGTCAGAAATAGAAAGGTAAGTCATGGGCAATGCAGCTGGCAGGGGTGGGCATTTGGGCTAGCAGTTGGGGGGGTGATGCAGCTGGAGTGTAGCCAATTGGGTGGGTAGGAGGAACTATCAGGCTGGTGAAGAGGAGGGCAATCAGGCAGGCATTGGAGGGTGATGTAGCTGCCAGGGGGAGATTGGGTGTGTTGTTGGGACCATCAGGCTGGTAATGGAGGGCAATGTGGCTAGCAGTGGGTAATCAGGTGGGTGGGTGGGTGGGAGATGGGTAAGGGGTACGAGTAATTGTGCTGGCAGAGGGATGGCAAGCACAATACTTAATTTTTTAAAAGTCCTACTATCTGGTATAGCGCTATATCAGTTAGCAGGATTTTTAAAGAAATGGCAGGGGCATACACACATATGTAATTAATTCCAATGAATTCATTCCACATCTGAAGCAGGATAAATGGACCTCTGTCAGGGGAACTGAAAAACTCATTCTCCTGGCACAGTAGTCTGTGTGTGCAAGTGTCTAAAATCGAAATCAGGTTGTTTTCAGCCCAACCTGGTACAAAAAAAGAGGGTGTTTTTTGGCCAGTAGGCTCAGGCCCATAGTAAAGCAAATTGGCTCAGTTTCCTATTAGAGGGACCGTCAATGGGATTGTTTCTCTACAAGGGAAAGCTGCTTCTATTCCTCCTTGGGCCACTTGCTACCAGAATACTGTTTGAAGTGTGGAAGAATTCTTTTAGCATTTAAGAGTTTGAAATAAGACTAGTCTCTGACTCAAAGTGGAAAAGGGAAGCTGGGATGATTTGCATAACCCCTTCCCTAAGTAGAGCCTTTCACACTGAAAGCTATTCTACTATGAAAGCTCTGTTTAGGAATGGGTTCATGCAAATCATTACAACTCTTCTGTTAATTTTTAGGCAACCCAAAGGTGGATGATAAAAATTGGAACAAGTTCAAAGGAGGGCGACAATGATGATCAGGGGGGTGGAAACCAAGCCTTATGAGGAAAGGCTGAAAGAATTGGGCACGTTAAGCCTTGAGAAAAGAAGACTGAGAGGTGATATGATAAGCACTTTTCAATTATTTGAAAGGCTGCCATACAGAGGAGGGGCAGGATCTGTTCTCAATCATCCCAGAGTGCATGACACGCGACAATGGGCTCAAGTTAAAGGAAGCCAGACTTAGGTTGAATATCAGGAAAAACTTCCTAACTGTTAGAGCAGTATGATAGTGGAACCAGTTACCTCGGGAGTTGGTGAGTGCTCCAACACTGGAGGCATTCAAGAGAAACTTAGATCATCACCTGGCAGATATGCTTTGATTGTATTCCTGCATTGGGCTTGATGGCCTTGTAGGCCCCTTCCAACTTCACTTTTCCATGATTCTAAGATGCAAAGGTGGTAGGTGGCTAGGCCTGGAATCCAATCCACTCTTTTAAAAAGCTTGCTCCATTAATGGTTAGATGGG
Source organism: Pogona vitticeps (assembly GCF_051106095.1). Taxonomy (NCBI): domain Eukaryota; kingdom Metazoa; phylum Chordata; class Lepidosauria; order Squamata; family Agamidae; genus Pogona; species Pogona vitticeps. The sequence continues at coordinate 211,301,369 of NC_135783.1, forward strand.
ATGAAGACTAGTCGTACACAGGGGTTAAATCACAAATGCCTATTGGGTACAACTTGTGTATAGTAGGACCCCCATATCTACTGAGAATTGGTTACATCTTCCCTGTGGATGGTGAAAAACCATGCAAACCCTATGTATATAGCATGGCCTCTGGCTCCCTCTAGTGGACAGTTCTGGTAATTCTTTTGTTGTTGTGTGCTGTCTAGTTGCCGCCAACTCATGGTGACCCTATGACTGAGCGCTCTGCAAAATGTCATGTCCTCAGCCGCTCTGCTCAGCTCTTGCAGACTCACGCCTGTGGTCTCTGTTAGGGAGTCAGTCCATTCTGGCAATTACATCATGGAAATATGGATTTCTGTTTTTTTTTCTTTTAATATTTTAAATATTAAAACCCCAGATATCGATCCTGGGGTCCTACTGTAGTCATAAGTTAAGTCGAGCACTTGCTTCGGTACGAGATGCTAGTACCAGGTAGCTGGTTTCAGGAATGTGGCATGAATTTGAAAAACCACAATACAAGGAGAATAGGTTTTCACATATAAATATATTTACATAAACCTTTCCTTTAAAGGAATACTGTATTCCTGAAGCAATGTTGAGAGCAAGGGTAGCATGGCCAAATACAGGAAGCAGAAAAAGGAACTCCCCACCCCCCACAACCTCTAGCTTCTGCTTCTGCTACCATAACTGGCACCCTAGAGCATATTTTGTCATGCTTCTCCTTGCCCCCCTTAATTATCTAAGGATGCACCTGATTACCTCTAAAAGTTAAAATGTTTTAAACAGTGTCTGCATGGCTTGACTATTGGCAAAACTTGGCATTTCACAACCACATTTCCTATAAAATGCCTCTGGAAGGAATGAAGCAACTAACATAAAACATGTCCATGCACACACAATTTGCAAGAGACAGTGATATTCTTGGCGTCGTATACAAATTCCCCAGGAACGTTTTGGAAAAATTATTACTCCAGTTCCCAGATGGAGGACTCAGGCTTTCTGTGTCCAAGTAGAGACAGGCCTGTTTCAGAGAAAGGCCAAATGGCGCAGTGTGGGCGTGTGCATTGCATGGCCTGTGCTTCTTTGTTCAAAGAACTGGGGTGTGACTTCCAATCCACAGCCGCTTCAGCTGTCACCTTAAAACAGCAACCACTGCTTCCTACATCTCTCCTGATTGACATCTAAGAAAGACGTGAGAAGAATTTTTGGAATTTAATTTCTTCATGGTGCTACAAGCCCAGTGAAGGAGTGTTTTTATCCCCAAAAGCTTGCATATTGTATGATGATTTTTTTTAGTGGCCTGTGAAGTTATCTCCTATTCTTGCACTGGGGGAGGAAAAAAGGTTATTTTTCGAGATGCGTCCTCAAAGGTGACTGTACTGGATTGTGTAGGACCCCCTGAGTTCCAAGATTCTTGTTGCCAGGTCTACATGGGTATTGTTACATACAGCACTGATGGTACCTGTCTGTCATGGGTTTGGAGGGAAAGTTCCATCCTATGGGGAGTGGAAGGCGGGACATCAGGGGGAGGAGCTGTACTGTATATATATTTGGAGCTTGTGTGGAGAAGTTTTAGTTGTGGGAGTTGGAGTCTGTGTGTCAGACTGAGTACAACTGTGTGTCAGTTGGTACATACCTGATAGGTTCAGGTTTCTTTATAGGTAGCCAGAACTGATAGGTTCAGGGTCTGTGCTTTACTTTAAAGTGTTCTGTGTGAACCAAACTGTTGTATGTATGATTGAGACTAAGCCACGTTACAGTATCTTATTTACTTGATCTTTTTATTTACCCTGTTTGTTATTTAAATAAACCTTGTTCTTTTGTTTGTTAAAAATCCATTCCTGGTCTGTGTGACTTCTTATAGGGAATGGTTGGTGGCAGCTTAATTAAAGTGTGGTATACTCCAGTAGGTCTGGGGTTGTCACATTGATTGGTGTCCAGCGTGTGGGATACGACTGGTCCAGTTGTCCAGTGGTCCAGCAAAGCCTTGGCAAGTGTGCCCAGAGCAAGGGGGGTCTAGTCAGGGAAAATCTGAGAGCGCGTAGGTAATCTTCTAGGCTTACCTCACGGGGAGGTACGCTAGTGGAAGAACGTGCCACCTCAGATTGGGGACTAGATTAGGGAGCTCTGAGGCAACCCGTTTTGGCGGGAAAAGGCTGAGGCAAAGCTGTGTGAAGTAACAGTGATCTAGCCTGTCTGCTGAGAGGCCTAGCAGAGGGGGTGGATTCTGCCTGGCAACAGTTGCAAGTTAGTGCTGAAGGAACAGCAGCAATCTATAGAAGGCTGTTCCTGAGGCAAAAGGAAAAAAGTCGTCGCTTTATTTTGAGGCTTGACTTTTGAAGGCAGCCTGTTCTGGGGGGGGGGATGATGCCCTTGACTCGAAGCCAAATGGCAGAAATGGGGGAAATAAGAGACCCACAGGTAGACCAAGGTTCTGAGGAGGAATTTGGCTCAGTGCAGAATGAGAGCACGGGAGAACAGAACCCAGAACTCAGAAAAATGCTCCTAGCCCAACAGCATGAACTGAGGGTGAGGGAAATGGAGGAAAGATTAGAGAGAGAAAGAATGGAGGAAAGGGAGAGGCAAAGACAATTTGAATTAGAGAGAGAGAGAGAGAGAATGGATAGAGAAGAAAGATTGGAGAGAGAGAAAATGGCATTTGAGCTGAAGAAGCTGGAGATAATGAATAGAAATAGTAATAACAATAATAATGAGGGGAACCCAGGGAATGGGGAAGGCAGCCTGTCAAAAACTGACCTGAAGAAATTCCCTGTGTACCACAAGGGAGATTGCCCTGAGGTGTTCTTTTCCCTCGTGGAAAGAGCGTTTGTGGACTTCTCAGTAAGGGAAACTGAGAAGATGACTATTATGCGATCTTTGATCAGTGGCAGCCTGGCAGAAGTCTATGCAGAGATGCCAGTGGAACTGTTGAAAGATTTCGCTGAGTTTAAAAAACTGGTGTTTGCCAGACATGGGATAAATGCTGAACAGCTGAGGCAAAGATTCAGGACACTCACCAAGAAACCAGAGCAGACTTTTACCCAAGTGGGGGCCCAACTGGTGAGGTTGCTAGAGAAATGGCTGTCTCAGGAGGGGACAGAGACCTTCCAGCAGCTCAAAGACCTGATAGCGCTGGAACAGTTTTATTCAGTCCTGCATGGGGAACTGAAGTTCCAGGTGAGGGAGAGGAAACCGAAATCTGTGACAGAGGCGGCAGAGATCGCAGATTTTATTTACCAAATAAGAAAGCCCTTAGGTGCTGAGGGGAAATCTGTAGGTAAACCCAAAGAAACCTACAGCAAGTACTCTCAGGGACCAGGGAAAAACCAGCAAGGGGGAGGGGCCCATGTTGAAGGGAAGCCCTCTGACATGAAACCACCAAGACCTCAGATTTTGGAGGGAAAACCAAAACCAGAGGAGAAAGACTCCAAGTACATCAGAAAATGTTATTTCTGTCAAGGAAAGGGCCATCTAATCTCAGAGTGTGAGAAATTAAAGCAGCTAAAGGGAAATTTGCCTCATGATTTGAGTGGAACCAAGCCAAAAGCTGTGTTCTGTGTCCAGAAAGAGCAAAGCTCCTTGCCACTGAGGGAGCCTGTTGCCATGGCTACTCAATCTGGAACAGTTACATCTGCTGATCAGGCTGAGGAAAATGGTCCTCTTGTGGAGGTCAAGCGCTGCTTACTAGTGAGAACAGATTCACAGTTGTTTGAGACCGCAGGGGTGGACGTAGGAATACTTGACCATCAGTATAGGGGGCTAAGGGATACTTGTTCCCAGGTGACCCTGTGCCATCCAGACATTATTCCTAGGGAGTATATAATCCCAAATGAGAGCCTGAAGGTGGCAGGGATTGAGGGGCAGGTGATCTCACTGCCAGTAGCTGAGGTACCTGTGAGCTTTCAAGGCTGGAGGGGAGTTTGGCGGCTAGCGATTTCATCGACTCTGCCAGCAGCCGTGCTCGTGGGAAATGACCTGGCTGAACATGTGAAACGGGTGCTAGTGATTACACGCTCACAAGCCACCACGGGGACAGTTCAGGGGGGTACTGAAGAGCCCGAGACGGAAGCAGATGAGGGTAGTTCCGAAGCTGTGGTGGAAACCTTAACCACAGACAGCAAATTTGGCCAAGAGCAAAAGGCAGACGCCACTCTCCAAAAGTGTTTCGAAAAGGTGACAGACACCCCGCTAACACCTGAAACCCCAGCGAGATTTCGTGAGAAAAAGGGAATTTTATATAGAGAGACCCTGAGGAATATCTCAAAAGGGGGAGATGGGATCAGAAGTCAGCTAGTGGTACCTGAAAAGTATCGCCCCATGATCTTACAAAGGGGGCACTCTGACATGTTTGCTGCGCACTTAGGGGTGAACAAAACACAGCAGAGAATCACACAGAATTTTTACTGGCCTGAAATAGGGAAGCAGATCAAGGAGTTCTGTAAACAATGTGATGTGTGTCAGAGGCAGGGGAATAACCGTGACAGGACCAAAGTGAAGTTGTGCCCTTTGCCTGTGATTGACACCCCGTTCAAATGTATAGGAGTGGATATTGTGGGACCTTTGCCCAAGGCCACAAAGAGGGGGAACAGGTTCATTCTCACCATTGTGGACCATGCCACGAGGTACCCCGAAGCCATACCCTTGACTAACATTGAAACTAACACAGTGGCAGATGCCTTGGTGGGGTATATGTCCAGGATGGGATTTGCCTCAGAAATAATCACAGATTTGGGCGCATCGTTTACATCGAAGCTCATGAAACGGTTATGGCAAATCTGTGGAATTAAACACAAGGAAACCACTGCCTATCACCCCGAAAGTAATGGGTTAACGGAGAAGTTCAATGGGACTCTGATGCGCATGATTAGGGCTTACTTGGCAGAGAATCCAAACAATTGGGACCAGAAGCTGCAATCCCTTTTGTTTGCTTATCGATCAGTGCCTCAAGCCAGTACCGGGTTCAGTCCGTTTGAACTTTTGTTTGGGAGAAGGGTGAAAGGGCCACTAGATTTAATCAAACAAAATTGGGAACAGATCACCCAGGATGACCCACAAGATGTTGTGACATATATAGACTCTTTAATGAATGACCTAAAGAGAAACCTAAAGCTAGCAGCAGAAAACCTGCAAGCTCAGAAGGTCAGAAAGAAAACCGGGTATGACCAGAAAGCCAGGGAGAGGCACTTTAACCCAGGGGAGGAAGTGCTTTGGCCTAGGCCCTGCAAAGAGAACAAACTGCAGATGGGTAGCCCAGAAATAAAATACTTGGGTCACATAGTAGGGGGAGGAGTGATCAAACCCCTAGAGGCCAAGATAGAAGCCGTTCGTGATTGGCCCAGACCCAACACCAAGAAAAAGGTCAAGTCATTTCTTGGGTTGGTGGGCTACTACAGGAAGTTCATCCCGAGGTTTAGCGAGATAGCGACTCCGCTGACCGATCTGACGCGGAAGAAGACTGATGACCGCATCCCGTGGACCAGCGACTGTGAGGAGGCGTTCTGGAGGTTGAAGGAGGCGCTCATCAATTATCCAGTGCTGCGTGCTCCAGACTTCGACCGGGAGTTCATCATCTACACCGATGCGTCTAACAGCGGGGTAGGAGCAGTTCTTTGCCAGGAGGATGAAAATGGTGACCAGCATCCAGTGTCCTACCTGAGTAGGAAACTCCAGAAAGGTGAGAGACATTTGGCAACCGTGGAAAAGGAGTGCCTGGCCATAGTATACGTGATCCAGAAGGCCAAGCCTTACATCTGGGGAAGACATTTTGTTCTGTGCACTGACCACTCACCACTGCAGTGGTTAAAGACAATGAAAACCCATAATAGTAAACTTATGAGGTGGGCTTTAAACCTGCAAGATTATGACTTTGAAGTGAAGGTGGTCAGAGGGTCAATGAACTGTGTTGCTGCCTTGTCAAGAAGACCCGAAGAGTGAAGACGGCGAAGAAACATGGACTATGTATATTTTGGTGACCAAAAGTTAATTGTACCTGTTTATTGATCAGTCTTGGTTTGTATTAATAAAGGTAACTTAATGTATTGTAAATATGAATGTTAAAATGCCTAATTGATATGTCTAACCTAGAGTGTAAGTATGGGATTGTGTTATTGTATATCTGTTTTTGTGTGTTTTGATCCTGGTTGTTTTTTTGGAGAAAAGCACTTTAGCTTTTCCCCTGCAAAACAACTTATAAAGAGGGGAGGTGTTACATACAGCACTGATGGTACCTGTCTGTCATGGGTTTGGAGGGAAAGTTCCATCCTATGGGGAGTGGAAGGCGGGACATCAGGGGGAGGAGCTGTACTGTATATATATTTGGAGCTTGTGTGGAGAAGTTTTAGTTGTGGGAGTTGGAGTCTGTGTGTCAGACTGAGTACAACTGTGTGTCAGTTGGTACATACCTGATAGGTTCAGGTTTCTTTATAGGTAGCCAGAACTGATAGGTTCAGGGTCTGTGCTTTACTTTAAAGTGTTCTGTGTGAACCAAACTGTTGTATGTATGATTGAGACTAAGCCACGTTACAGTATCTTATTTACTTGATCTTTTTAGTTACCCTGTTTGTTATTTAAATAAACCTTGTTCTTTTGTTTGTTAAAAATCCATTCCTGGTCTGTGTGACTTCTTATAGGGAATGGTTGGTGGCAGCTTAATTAAAGTGTGGTATACTCCAGTAGGTCTGGGGTTGTAACAGGTATGTTATCATTGCTGCCATCTGTTGGAGCCTCCTGTTAGCATGAACCTTTTATTCTTGCTTTCGGGTTGTGACACATCAGGAAGGAGACATTGTTTTGTCGCAGTTATTCAAGGGGAATGCCTCTTTTCCTCTGTGAAATGTTAGCGGGAGTGCCAATATGTTACAGCCCCATTTTTCAAAAGCCTATCTTGAGGCTTAAACAGGCTTTGACCCTCTCCTGTGCTATTTATGTTTGTGGGGTGCAGCAGCCTTGGTGATGCTATTATTATAATTGGAATATTCAGGTCAAAGGGGGCATAATTAAAAAGGCTTGACGTGCCTGAAAACATTCTCTGCTGAGCCAAATTTCTCTTGCAGGAAGCTAGCTGTGTTGTTCAGGTATGCCATAAGGCTTTCCAGCTAATGCTGTTTCAGGATGAATGTGCAAAAATTGTCAGTTAAATACCTAATAATATCAGCCTCTTAGATGAACAGGTGCCTCTTGTAATTACTGGATTTATCTGAGAAAGAAGCCCATTTATTTATAGAAAGAGAAATAAAGAAACTGACACGAACTGCTGAACCATAGACTCTTATCCATCTCTGTGTGTAATATTTGCCATGGAAAGCATTCTAGGTAATTGATGCTGCATGAAACTAGATGATGATGATGATGATGATGATGATGATGATGATGATGATGATGATGATGATGATGATGATGATGATGATGATGATGATGATGATGATGATTATTATTATTATTATTATTATTATTATTATTATTATTATTATTATTATTATTATTATTATTATTATCTCACTTTTGCCATCCAAAGGAGTTGCTTAAAGTAGCTGATAAAATATAAAAACAAACACAAAGATGTACAGTATGTAATAATAACCCCATCCTCAAAAGCAGTGAGCGACAATCATCAGGACTGAAGGTAGTGTAGGAAAAAGAAGGTTTGCTTTTACATGACTGAAGAAAGGCTGTTTTTAAAAAATATAACTCTAGAGAAGAAAGAGGGATACATCCTCTGGATAAAAGATTTTGGAAGAACTTTTGTTCTTCACAAGCTAGAGATATGTAGGGTACATGCTGTTAGCTACAGATTCAATAGCAGCTCCTCCCAGCTGTTGACTAAACCAGCATGTACAGAGCTACCTCTCATAAAGGAATGTGGTGAAGAACTTCCGATCTGATCAGGGAAGTCGTAGTTCTGATCAATAAGGGATCAAAAAGTGAAGTGCAGTGGTGGAGGGGGGGCAGTTTTAAATCCCCCACTTGGTTATGGGAGCTATGAGGAAGTGGGGGCAATGACAATGGGCTCTTATGAACAACTTGCATACCTCAAAAACCCTGATGAGAGTTACCCAAAGTCGGAATGCCTTAACAGCACATAAGAGAACAGCTGCCTTTATAAGCCAGAAGGGGCCAATGTAGGTGACCTCCGGAGGTGGCATGATTCAGACTCTATAAAAGGTGAAAACTGGGAGGACCACAATGTGTCCAGTTTGTGAAGGGTGCCCTCTTTTGCCTCTCTGTGCAGGGCAAATATAGAAAAAGCAGAAAATGTTGCTGGGAGCAAGGTCTTTACACTTAATTAGCAATCCTTTGCACTTCCATGCCTTCTGGCAACATATGCCCAAACCACTTTGTCACATTCCAGTAAATGAGAGTGCACATTAATTTTAGAAAATCTTGTGTCACTGGTGCCCCTCTTTATAATGACCCTGGATAAACAGTGTTGTTCATATGTTAGGGATAAGTTACTAATTGGCCCTGTTTCTTTTATGGAAGGTCAGATTCATTTTGATAAGCAATTCTCAACCTTTTTCAAAAAATATGGTCATAAACACAGTATGAAAGAAATATAAACCGAATCAGGATTGTAGAAGTTGCATAATGAACCTTATAAGGTCATGTTTCAATAATTATACATACATATAAACTTTATTGTTTCTGGCCATAGACCTTTACAATTGTTACCAGTTTGTGACTCCCTTCTAATGGGACAGGACCCTCAAAGGGGGACAAATTACATCAACTGAGAATATTTGGTGTAGGTCACCAATAAATCCAAGAACCAAATAAAAAAAGAAGCGGTGGACAAGGATTTTCCAGGGTGAAATCTAGCTCCACAGAGGTAAATCATACACACACTGTAACAATGTAACAAAAGTATGTACTGTGGGCTTCAAAGCTGCTTCTAATGTGCCTTCAAGTCATTTTTTATCCTTTTAAGTAATTGTATGCTCACTGTTAGGTTTAAAATACTGTGTTTTAATTATGTAAACCACCTTGGGTCCTTTTTACGGTAGGGTAAAAGATATTTTTTTTAAAAAATAAAAAATAAACAATCTTTTTTTTAAACTTATGACTACCCTATGAATAAAAAACCTCCAAAAGATCCTTTCAAACAGAGCAAGTTGATAGGCGGAGCCTTACTCAGGCTTTGTAAACAAAAGGGCGTGGCTTCCTTTGTTGAACCAACCCATCTTGTGCTAGGTTTTCCTCTTTTTCTACCCTGTATAATTTTCCTTTTGGTGCATTGGCTTTTGTGTGTGTTCCCATGCACTTCCTGCCCTTCTACTGTCGCTGAAATCAGGCAGCAGAATGGAAGGGAGAACACCTGCTTTTTCCTTAAAACAAGTCATGTGAGGATGACACATCATCTGGAAGATCAGTGCTCTGGGAAGCCTGCTGGAAGCTGCTAAACAAAGTGCACGCTCACTGTGCACCTTGTTTAAAATCAAATTCCTGTTATTGATGTGTCGTCTACCATTGTCACAGCAGCAGGGCAAATCATTTCAAATTGCCTTTCAAACAGAGCAAACGTATAGGCTGATTAGTACTTCTGGGCAGCTTGCCTTGAGATTAAACTGGGAGAGGCAACAGTGGGGTTGACTGGTTTGCTGCTTTTGGGAAATGCAGTATGGTTCCCACCGAAAAAGGGAGAAATAACAGAAAAAAAATGATTTCGTTCAGCACTCTTAACAAGCATCGCAAACTCAACATGAAAAAACAAAAGCAGATTATACATTTGCTGTAAATGAACGAGGCGGGGAATGCTTAAAAAGTTGGCTGTCACAGGCGAAGACAGGCTCGTTGGCCTTTGCATAAAAGGTCAGCTCCTCTCGGCGCTTTTCTTGGTAATAGGCAGGTGTCTGTTATGCCGGACCTGTCAACAATTTGGCATTTGCTTTCTGGGTCAGCAGAGAAACCAAGGACTGCATACAAACATTGATTATACCGGCTGTCTCTTCAGATCCTGGGCTTCAGGTCCTGATCTTGCTGAGCTACTGCAACCGTTTTGCTGTACTTGCTCTGGTAAACAGGAATTTTTTAAAATTTGTTTATTTGTTTATTTCCTGCCCTTCCTAACTTGTGGGACCCGAGGCAGCTTGCAACAGGTTATGATAACATAAAAGAGGATTTAATAAATAATCTAAAGCATGGGCCAAACCTGGGGTGGGGATAGAGTGGGGTGGGTGTCTGAATATACTTCCACTTTTGAACATTTATTTTTTTAAGGAGGGGCCGGAAGCCTACTTAAAATGGGAATCGCTGCTCCTGGAGGCTTTCTGGAGCAGCAGTTTATTCTTCTTTTGCCAAAAGGGGCAGGTAGGGTTGGAGAACTGGGAGCTCTAAAAAAAAAAAACACTCACCCCTACCTGAAGGCTGAGTCTTCCATTCATAGAAGTTTCTCAGCATATGCTGATAGCTCTCTGTCCAGTGTGAGCAGTGATGGCCCCTGGTTAGCTGTTTTTCTTTCATTGGTCTGGAAAAGCAAATACAAGTAGCATTTCTGGCATGCTGCTCCGTTGTGCATGGAGCGTTGTGGCACAGTCCTTAAACTGCAGTACTGCAGTGAAAACTCTGCTCACGGCCTGAGTTCAATCCCAGGTAATCAGCTTGAGGCTGACTCAGCCTTGCATCCTTTCAAGGTTGGCAAATTGAGTACTCAGCGTGCTCTCTCTCTCTCTCTGTGTGTGTTCAAGCGCAATGGGGTGGAATATAAACAAGACTCTTTGCTTTACACTTTGCATGACAAAGGAACAAGAAAGGGTTCAGCTTGGCAGTTTAAAAACGAAAGAATTTGCCTGGACTTTGTTGAAACTTTTTTTTTTACAAGCTTTGCTGAGACACTGTATGTAACTGATTAACTGGGAAATTAAAAAGGAACACAGATAATGAAAGATGTCAATTAATGTTCCTTATTGTAATATAAAGAAGGGCAAACTTTGTACAGTATCCAGAACTATGAGGACCAGCAAGCACTGAAAAGTGCAAGAATCAAACTGAGCATGCAGGATTGCATCAGGAGAAGGCATCATCCACATGCAGGACTACATTTTGCATGAGAAAAGATGAACTCTCGAAGCAAACTTATTTGTGGAAACCTTGTCAGAGAGCCTCAAGATCTGGAGGTTAATGGTGGGTGCTTTGTTGCTGTTATTATTATTCTTGTTATTAAATGGCGTACCAAGTTGTTGAACCACTTCTGAATATTCTCTACCTGGAAAACCCTGAAAAGAATTGCCATGTCAGAACTGACTTGATGGTATGTGATGATGATGATTACTAATTTACTAACTTAATATGAATTTTAATGTGATGATCTTTAATGAAAAAACTTTAACTTTTTAAACATCATAGAAAAACATTTAAAAATCGGCAAACATGAGGCAGGAACAAAAAACGGAAAACCTTCTTGCAAAGCACGGCCATAGGAACATTTGTCTTGCGAGTCATCAAAACCCCCCCAAAATCGCCAAAACCATGTCTTGCGAGTTTTTTGTCCTGCGAGGCATTCTTCTTGCGAGTCGCCACTCTACAGTGAAATACAACGTAATGCCATATACCATGTTTTCCCAAAAATAAGACAGGGTTTTATATTACTGTATTTTTCACTCTATAAGACACACTTCTTCTCCCCTAAAAAGTAGGGTAGAAAGCCTGTGCGTCTTATGGAGCAAAGGTGGTGATTTTGCCCCCCCAGCCCCGTGGGGGGGGGAGCCTCCCAAGGGTCTGAGTGAGCCTTCCAGGACTCTTCCGACGCTCCCCCCACCCCTACGGGGCCGGCGGGGGCGAAATCGGGAACTTCCAGGACCTTTTCTGAGCCTGGAAAGGCTCAGAAAAAGTCCTGGAAGCTGCGTACTTCGCCCACACTGGCCCCGCTCCAAAAGGCTGAAGACCTGCATACTTGCTTCTTGGAGGATCAGGAAAGAAATGAATTGAGGCTGATCAGCAAACCCTGAGAATATCAATCTAGCAACAGATGCAGGAGGGATTAGAGGCCAGGCAGTCCCAAGGACAAAGAGCCACTGGATTCCCAAATGCCTCTCATAGCTGCCTGGGCTGGACAGATGCTGAGAGGCAATGCTTGGAGGATGCCAGGCCGGCAGTTTGCTTGATGCAGGAATTACAGGGCTAGGTCCAAAAGAGCTTTTCTTGACAGTGCTGGATTCTGGGTGATTTTTCAGAGAGTGGAGCAAGATTGTGTCTGATTAAGATGGGTGGATGTTCATCAGCGCAGAAAACGGGATTCTTACCTGCTCCCCATGGATTTTTGCATGTTAGGTAAAATCCCTCCACATCTTTCCAAAATGGCTGCCTTGTTCCCACTTTCTTTGACTCCATGTGGAGACATTTCAGACATTTGATGAATCTGAGATAAATAGGACACCCCCTGCCCTAGGTATCAGGGCCAGAGAAGTAAAATCACTGCTAACACCTTGCGGGGGCAACTTGATTGTACAGGAAAGATAAATGTTAACAGAAATAAATAGGGCTAACTAACTGAGTTACTGTTTTGGATAACATCGGTAACATGGTTTGAATTCTATTTGAATGTGCAAAGTATGCATTAACTGTTAGAAATAAATTGGAACTTGCCTCATTATACGTTGAAGCACCACTGATGCGCCCAAACTTTCCCCTAATGCAGACTCCACTGATTCTCTAAGTAAATCTGCACCAGTTTACAGTGTTAGACAACCACAATCCCATGAACAATTGTTGTGGAAAGAAGCCTGTTTGAATACTGAAAGTAGCTGCTTGGGGTGTGGTCAGAAACTACGTAGAACAAATGTGAGCAAACCCAGAGGTTTTCATGACATAGAAATGGTCATGAACCAAACCATGAACCATCAGAAAAACTGATGTATCAGGCTGTTTTGTGGTTCGGTTTGTGACCCAGTTTGGGGATCCTGTTTTGCCGAAGTAAACAAACCCCTAAACTTCGGCAAGTCAGATGCCTGCCTGCCCCCTTCCCACAGCCCCTATAGCCTCCCTACCTGGTCCTACTGCCTCTGCCCTGTGCCCAAGTGCCATGGGCAGAGGCAGGGAAGCCAGTTGCTGCTTCTGTGCATGCGCCTGCCTCCCAGCTGATCAGGGCAAGCAGCTGGGGGCTGTGCGCATGCACAGAGGCAGTGCTTGGGCTCCATGCAGGGAAGTGGCGCTGTGAGGGTGGGGCAGCAGTGCAACAGGAGCAGGTAATCATGAACCATGACAAGCCACCATTTCCTAGGTCCATGCCCATCTTTACTGCAAGCCTGAACGATTTTAATCCAACAGATGATAAGGACAGCTTCAAAGGTTATGGTGGTCTCTTTTAAAGCAACCTGATGTTCCTCTTGTATGACACCACATAGAAGCTCCTTGCCTGTCCCAGGAAACAGAATTCTCACTTCTTGGCGCTATTGCTGCGATCCAGTTGGAAAGCAGTAAGTTAAAAGGGGGGATAGTCAGGTTGAGCTGAGCAGGGAGGAGGAAAGGAAAGCAAGAGAATGATTTGGGGTGTGGTGAATGGAAACTGTTCCCCCCCCCCCAATCATGTAGGTCTTCTTTTCAAAGGTCCAAACAGGGATGGGATAGGAGAGGTATAAAATGAGATATAAAAATGACCAGTTTTTCTGGTAAGGTTTTATCATAACCACCTAATTTAAATGTAAACAGGGATTTATCACCACCTTGGCTGTTAAAAAAATGCCTCCTGCAACTTGAACTTCATTGCAATTCCATGGCAGTTCCTTTCACACAGACAGCAATAAATGCTTTCCATTTCCCCCCCACTTCTCTGATGAGAAGCAGGCTTGCACTCCACATATGTGTCATTAAAAAAAAACTTGAATTTTTTCCATTCTCTATTGCTCAAAGTTTGAATGAGGCAATTTTCAGCTTTTGCTGACCTGTTGCCACCAAAAACATATGTATTTATCTAATCATGCAGAGATGAGCATATTCGTTCACATCATATTCCAGTTCTTCATGGAAGAACAAAGCTGAGTGTTGACTTACCTTGAAAAGGAATAGTTGCAGGAAATCCCAGTAGTGGGGAGGAGAGAAGATAGATCTGTAATAGTGTCCAAAACATACATACATACAGGCCAATGTAGAAAACTTATTAGAAAAATAAATATATATTTAAATGTAGGAATTGACTGCAGAATGTTTCTCATGCCCCAGAGATTATGTCTTCCCCAGCCACTTTTTACCTTCATTCAGAGTTTATCTTTCTGAATGGTTGTTATCAGGTGGTGTGAAACGTATATGGCCTTGATAATGTGTTCTTCAGTGATAGTGTGTGCTTCAGCAGTGCAGAAATATATACATATTTGCGCACTTTGGGGAACCTAACTAAGAGCCCATAGTTTTCTCCCGAAGACTTCCTTTTTGCTATTATAAAGACCCAATCTTGTTCCTTCAAAGGAAAACAAATCTCCCAGAAGGTATGCGCTGGGTGTGTCTATACTCTCAGACTTTCTGTTGTGATCTTGGGCAGTGCTGTGTAATAAGCAAACAGCTTCGTGGAAAGTTGGGAACCATAATATAGGATTACGAACACATGAACTGAATTAATATTCAGCAAACAACCAAGAGGGTGGGAGTTTCACGGTGCTAAAATGCACGACTGCAACCTAAACCCCAGAGGATCTGCATAGAAAAATAAATCTTAAGTATAAATACGTTTTGGTAGCTACTGGAGTAAGAAAAATCTCTTTATGGTTTCATGCTTTTGAGGAAGCAGGATAAAGCTGGAGAGATGCTGTACCCAGTGCTAAAGAAAGGAAAAGCCCGCATCAATCCTGGCTGTGTTGGTTAGCTTCAAGCAGACATTGACTTTGTATTTTAGAAAAAAAAAGAGACAGAAGCTTTTCTGTAGCTATATTTCACTTTTGGAGACCTGTCATCCTTGAAGAACGAGATTGTGATAAAGCACAAGGTGGTTTAACTCCAGCTTTGAACACCAACACTTATTTTTTTAAACAGACAGGCTTTTCTCGTTCAGTTATAGTCCGTTTGCTACAATCATAGAAAGATGATCTGTTTCTGTGAGAGTGTGAAGGCAGAAAAGGGGCCAATGACAAGAGCCGGTACTTTAGGTCTGAGAGCTTGGAAATGTGGACATCATGGAGTCAGGATCTAGATGGCTATCAAGACAGCCTCAGAATGTCCCCATATTCCATATTTCTACATATTTCCCTGTGCTTTAGATAATATATGTTGCATTTTTGCTTTGCTGCTCAAATAACATGTGAAAACAAGATTTATTTGCTTTGAGTTTTTGTGGCCTGTGGCCTGCCTGCTTCTTCAGATGAATCCTGAATCCAGCATGTCTGAACTTAATGCACTTGAAGATGTGTGCCATCAAGACAATTCTGGTGAGCCTTTCCAGGCTTTTCTAGGTACACAAAACACTCAGAAGAGGTTTACTTTTCCCTTCTTCTTAGGATATACTGGGACTGTACAGCTTGCCCAAGGCCACACAGGCTGGCTCTACTTACAGGAGGCACGGTGAGGAATCAAACTCCCAACCTCTGGCTCTGCAAGCAGATAGTTAAACCACTGAGCAATCATGCTGAAAGTGCCACAGGACCTTTTGGCTGTTTCTGTGGCCATAAACTAACTTAGCTGTCTCCTTGAAAAATATCATGTGAAAGGTACTTATAAGTTTAGGATTGGTCATGCATTCAGCAGCTTTTCCAGTGACCTACTTAATGTCCAGATGCTGTCCTTGCCCAAATGGCAAATTGCTTGTGGCATTTAGTGACTTGAAGATATGCCTTCATTCTGTTCTCAGAAGGTGCTTTCAGGAAATTTGAGAGCATTCTAATATTGCCTAGCGCACATCCCCTTGGTAATATTTACTGGAGGGTTAAAATCAATGCCAAAGTGTATCTGTGTTCTGATCTTTCACCAGAGTCAAATGGCAGCTGCCTCTTGGCACTCTCTAGCTGCAGTACAGGGAGCACGCAATCACTTTCTTAGAGATTTTAGCTGTCATAAATCTCCCATGAACATATTTTTCTCTTGTAAAACCCTTTAGATTTAAAAAAAAACCCCACACACCACATTTATTTTGAAATACAGCCTCCTAGGTTTACAGAAAAGGAGCTAATCATACAATCCTATGCTTGCCTGCTCAGCTAAGTTATGAGTTTCCTCCGAACTATTTGCAGTGCCTGCTAAAACAAAATAAAAATTCTATGTCAAAGGCAACCCAAGCTCTCTGAATTGCTGAACAAAAGCCAAAATTCTGTTCGATAACATAGTAAACTGCAGTAGAGTATGACTATTGAACCAACAGGGATTTGGAAGTCAACTTTTCTGTACGTTCCATTGATTCCAATGGGCCTGCTCTAACTCCCCAAGGATTCAGTGGACCTTCTCTAGTATGATTTACTACACTAAGCAACAGGATTTTGGCCATTGTATATTAAACCAGACTGACATGTTTTCTATGTTTTTGCAACCCTAAGGTCTCAGGTTCAATCTCCAGCTCTCCAGGGAGGCCTGGAAGAACTCCTTCCTGATACCCTGCAGGAGGGTTTTGGACTCCAGCAACTTAACAGTTGCTGCTTGTCAGTGTTGACAATACGTCCATCCATCTCAGTGTATGACAGCTTCCTCGCTCCTTCTCATGCCACCAAACCACCTCCCACAAACAAACAACCTAACAAAACTTTAATGGGAAAAATTATTTTAGCATTTGCAAAGAAAAAAACTGAGCTATACACTTTGCAACTGCTTCTCTTACCTGGGAATAAAGCAGCATTGAACTTGATGGGGCTGAGATGAGCTTGAGTAGACATGTATAATTTCACACTGTTAAATTATTCATACTTCTTGAAGGTCAAGGTTTATCCTTTACTTTGTGTCCAAAACAATCTGTTGATATTGTATATAAATTGGTTCAGTCCCCTCTCTATATCCTTCACTTATGTATATCGCAATATTAAATTTGCCTTCTAAAGAAAGAATAAAATCTTGATAATTCTGCCTCTTCAAGTCTACTTAACCAAATGTTACATTTCTCAATCATAGTCCTCCATTTTCTTTTTGAAGGCAGAAATTCCTGGTACAGTGGTGCCTTGCTTAACGATTACCTCATTAAACAACGAATCCGATTTACGATGGTTTTTTGCAATCGTTATGGGGAAAATTCACTTCACAACGATCGGTTCCCTGTTTCGGGAACTGATTCTTCACATTGCACCAATCTAAAAACAGCTGATTGTCGGGTTTCAAAATGGCCGCCCGTTGTGCAAAATGGCTCCCCACTGTGTTAAGGACGGATTCCTCGCTATACAGGCACCAGAAAATGACCGCCCTATGGAGGATCTTCGCTGCACGATGAGGCATTTCGCCCATTGGAACACATTGGTTTTCAATGCATTTCAATGGGTTTTAAAATTTCGCTTGATGACGATTTCGCTTAACAGCGATTTTAACGAAACGCATTATCGTCGTCAAGTGAGGCACCACTGTAATCCTATGAATACTAAGTCCAGGATTTAGTTGCAACTAGAGTAGGCAGACTGAATAAATGGGACTTGTGAGGTCAACATTTATGTCAATCCCGCTGTAACTGGCACTACCAATTCTATTTAGCCCATTATCCCCTATTTCATCTTTTTAGGAGCAACATCTACTTGCAATCTTTGATAGCTTTCTGACCAATGATTATATTTAAACTGTGTTCTAAACAGTACAGAAGAGAAGTCGTCATTGTATCAGTGCAGGCACTAGTTTGTCACCATCATCAGGCAATATGTGAAAAAGAGAAATAATCCTCAGATTATGTAAGGACTACTTTATACATTATTATACCACAGCATCAGCATCAGCCAACACTAATGAAGAGACAGAAAAACTAATTATCAGACCTGTGTAGGCACTGGTTTACATTATCACATTTACACAGCCCAGTGGCACACTGGAACAGTCAAAAGATCCAGCCCTGTGGTCCCCACGTCCGCACAGAAGCAAACGAAACAGCCTCAACCTTCCCACCAAAAGATACTCATCTAATAGAATAAATACAAAGTAAATTATCCAATGACAGAGGACGAGATGGTTGGACAGTGTCATCGAAGCTACCAGAATAATTTGACCCAACTCTGGGAGGCAGTGGAAGACAGGAGGGCCTAGTGTGCTCTGGTCCATGGGGTCACGAAGAGTCGGAAACAACTAACCGATGACGAAATTAACCAATTAACATTTTTAAATAAATCAAACAAACTGGGAAAGCAGTTGCCCATGGAGAAAAATAGGAAAATATATCTTTAAAAAATGCGCACAGCCCTTTTTATCAAAAACAAAGTAAAGTAAGCAAGCAGAGAAACGTTGAAAATAAAATCAAAGGCAGGCACTTCCAACTAAAACTAGTAGAATAGGGGAAGGTTTCTATCCCCGCTGCCACTTAATGTCTTCTCTTCTCTTCTCTGAGTCTAGCAGATAGCAGAAGGCACGCTACACCCATGCAGGAAAAATAATCCAAGAAAGGAAAGGACCAAGGAGGAACATTACTCCCCAAAGATACTGGAGTTGGGAGTACCAAAAAAATAATCCCAAGGAAGCATGCTGGCACACGCAGGCTGCCTAGCAGCAGCAGAAAGAATGGAAAGGGGGGGGGGAGGTAGTCTCTCCCAGCAAATCAAGGGAAAAATGCAAAAAAGAGGAAAGGATCCAAGATGGAGGCACAGCAGGTAGACAAGCAGGTAGCAGTCCAAGTTAGAGGACACCAGAAGTTCATGCACACAGAAGCACAGATGGAAAGAGCATTGCTTGCTGTGTTCCAGGCGCTTCCACAGATTCAGATGTTCTGCTCCCCAGATGTTCTGTCTGGACCCTGACAGCTGTTGCAATGCTATTGGATTAAAATTTTCTTAGCCTATTCAACTAAAGATGAAAGGGCACCATAAGATTACAAGATTCAGGGAACACACAATAAACACAGATCTTTGTGTATACAGTATATCTTTCATAAACAGGCATTGTTTATATTTTAGAGGCTCTCTTTTGGCAATTGCCAAGCAAACATAAATCATGATAGTCTTTAATGTCTTTCATTTAGACATGAATGGCACATCCCTACTTACAGACATCTACCTGCTTGTTCTGTCTCCCAACTGCTAAATGTGACCAAACAGAGTTGGTTTACCGTGACTAAAGTAAGCAGTCCTTTCTTCCCCCAACTTAAGATACCTTAACCAAGACTGCTGCTACTTTAGAATGAAAGCTTGTTTGTATTTCACTCTGCTTCCACCATTTGATTGTATGCAATTAGCTAATGTTGGTAGCTGAGCCATTTACAAATACACAATTGCTCCCTTGCCAACTCCAATTGCCTTTGGAAACAGACAAAAGAAGAGTCTCAGAAAGGGCGAAGGAAGAACAATGGTATTAACAAGATGCCTCCAAGAGGCTTCTGCCATTATATTTATTTACTACCTAATGTATCCAGACTTTGATCTTCCTTTTTGCTTAGCTTTTTTCATGCTGGCTTCCCCTGCTCCCCCCCTTCACACCAATAGTCACTCAGGCCAGCATTTGCTTCATGTGGAAGTGGAGCTCCCTACTTAGAAGCTGGAGAATACAGCAGGACCCCCATATCTGTGGGATCAATATCTGCAGTTTCACTTATCCATTGTTTAAAAATATTAAATTAAAAAACCTACAGAAATACAGATTTCAAGATATAATTATCAGAATAGTCCATTAGAGGGAAGCAGACACTGGGTCTAAAAGACTATGTTAGTGTTCACTATCATCTGCGGTTTTCAGTATCCGTGGGAAGGCTTGGAACTGATCCCCCACGGATACAGGGGCCCCCACTATACTGATTTTACATTTACATCCATCCAATAACTATAGTTTACAAGAACTATTTACAAGCCTATATAGTTTAAAGTTTAAAGCTGGGTTTGTTTGTTTGTATTACATCACAGTGTATCATCACTCAAGCCAGTGTTTGGAATGAGTAATTAAAATACACATGCTTGATGAAACAAAAGAAAAAGAGTTGACAGAAACCCACTGGACAACAAACTAATTAAAGTTGTAGACCAAGCAAAAAGATCTTACAGCAGTAGTTGATCTGACGCACTTTACAGAGGGCTCCAAAAGAATTGCCTATTATCAGCTGCTACTAAACGCTAATTATCAGTGAGCCCAGTTGGGACTCTGAGGAAACTGATTTAAAGATATAATCCAACCAGTTATTTAAGCCAGAGAAATGTTACGTGTCTAGCTTTTACTGTTTTAGAGATCTTGCTGGACAAACACTTTCAAAAATATTTAACCAGATATGTAAATTGAGGAATCAATTGTAGATTATCTGTGCAAAATTACTAGGAGGATTCCCAGTGTGGTGTAGTGACGATCTAGGACTCTGGAGAATAGGGTTCGAATCCCCACTTGGCCATGGAAACTTACTGGGGGAGTGGAACTGGTAACACCACTCCTTACATACCTCACTTATCTTGAAATCTCTCTTAGGGTCGCTATAAATCAGTTCTGACTTAAGGGCACAGAATGCACACAAAGTTACTAGCAATGTTTCTATCAGTTTCTACCATTTCTGAGATATTTTGGGACAACCAAATAGACTTCTGTTTATTCATTTCCTGTTTGACACTGGAATGGATTGCTTGCTCTATACGTATATATGTGGAGTCAGACTCTGTCGCTGGAAGTATTTATACAGCACCATAACTCTGTAAATGCCTCTTGCACTGCAGATCTTGCATGGAGAAGGACGATGGAACAGGTAGGCACCAACGCCCTTTCCAACTTTTCCAGCCCTAGCTCTATTTGGGTATTACTTATAAAAGTAAGATTGTTGCGTGAGGAAAGGGAGCATGTAGCTCCATCTCGTTCCAGTGTTTGTTATTTCCATGTCTGGAAGGCTATGCCTCTTGTACAGGGCAGGTTACTGTTTGTGTCTAGGTTCTCCTTATAAGCAAGAATATGAGAAAATCAGGGTTCTTGCTCACTTGAACAGGAACCTTTCCTCTGCAGACCTATCATTTTCTGTGAGAAATGCAACAACAGAGAGGGTGCTCCTCTTTTGCCCCATGGTGTTTACTTGTGTAAATGATGGTTGAATGAATTGGGCTTCTATGACTCACTGAAGTTAAGCAGATTAAGCTTTCCCCAGTAGCATTCTCTGCTAAATGACTGTGTCCAGTCACTGTTAAAAGACAGAGATGTAGGCCCAGGGTTCTTGTTTTTGTTTTTTAAAGCTAGGAATCTTTGTGTGGTCTTCTGCATGAGCAACTGTACTTAAAACACATGGAGCAAGATCAAAAGGAAACTTAGAATGACTCTCCTTTGAATAGAATGTGAAAAGGGTTGGCAAGAAGATATATCTCGTATAGACCAGATGGGTGGGGTACAAATCAAATCAAATAAAAAAATAATGATAAATCAAACAATAAATATCCCGTTGAATCCAGAACAGGATGAGACCTTAACCTTATTTCTCTGCTTTGTTTTGATAGTGTGGGAGGAAAACAGACATGGATGAAAGGAAATTATCATTCTACTGGGGTGCAAGTAAGATAGAAACACACCCTCTTCCTATTCAGTTTGTGAAGACTTCCTGACTGAGAAATAGCCTTCTCTCCCCTCCTGCTTTGGCTAATGTCATCAGGAAGATAAGAAACCGAGTCTTATTACTATTTAAATATCTGCTCTCTTCAAGCCCTGATATTATACCCAGAATATTTTAAGGGAGCTTAAACTTCTCACATATGGCTTTCTGCTTAAACAGTGTATTGCCAGCATTCCTGCGCTGCTCTACTCATTTGAAACACGAAAGTAACAAAGCCCTTGAAGAGCACCGTGTTAACACACAGATAAATCAAAATACTTTAGTGGCTTTGGCAAAGAAATCTTTATCTTGAACTTGTTCTTTCTTATCTGCCCACAAGGATTTGTCTGATTTAAGTAGTAGTTTAGATATTTTGTAGAAGGGCGATTCTTGACACTGTATATACACTTTAAAAGTTTTCCCATCAATCCGTGATTAATGGCCATAGAATCTGTAATTAAGCCACTGTCTGGAGATTGAATATTCCCTAGATAAATTGAGTCTCCTCTGCCTTTTGTTGTCACTGGAAGGAGAGAAATCAACTTGATTTATCTTTGTATTCACATATTTCTGTTTTACAATACATTAGAGGGCACTTAGCAAAATAATAGTGAGCTGAATTCTTTACTAGCTTGCCAAAGCTTTATGAAAATAAAATAAATGCTGTTGTGCACAATAAACAAGAGTCTCAAAGGCATTCTTCCAGGCCCTTTTCCAGATTAGCCACCCCACTTACTCATCACAAGCTAATTCTTCCTTTACTGTTCACCCCAAGATGTTCCTCTTTCATTTCTGAAGCTCAAGCCTTCTGTAAATGAGCAGTCATTTGAAAGGCAGCCTGGTCTCACAGAGGGAAGTACCTATAGTCACTGGACAAAAAGTACTGCAGACTTGGAAAAAATGCTAATAATCTAATCCAACTTCCGTCCAGTGTAGGAAATTTACAGAAAAAGCATCCCGTTCAAATAGCCTACAGTGCTGGTGAGTCTACAATTTTCCGAGGCATTCTGTCCCACTGTCTCTTATCATCAATCTTTACTCACCAGGAAGTTCTCACTAAGATTTGGTTGGAATTTCCTTTCTGGCAATTTGAATCCATTGATTTGGGTTCTACCCTGTGGAACAGCAAAAAACAAGTTTGCTCTATCTTCCACATATCAGCTTTTCAGATATCTGAAAGTGGCAACCAGGCTACCTCTCAATCTTTTCTTTCCCAGGAGAAGCATATGAAGTCTCTCACTCATTTGCCACAGGATTTGATGACTAGACCCAGCCAGTACATCTTACACTGCAATCCTTATATTTTATCATACTCTATAGAACATGTGTGTGCGTGCATGCCCACTTATAGAAATATTATTTATACACACACACACCTTGAATGACCAAAGAATGCTTTCTCATTGCAAGCCTACAGTGGATATCTATGATGACGTGTTAATGCAGTTTTGTTATTTGTTTAATGTAAATCCTGCCCTTCCTTGAGGTGGCTCAGTGTATATCAATACAGTATCTGCAAACACAGATCTAAAACTGAGAATCATAAATATCTAAAATCACAAATATCCAAAACCATAAATTACAAATGTACAATGTAACAGAAATACTAAAATGCAATAAAAACAATGCAATGAAGTAAAAACAACGTAAACAGGCAGCAGTAAAAGGCAAATTTAACACTTTTTTTGTTTTTTGTTTTTTGTAGAAACTGATGTTTGTAACTGATGTCAGAAAGATAAAAGATATGTGAGGCAAACCAGTCTCTGACTGAAGAACATTCCAAAACCAGAGGGGTACCACCGAAAAAGCCTTGCCATGCATGGTAGCCCTACAGGCTACACTTTGTTGACAATTCTAGATAGAATCTATTCTGTCTGAAAATACAAGAGTGACTATATGCAGGATACAAGGTGGCATGAATGGAAGACAGCGCTGCTTGTCCCAGGTGCCAAATTGCTGGTTACAGCTCTGCAGAAAGGCTATTCTTATGTCCTACCAATCACCAATCACCTTTTTTTGGGAACTGTCACTATTTAATCATATGATACAGTTCTTGAATTGCCTAACTGGCCACAAAATATATCTGAGATTGTAAGCATTCAAATATCAGACAAAATATTAATAGCATTTTGGATATTCAGTGTAAAACATATTAAATGTGGATGACTTCCCATTTTCATACATAGTAAGACAGTGTGTTTTATATAGACAACACATACACATCCCTCAGAAGAAAGGCCGTTTCCATACAATCACTGACATGTACAAAATAAGTCCACGTGGCCGTATTATCCCTCGGTCACAGCCCATCACAGACTGGCATAGAAACATCCATTTATGGGGCAGGAGGGCTCGAGTTCACAAAGTTCCTCCTGCACATCACACTGCATCGGTTGTGAGACACGTCCAGGGAGGAGGATGCAGCTGCAACAACAGCCATGACCGTCCGCATGTAAGTGGAACATAAGGCGGCAGTAGCTGTGTTTGATACTCTCTCGGCTTGATTCAGAACAGTGATACAGTGACAGCAGTTCCCACTGGCAGAGATAGGTAATAATAGTTAAATAGAAATGATGTATGCGCCTTTTTTCTTCAAAAAGGAAGGAGGGAAGAACATGTGTACTTAAAAAAAACTTAAATGCAACTCTTATGTTTTGTGCCTTAATGGGGCACGAAACAGCATGAAACATGATGATTTAGGCCATTTTCTCTCTCTGTTTATGCTCCATGATTGAAGGAAGGGGTTGAAGGAAGGTGGAATCATGACCACTGGGAAGTTGCAGAACACCTGGGAAATTTCTGATGCATCAAGCAAAGACAGGATATTATGCACAGGAGGATGAGTTAGTTGGGAGAAGGAAGAGTCGGGCCACAAGTGAGATGTGGAGAAGATGGAGAAGCATAAAAGAAGAGGAGCAAGGTCTGGAAGATATTATTATTATTATGGAGATCATCTTATTTGTCTCTGGAACAATTACTCCAAATGAGTGTCAGTGCGACTTGTTTGTGTATGCACATGTGTGTGTGTGTGTGTGTGTGTGTGTGTGTGTGTGTGTGTGTGTGTGTGTGTGTGTACTCCAAATGAGTGTCAGTGCGACTTGTTTGTGTATGCACATGTGTGTGTGTGTGTGTGTGTGTGTGTGTGTGTGTGTGTGTGTGTGTGTGTGTGTGTGTGTGTGTGTGTGTGTGTGTGTGTGTTGGATTCTTTCTGGACTACCCTCTTCTCATTCTTTTCTCCTAGCAGATCCCCATCTATCCCTGACCACACACTCCCTAGACAAGACTAGGGCAATGCTACTCTATGTAATTCCTTCCATTACACAGAGCACAGTGAGAAGACCAAGACATGGAAGGAAACAGAGAAAAGCATCAACTAAGGATCCAAGATTCTAGATCCAATGAAGCCTGAATTCTCACTATATACTAGAATATCCAAACTGAGGTTATTATTATTTTAACATACCATGAGAAAACAGGATTCACTGGAAAAGACCAAACATGAGAAGGACTGATAAAGGAAACCACAGCCTTAGGTATGCAAGACCTGAGCAGAGATGTTAATATTAGGATTTTAGAGGTCCTTAAATCATGTGGCCACTGTAAGTCAGAAGCAACCTGATGGCACATAAGAACAATTTATCCCACTTGATTTACATTTCACCAACTACTGCAGTTGCTAATGTCACCATCTCCAGCATTTTAATGAAATGTTTTGCCAGTTCTTTGTTCCCAGGCAGCAATGTTATAATATAAACATCACCACTCTTCCACTTTCAACATATGGGCAGAGACACTTGTGCAAAGCCTTCTTGGTGGTAATAATACATATGGCTACTTGGCAACACGCATAATAACTGCAGTCCAATGCAGAACTTCCTTGGCCAGCCTCTCTGCTCAGTTGCTCGTGTTTCCTTGAAGAGCAAATGCTTACTTGGTAGCATAGTAATAAAGCCTTTAAATGCAAGTTTTAATGAAAAAGTACTTTGCTAACCAAAACCTGTGACAAACCTGAAGTGTTTTGCAACATACTCCTTTACATTCATATTGCCATTTGAACTACATTGCAAAAGGTCTCCCTGTTTTGCTGTGTCACACAGACACACACACACACCAATTTATAATTCAATTCAGGGATGGGGGGAAAGGGGAATAGTTTAAAACAATTGATCCCACCCCCACCCCAGATCACCAGCTGACAACTCAAGATTTAGTGGAATTAGGGCAATTAGGCGTTTTCTACAAGATTAATGCTTTTTCTTAGCATTCTCCAGCCCTGGAGTTCAGGTTTCCCATTTTATTAATAATAGGAATAACACAACCTTTATTTCGTTCAGAGAAACAACAGTTTCTTTACTCCTTTCTTTTAAAAGTATGTGCAAACCTATCTTGTATTGGCAGCTGCCTGAATTTGGTAGGCTGGGAAAAATTTCCACCGACTTTCATGTAAACAAGCTGATTTACTCAGATAAAAATGCTGACTATATTATATATTTCAACAGCCCTTTGAGGCACTAATGGCCTGGAAAATGTTTACACTTAGCAGCGAGTTCAGATGTGATGTTATGAACCGTCAAGAGTTCTGCTAACAAATGAGCCAAGATTCATTAAAAATGAAAGGGAGGGTCACGTTGAAAGAGAAAACTCTGCCACTCTTGCCCTCCATTTATAGCATACCTGCCACCAGACAGCACTCTGCAATTAATCTGCATATTGGTTGAAGTCATGCACATTTTATATTGGCTAAAATGAGTTCCTGCCTATGGATGTGGTATTGTGGCTATAAATCTAATATAAGGGAAATGCTATGTATTTAGGAGAAGAAAAACACCTTTCTAAGATCCAAGCAAGCTGGCTGGATAGTGGCTTAGGTATCTGGCTGCATTGGGAGTCTGATCTCCCACTGTGCCTCCTGGGGGAAGAGTCAACCTATACAGCCTTGGGCAAGCTGTACAGTCCCAGGATGCCCCCAGAAAAAGGGAAGGGTAAACTATTTCTGAATATTCTCCAGTTAGAAAACCTTGGAAAAGGTCGCCATCAGTCGAAATCACCTTGATGGCACATAATGATTATTTATTATTAAGACCAAAGCAGGATCCAAGTATACATCACAAAATAAAATCTGGACATTTTTTAAATTTGCCAAACAAATACAAGAATACAAAATACAGTACTGTACTTACTAATACAATCTAAAACACAGTGCTCCCCCATACCCACAGGACCCTTTGGAGCAGAACTTTTATTACGAACTTCCTTTCCAAAATTGTATTGATTGTTGCTTAGAGGCTTTCCCATTTCCTTTCACTAATACAAATTCAATAAATCTACCCCAAATAGCATAAAAATATTTAAACTTATTTCCCCTTTTCATCTTAAGTTCAGTAGTCAATTTATCATTTAACACAATGTCCCATACTTCATTATACCAACCTTCTAATTCAATATCATTTTTATCTTTCCAGAATCTAGCTATTAATATTCTAGCACTTTTTTAATCCTTAAACAAATCAACTAAACCCTTCAAGTTTGCTGGGAATTTTTTTATTTCGGTCACTAATTTTAGTGGTGAAGTAAAGGGACATAACTCTTTTTTATATCTGTTCCAGACATTTAACATGTTTCTTAAAAAGGGATGTTCACTTTTACAAATATTTTTCAAATTCCCATTTATTTCTGAGGATTCCATATCCCACCAAATTAACCTTCCTTTGTTATATATCATATCTCCAATAAATCTTAATTGATTCGCTATATAATAATTTTTAATGTTAGGAATACCTAAACCTCCATTTTTTGAGGCTTATAATCTTTTATTTATTTATGATTTTTTTACCTTAATTACAAAATCCATTAATTAATCCCTACCAATACTTAAAATCTTCTTCTTCTAATTGTACTGGGAGCATCCTGAATAAAAAAGTAAATTTTGGTAATATTTTCATTTTGATCCTAGTGTTTCTCCCAAACCACAATAGTTTCAATTTAGAATACTCCTCCAATTTATCTTTAATATCACTTTTTAATTTCTTAAAATTTTGCTCCTTTAATTTTTTAGTCACTTTAAATATATTTATACCTACATATTTAATATAATTAAACATTTTAAAACCTATTTATTTACAAACATTTCTTGTTCATATTTATTGTAAACATCATAGTGTTTTTGCCAGTTCATAGTTAATCCTGTTATTTCCCCAAATATTTCTAAATGATTTTTAATTTTATCAATACTTTCTAACGGGTTTTAATGATTAATAATGGACCATCAGCAAATAAATTAATTTTAATTATATCATTTTTACCTAATCCTTTAATTAATTCATTATTTCTTATTGCAGTGACAGATTTTACTTTCTTGGGCTCCATGATCACTGCAGATGGAGACAGCAGTCCCAAAATTAAAAGATGCCTGCTTCTTGGGAGGAAAGGGATGACAAACCTTGACAGCATCTTAAAAAGCAGAGACATCACCTTGCCAACAAAAGTCGGCATAGTCAAAGCTATGGTTTTTCCTGTAGTGACGTATGGAAGTGAGAGCTGGACCATAAAGAAAGCTGACCGCCGAAGAATTGATGCTTTTGAGCTGTGGTGCTGGAGGAGGATCTTGAGAGTCCCCTGGACCGCAAAGAGAACAGACCTATCCATTATGAAGGAAATCAACCCTGAGTGTTCACTGGAAGGACAGATCCTGAAGCTGAGGCTCCAATACTTTGGCCATCTCATGAGAGGACTTCCTGGAAAAGACCCTGTTGTTAGGAAAGTGTGAAGGCAAGAGGAGAAGGGAATGACAGAGGATGAGATGGTTGGACAGTGTCATTGAAGCTACCAATATGAATTTGACCCAACTCCGGGAGGCAGTGGAAGATAGGAGGGCCTGGCGTGCTCTGGTCCATGGGGTCATGAAGAGTCAGACACGAATGAACAACTAAACAAACGAACGACGAACAGTTTTTAATCATATAAAACAATATTGATGAAAGTGGATAGCCTTATCTTGTACCTGGGCCTAGAAAAATCCGCTCTGTTTAAACCATCATTAACTATTACAGTACTTCTGAAGTATTATCTGAATATAATTGATCTATAACCCCAATGATTCTACAAAATTCCCAACATTAAAACAGCTTTAATGTTGGCCATTCCACACAATCAAAGGCCTTAAATATGTCTATTGCCTTTGTTTATTCCTTTTCTACCTCATATATAATGTTCAAAGCTCGCCTAGTTAAATTATCAATTTGTCTTCCCTTCATAAAGCCACATTGATCCTCTTTAATGTAATTTGCTATAAATCTATTTAATCTATTTGCTAGTATAGCAGTAAAAATATTGGCATTTTGATTTATTAGAGATATAGGCTTATAAGATCCCGGGTCTGTTAGATCCTTGATGGGTTTTGGAATAAGAATACAGTGGTACCTCGCTAGACGATGATAATCCATTCCACTGAAATTGCTGTTTAGTGAAATCATTGTCTAGCGAAAAGGATTTCCCCATTGGAATGCATTGAAACCTGTTTAATGCGTTCCAATGGGGAGGAATCGTTGTTGTCCAGCGAAGGTCGGCCACAGGAAAGCCGCTTTGCGAACTGTCGATCAGCTGTTTAAATCGCTGTCTTGCGAAGCTTAGGTCCCGAAAACACCTGTTTGTGAGCGCGGAGGGAGCTGTCAAAATCGTCATCTAGCGAAAATCAGTTTGCGAAGCAGGGACCAAACATTGTCCAGTGACATTCCCCCATAGGAACCACTGTTTTGCGAATCGCTATAACAATCGCAAAAAGCTCATGTCTAGTGAAAAAACTGTCATGTGGAGTAACTAGCAAGGCACCACTGTAGTTAATGAGTGTTTCCAAGAAGGTGGCATTGTCTCTCCTTCCAATATTTTATTATAAAACATTTTTAGCTTAGGTATCAAACTGGAACTAAGATGTATTCGCGAAGGCTTTCACGGCCGGAATCTAATGGTTGTGGGTTTTTCGGGCTCTTTGGCTGTGTTCTGAAGGTTGTTCTTCCTAACGTTTCGCCAGTCTCTGTGGCCGGCATCTTCAGAGGACAGCACTCGGTGCTCTGGTGCAATATTCTTTTATCACAGAGACTCGCGAAACATTACGAAGAACAACCTTCAGAACATGGCCAAAGAGCCTGAAAAACCCACAACAACCATTGGAACTAAGATGTTTATAATATTCTGAACCCAATCCATCAGGGCCTGGTGTTTTACCATTTTTCCATTTATTAATGACTTCAGCAATTTCTTTTTCTTTAATCTCTTCTTCTAATATTCTTTTATCACATTCCAATAATTTAGTTTTTAAATTCTCATGTATATATGGTAATTTCCTGTATCCTCTTTCAGTACGTTTCCTTTATATAATTTCTGATAAAATTATTGAAAAATCTTCAATTTCTTTCACTATATTACAGCTCTTACCTGTTCTATCTTTAATTACCCCAATCATGTTTTTCAATCTTCTATTTTTGCACATTCTAGCTAATAATTTTGAGTTTATTTCTAAATTTTTTAAAAAATCCTCTTTATATACAGTGGTGTCTTGCTTAGCGATTGCTCCATTGAGTGATGAAATCGATATGCGATGGACTTTTGGCCATCACTGGAGCGATTGCTTAGCGATGGCCCCTATGGCTAAAATTCACTTTGCGATGATCGCGGGGAAGCGATCATGGCAAAGCAACTTTTTAAAACAGCTGATTGGTGGCTCCAAAATGGCCGTCACAAAAACAAAATGGCCACCGCTGTTTTGCCTTGCTTTAGAGGCACCCAAAATGGCTGCCACTATGGAGGAATTTCGCTTTAAGGTAAGTTTTTAGCCCGTAGGAACATATTTAACGTGTTTTAATACGTTCCTATGGGCTTTTTAATATTGCTTAGCGATTAAATCACTTAGCGATGTTTTTTCCGGAACGGATTAACATCGCTAGGTGAGGCACCACTGTACATCAAATCCCTCTGAACCTTCTCTGTCTCTAAGTTTTCTAGTTCCTTTCTCTTTGCCTGAATTTCTGCCAATATCCTTCTATCTCTTTCTAAAAAAAAAAATATCTGGCTTTCCAAATTTCTCAGTTCTTCTTTTATCTCAAATCTAGACATTCCTAAGGCTTGGTGAGGCAGGCTTGGTATTACCTATGTGTAATCCTCTAGTTAATGAAACAGAGTTGGGAGCATAGGCCAATGTATTTGTGAGAAAATATTTTTTATTAACCATATTAATCATACTAAACAAAAATATAATAGCAATATGTTCTTTTTTGATATCAGAACACAGCACAATTTAAAATTATGAACGCATATGAAATATAGGTACTGTAAAATTGATAACAAATTAAAAGACTCAATATTTTTTACCAGAAGGGGGCTACCTCAACAGTCTTATCACAGCCATTTGCTAGATCTTCTTTTGCACATGTGGTGGGGCATAAATTGCATGCACATAAGTGCTGATGTTAAAGTACAAATGTCTCACGTCGTGGCCAGAACTTTAACTTCTGAGCTAGATGCTATTAGGCAATATTAAGCAGTATCCTTACTGGAGGAGTGAAAAAAAAGTTGTGTGCACCCTGAAATTACCAAAGGAAGCCTCTGCTGTTGAGGTCACCCATGATACACACAGAGCTGCACAACTGGATTTTAGCCTATTTATTTAAAAAGGCATTTTGCAACAAATTCAACATTTTCTGGTACCTTAAAATGTTAGCAAGTTTCATTTGGCTCAAGCTTTTGTGGACTTCTTTGATGTATCACTTCTTCTGATACATCAGCTGTGGAGTATAAACAAGAAAGGTACATGCTAAATAAAACTCGTTAGTCATTAAGTCTCACACAGACTCTCTTGGTTTCGAAGCAACAGATTAAATGACTAATCCTCTCAAAATAGTTTAATGGCCATGGTACTTGCGTTTTTACGGAATTTTAATCTGAATCTTGTTGTCTGCCTCAAATAATCAAGATGGTGTGTGCTAGAAGTCCCATTAAAAATCGAAGCCTTCCAAACCTTGCACAACCACTCATCCAGATTAGGTGCCTGTCCACACTCTTAGTCAGAGCTTGGACGTTAGCTGTAACATGTAGCAGCGTTACCTGAAATTAGTTCCTTTTGACTAAAACAATGGAGCAGCTGTTTCGGAGGCAAAAACCATGATCATTCCCGGGAGTTTGTGGAAACAAAAATGGGAATCAATACGTAGTTTTAAAAATCTGCTAAAATTTGAAAGAGCTTTCTAACATGTATCCAATTAAATATACAGTATTGTGGGTGCTAAAATCTTGTATCACAATAACTTTTTTAGTTTTCCATGGTGCTAGAGAGCCTCCTTTTCTTGTAATAAAAGCACCTCATTACAACCTCCACCCCCTCCCTAAACCCAGACACAAGGTTGCTACTGAGATTTTAAAAAACCCAACAACACACAAACACAATCAGAAAAAGACTTTTCCAATTTGACTCACAGAGCATGTTGCCACACTGGTGTTGGAAAGCTGGATACTTTAGTAACTAAAGCTTGGATTGTGAGCGGTGACATCCTGGTTCAGGTCTCAGTTTGTCATATATCAGGTGGTTTTAAGTCTTTCTCAGCCTAAATCTTCTCAGTTCTAAATCTTATTACAGTCATGCATGGGAAACATTTGAAAAATAAAATCAGGAAAAGTGCTGTATGTAAATACCAAGTGCTGTTATTGCTGTTGCTATATGCTGTTAAGTCACTTCTGACTCATGGCAACCCTATGAATGAGTGATCTTCAAAATGTCCGGTACTCAACACCTCTGCTCAGGTCTTGTAAGCTCAATCAAGCCTGTGGCTTCCTGTAGGTAGTTAGTCATATTTGGTCTTCCTTTTTTCCTGCTGCCTTCCACCTTTCCCAGCATTATTGTCTTTACCAGAGAATCCTGTCTCCTCATAATGTGTCCAAAGTAGGATGGCCTTAGTTTCAATGTTTCTGCCTCAAAAGAGAGTTCAGGTTTGATTTAATCTAAGACCCACAGGGTATCCCGCAAAGCTCTCCTCTGGCACCATATTTCAAACAAATCAATTTTTTTCCTGTTGTTTTTCTTAAATGTCCAGCTTGCACACTCATAAATGGTGATTGGAAACAAAGGAGTGTGGATGATCTGGGTTTCCAAGGACACATCCTTGGATGTGCTGTTATTACGGTTGTGCTGTTTTCCAAATTGTAGTTTATTGTGTAGCAAAACGTATTTTCTGTTGCTTTCTTAAAAAAAACCAGTCTGTTAAAGCCTTCCTGCCACACAGACTGTGGTTTCATGGAAAAGGTCAGTAACCTCTGAACTCGTACAATAAGACATCATGACATTTTGGAAGGCAACAGTGACCCTACATGCATTACCATCACAACCTCATTTGTAGATGTTTAGAACAACAATCTGTCTCAGCCCAATCCTTTTTTCTCCCAAATAGCATATATAGATAATAATTGTTTCTCCCTTTTCATACTGGCACCCTATTTTTTCAAAAAAAGCATCTTCCCCTCCCCACCTTCAAAGGCTGTCAGCTCTAACAGCTACTTTTCATCACTGTAATTGTTCTCACTGGAGAGGTCAACCTGTAGTCATGAGCTTAACATACTGACCAGGCATTAATCCTGCATTAAGGGGAGAGGGTAGACATGCCAAAAAGAAATAAATAGAAACTCCCTATTGCATTTGATTTGCATAATTAATACTCCCATGAGCTAGAAAGTGTACGCATTATGAGATCATTAAAAACAACAACCAAAAAGAACCTCAATAGAACCTGGGCAAAGCTGAAACATGGCAGAGCACATTGAGGTGAGCCAGTCAGCTACTGTATTTCCATATACTGAAAGGAGATGTGTAAGTATAATAGCTTGTTCTTGGACACTTCAGCATGCTGAATCTGGATACTGGTAGTACCTCCCTTAATATGTCCTGGAAATCTGCAATTCTTAGTAGAAAATGTTTTTGGCCTTGGGGTCAAAAGTGTAAGATTTTACAAGAAAACAAATGAATAAGTGTTAAAAGTAAAGGAGATCTATTGAATCATACTAACGGCATTTTACGGATTTCTCTTGATCAGAAACAGCTATTTAAAAAACCATGGAACACTGAAATAATTATTTTCTTTCTAATGTTTTTCAGCTAGCAAGCTCTTTTTTTAAATCAATGGATTTGCCATGGTAGGGGCAGATGATTGTCCTAGGAAAGACAGGTTTGGCAAAGAAAAATGAGTTTGAGTATGGATAAAAACCTCCAGCTCTGTTCTTGCAAAATTGGCCTTTTCCACAAAGTCTCTCCCAGAGAACAATGTCTTCCGTATTTTCCCCTTTGCATTTCCTCCAGGATTCTTGTCCTCAGAAGGCCCTAAGGTCCCAGTCATCTTCGAGGCAGGGCCCTGAATGGCTGCAGAGAATAGCTCTTGCTGCTCCTTGATGCAAGGTGACAAGTAGTAGGAACTTGAAGATTCAGGTTACTCTTGGTCAGGATGAAAAAGGAAACAATTGCCCAGCACTAAAATGTGCCATGTTGTGAGTTGCAGCCAGCCATGTTGTGAAATCATAGTTTTTAATTTTGGCCTTCATGCAATAAGGCATCATTGCAACAAATGGACATTCATAAAAACATCCACGTGTGGCATCCATGCAGCTGAAATCACTGACTTTCAGAGCAGACACTCCACAGCAATGTGCTTCAGCACAAAGAGGAATTCTGGGGCGGGATTAGAAGGCACAGGATAAATTTACCTTACTGAAGCGATGCACAATGCCTGAGTCTCTACGAATGGCAGTTTAAATTCCATAGAATACAGTGGGGTCTCTACTTAAGAACGTCTCTACTTAAGAACAATCCAACTTAAGAACAGCTCCATTTGCTAAATTTTGCTTCTACTTGAGAACAGAAATCCAAGATAAGAACAGGAAAAAAAAACCTTTCCTGCTCTTTTTTTAACCTTAGGTCATCTTAGGTTAAAAAAAATTCTCCCCCTAGTGGTAGAGTACGTATTAACCAGCTTTGCATTAGTTCCTATGGGAACTAATGCTTCAATGTACGAACGCACCTCTACATAACCAAAAAAACAGCCAGAACGGATTAATTGGTTTTCAGTCCAGTTCAGTTCAGGGAAATTTTGCTTCAACTTAAGAACGTTTCAACTTAAGAACACCATTCCAAAACGGATTAAGTTCTTAAGTAGAGGTTCCACTGTAGTTTCTATGGACGGAAAAGAGCAGATACGGATTAAATGGTTTTCAATGCATTCCTATGGGAAATGCACATTCAACATAAGAACTTTTCAACTTGAGAACCACCTTCCAATACGGATTAAGTTCTTAAGTAGAGACCCCACTGTAAAGGCAGGATACAATTTGAATTTGCAGGTCTCTTCACAGGTCGTAAGGACAGGTGAGGAGCAGAGAATGAGGTGCATTTTTTTCTGCAAATACCTTTCAGACGTAGACAATATCTCTCTATGCCTCCTTAAAATTTTGCAGTGCCCATCTTACAAACATGTAGATAGATCTAAATATTTAGCAATTGTCAGTAGATTTTGAGGGAAATGACTGCAATCAATTAACACTCATTCGTGAAAGCATTAGAAACAAAGTGAGAGGGATATGTGCTAGCTGGACAGACTGCTGAAAAAAAAAGTAAAGGAACTTAATTCTCCCCCTTTACTCATTAGTGAAAGTAAAATACAACAGATAGGATTTTTGACTTTATAAACTCTGGAACATTGACACGGTTATCTAAATGCCTGGATATATTTTTAACCGGACTTGACAACTCACAACAAGCATTTATAACTGTTGTATTCATCCTTTGACAGTAAACATGGAGAATAAAGAAGACGGAGCAGGGAACTATGTTCCATGGATGAGACGTCCACATTTATTTATTTATTTTTTCCCATAGGCATTAAAAATGGCAGTGAATTATTCTGTGAAAGAGGCAGGGAATGAGAAAGGTGCAGATATACTGGTCTGAGGTTTGTGCTTCAAAATTACACCATTCATTTGAAAAACAAAATGATATTTATTTATAACAATTTATGTTCCTTCTCTCTCTCTTTCTCTCTCAACTCTTTTAAAAGCTGTCAGTTTTTGAAATCAGTTTTAAAATGACACACGGCATTACAAACGATGGCACTTCCAACCAATGTGGCATTTCCATATTTACACCAACTAAAAAGAAATTTACAAGACATGATAGCATACAATCTTGACATTTAGTAGTAGCAGTAAACAAGAGCATCCATATTTTTCTGTACAAACTATGAGAACAAGACTTTTATTCACATTTTTTAAAAAAATCATTTGTAATTTGATCTGACCTATATATTTCTCAAATCCATTTCCCCTCAATTCTCAAACCTTTTCATCACATTGCCCACACCTTCACCAGACTATAGGAACTACAAGTAATTATGTCTAACATCTAAACAGAGCAAAAAAATTCTCCCCTTCCTGTTTCAATCCCATCTTCCTGGTAATCTCCCTTGAGGGAGAAAAGAATCTCTTCCTTGGTTTCCTTCTTTGTAATTCACTTCCACATTTTTCCTTTCAAAACAGCAAACCATTACTCAATCTTTTCTCAAGCCAAAGCTAGTAAGATACACTGTTCCTTTTTGTGGTTTTCTAATGCTACACCCAAGAGTCAGGCGACCCAGGGTACTGTTCTGCTCTGTAAGAAGGTCGTCTGGTGGAATAGAAGTCTACATAGTTTGTGGTTGATTTCAGTCCATACTGTGTGGTGTAATCTGTAGTAGTTGGGAAGTGAACTCGATCATCAAAATATGGATCTTCATAGCTATGTGGGGATTGCAAATACAACCTGTACGCATCATAGTTCTTTCTGTTGGAATCATCTTGACTGTAGTACAATTGCTGATGCTATTGGGAAAGCAGAACAAAACAAAACAAAACAACACCCACATTTATTCTGTTTTTTCCCTGCATAAAAGACCTCTGTGCATAAGATGCAGCTGTAAAATACCCATTTGTGTGAACATAAACTGTCTTGAGATATTTCTGCACAGAAAAGTAAAAACATTTATAAAACCATTTTAAAACTATATTTTAATTAAACCCCATTAGGTCCAGAATTTTCATTAGACACAACTCTGTGTCCAGAATAAGAACACCTGTAACTGTTAAAATGTATTACTAGATAAAAATGTCTTAGTGGAAATCAAAAGTCAGTGAAGTCAAATGACAAGAAACCTGATATCAAACTTCTGTATTTGTACAAAAAGCATTATGAAACTTGCCACAGAACATATAATTTTTGTAAACGTACTTAACAGGACTGCATTTCCAAAACTAAAGTAACAGCTTTCAAAATTTAAAATTGTTTGTGATTCAAAAAAAATGGTTGGACTACGAGAGTATTATTTGATATCCCATGTTCTCATTTTGTTCCTAGTTCATTTTTTATTAATTTTCTTCAAAACAGTTTGGTTGGTTGGTTGGTTTCTGCACTTCTATACCACCCTTTGTCCAGCAACAGGTGAATATATATGGAAGAAAAGCATTTGAAAGGATCCAAAGTAAACGGATCCAAAGAGAAGACTCCTTGGAAAAGACCTTGATGTTAGGAAAGTGTGACAGCAAGAGGAGAAGGGGACGACAGAGAATGAGATGGCTGGACAGTGTCTGCGAAGCAACCAAGATGAATTTGACACAACTACGGGAAGCAGTGGAAGACAGGAGGGCCTGGCGTGCTCTGGTCCATGGGGTCACGAAGAGTCAGACACGACTAAACGACAATGACAACGAAAGTAAACGGTACGCAACCCTAATTATCTTCATTTCTATCATACTTGGCAAAATCTTGTTTCTTAGCACAATAAATTGTACTGGAGTAGGTCCATTGAATCAATCGGGATTTGGTGAGTTCTTTTGATTCAAGTGGGCCCATTCTAACTGCATAGTAAGTTCCAGTCACCTATGATTATCAGCATGTTTAGATGTGTGATCAATTTCCTCCCCGTTGCTTGCATATAAGCTTTCAGTTCTTCTAAGTGTAATGTCAAATAGTCAAACAAAATTAAACTCTTCAGTACAGAAGAATAGTAAAATCATACTCTGTCCTTTTCTATTCAGTCCACCCATGGCTTCCTAATTTTTCTAATTGCCATGTCAAATATCTGAACATTTCACTATTGAAGACGAAATAAAAGTCTTGCAATCAAACTCATTCATCATTTGTCCAGTCTTTCCATTCAAAGCCCATGTGGTGACACTTCATCAACCTCCTCCTGGTAAAGATACTTAGAGTATTACTTCTTTTCGCCTTTCTTTATTCTTTGCAAATCTAACCGCAAATCTTGTTGTGCTATTGACTTTCTAATTTTGCTCCTATCCATCTGTACTTCTTTCTATAAGCATCCATAACTAGTCCTTCCTGTATGGTGAGCATCTTTTTGGCACCTGCTAGCTCTGATCTTGCCATGCATCTCTACAGGTGCAACACAAAGCTGTGGAACCACTATATGGCAGGGTGGAAGTGATGTTCATGAAGCACTTCTGCATGCATGCAGTGCAAAAGCCATAATGAGAAACATGTGACTGGTTGCCTGGGTGTAATGCCTTGCACAAGTTTACATTACATACTTAAAAAATGGTTGTTTACAGGTTTTAGGATAAGGAAAGTTTGTATACTGCTTTGCTAGAACACATCAGACCCTGATGTTGGGAAAGTGTGAAGGCAAGAGGAGAAGGGGATGACAGAGGACGAGATGGCTGGACAGTGTCACTGAAGCTACCAACGTGGATTTGACCAAATTCTGGGAGTCAGTGGAAGACAGGAGGGCCTGGTGTGCTCTGGTCCATGGGGTCACGAAGAGTCAGACACAACTAAACAACAAGAAGAACACTAAATCCTCTGTTTAATTTCTGTCTCACACTTGCTGTTTATCCTTGATCCAAACATCTGTTTTTTTGCTTTACTCTAGGCAGTGTTTCTTTTAAGGATACATGGTGGGTTTTTCAGCATTCTTCTGCATAAGCTATCCAATTCTTTGTGCACTAGCCAATTCTCATTACTGAACAAAACAAACCTTATGCTGTCAAACTGATGAGGAGCCTGGAATCTCAGCTTGTTGAAATCATGCATTTTCAAAGAAGTGGGTGCCAACAAACCTGCTCTAGACCTTTGCTTAATTTCCTTGTAATTTACACAGAAGGCCCCTTCTCTTGGATGCACACCTTAACTTGGTGAACGGCTTTGACTGTGTCAGAAAAGCCAAGCGCAATACTGCAAGGAGCCTAGAAATTATTAGCAATCTGGACTCATAGCAGAGAATTAAAGTCGACAAATAGAGGACATTTTCTATCGGACAATTACAAAGTGCTTTATTCTGAAAATGACAAACTCAGAAGAAATTGTTGTGGCCTTAATACTGAGTCAATATGTAACACAAGCAATTATGGACTATAATTCAAGATGTGAATGAATAATATCAATCAGATGTCTTGCAAAATCAGAATAACCATCATTTAAGTCTGCTCCAACGATAGATGCTGCAGAATAAAAGGAAAGCTTGCATGCTAACATCTGGGAATTGATCACATACCAAAACAAGATAGGCTGATAATTATAGGTGACTGGAAGACAAAAGTAGGAAACAAAGAAGAACCAAATGCTGATTATTTCGCCTAGGGGTAAAAAGCAAAACAGGTGAGCAGCTAATAGAATTCTGAAGCCAACAACCTGTTTATTGCAAATACATGCTCCAGGCAATCCAACAGATGACTGTACTTCAGGATATTACCATATCGGCAATACAAACAGACTATATAATTGAAAGTAATATATGGAGAAGCTCAATTCTCTCTCTCAAATAAGACCAGGCGCAGAACATGAAATGTTAATATTGAAAATGAGAATAAAATCTATAGAAGAACAGTAAAAGAATCTTAGTGCTTAAACAAAACTTTAATAACATTTAAAAAGTTGCAAAAATACGGTCAGAACCCTGTTACGTTTTCAGTGACTATCATATACAGGTACAGAAAATAACTATTACAATAACCAGTGCTAGGTATTGAAGAGAACAACAAAAGAAGAAAAACAAGAGATATATTTTGAAAGATCCAAGAAATCAAAGGGACATTTAAACATAGAGTAGGGGTGCTAAAAGACCAAAAGGGGAACATGCTATTTGACTATGATAAAATAACGAGAAGGTAGAAACAATATACAGTACTGAATATATAATACAGAAGAGATATAAGGATGAAGAAGTATCCTTTGACGAACAGCCTGCAAGCAAAGTGAAAGCTGCTGTCACAAGTACTTGGAGTAAATAAGATATTAACAGTAGCATTTCAAGCAACAGAGACTGAATCTCTCAAAATCCTAACAAGGCTATGCCAAAAAAAATTGAAAACAAAACAATGGCTTATAGACTAGAAGGATTCAATATACATTTAAGTCCACAGGAAAGGAGATGCCAAAAGTGCACTAACTATAGGACCATTGAATTAACTTCCTCTGCAAACAAAGTGATGCTCAAGGTGCTACAACAAAGACTTTTACTGTATATGGAACCTGAAATGCCTGAGTTCAAGATGAATCCTGAAAAGAAAGAGACAGTAGAAATCATATTGCAAATATACACTGGCTATAGAAATGTACTAAAATATATCAGATCAGTATGTGCTTTGTAGACTACAGAAAAGTATTTTATTATTGAAAAGTTATGTGTAGTTCTAAAAGAAATGGCTATGGCTCAACATTTGATTATCCAGATACATAATCTACACTGTAGACAAGAAGTTACTGTTTGCGCAGAATATGGACAAATAGGGTGTTTTCCCACAGAGAAAGGTATCAGACATGTGTGTACATTATCTGCCAAGCTGAGCAATCTGTAAGCAGAACATATCATGTGGAAAATGGATTAAACGCAGATGACTCCATCTTACTGAGAGAAAGCAGCAATGACTTGAAAGAACTTCTGATGAAAGTGAAAGAAGAAAATGCAAAAGCAGGACTGCAACTGAACATTAAATACACCAAAAGTCATGACAACAGAAAAACTATGTAACTTGTCCATGTCAGATCAATCATCAATCCAAATGGAGACCACAGTCAAGAAACTAGAAGACTGAGATTTGAAAGAGCAGAAATGAAAGAAAGAGAAATTATAATTAAGGATCTATTATTGGAGACAAAGGCCAAGATCATCCACACTAACTGCGTTCCTGATTACCATGTATGGATGGTAAAAGCTGAACATGAAAAAAGCTGACAGGAAAACAATCATTTTGTTTGATATATAGTGCTGGAGGAGAGTTTTGTCAATATGATGCACCACTATAGAAAGATAAATAAGTGGGTCCTGGATCAAATCAAGCCTGAACTCTTCTGAGAGGCAAAACTGAAGCTTTTGTACTTGTGCAAATCATAATAAAGAAAACTCATTGCAAAAGAAAATCAGGCTGTGAAAAGTTGAAGGCAGCAGGAAAAGAGGAATACTAAATACAAGATGGATTGATTCCCTAAAGGAAGCAAGGCTGCAAGATTTGAGCAGGGTTGGTAATGAGAGGACATTTTGGGGCTCCATGTTCATAGGGTTGCCAAAAGCTGGAGGTAACTTGCTGGCACATAACAACAAAAATACCAAGAGGAAGTGTAATTTGGATGGTCTCTTGTCACTGAAGACACATGGAGGAAGGAGAGCAGAGCCAGAGTACTTGTGACCCACACAAAGTAACAGAATTTACCATATATGTTACCTATGGCAGGTATTTGACAGCTCTCCTCATCATGCCTACCAAGGAAAGCAGTATAAATTCATGTTTGTGCGTATGTGTGCTGAGTGAAGGAAGGGAAGCACCAGATGCATTTACTTAATAGGTTACAAGTTTGCAAGTAATGAGGCAGAAAAAAACAACGTATCCTGAAAGGATGAATTACAAAAGAAATAGAAGAATCTGTAATTTACTACAGAGAAGAAAAATGATAAAATGAAGAGAGGTTTTTATGAGAAGGTATGTGTGATATGTATATGTTATGTGCTTGCACAGAAACCTGGTACAATACTAGTGTAGTGAAAATCTGTAGTCGTGCAGTTGAGCAGGCTTGCACTATTGTGCTAGCAGCTGTGCAACATCATGCACAGCAAATATCCTATGGGTACTACCCTTGTGTTAACTCGGAAAATGTGCGACCACAAACACAACAGGGCTTTTTCTAGTTTCATATCATCAATGATACATATCTTAGTACTTTACAATTTAATCAGTAGGACTAGTAAGGTGTTCTGTGGAATGTGTGAGCTGCGAACTGGAGAGGAAGTATGGTGTACATATGACCCCTACCACTCAGTGTCACCTACAGACTGGCCCTACTTCTCACCTTCACAGGTTCCAGATGAAGTTCTGAAAGGAGATTCTATGTGTTTCTAAAGATAAACGTGCTTGGAGTCTTCCCTACAGCTGGAAACACAACCAAGAAATCCTGACTATGGGGCAGCTTCTAAGTGTATTGAGTTGCACACACTGAACAGCTCCATGCAGGACGTATAAGCCTTTCTCCTGTGGGCCTGCTGGGGGAGAGCGAATGGGCATGGCCTTGTGCCTCATCACAGAAGTTCAGTTTGAAGACCTGAATGGATCTTGTCATATTCGGAGGCCAGCAGCAATGTGAAATCATCGTCTGCGATTGTAAACTTATTCAGGCAGAAGGAATTATTTAGTGAAAATAGTTTAATAACTACTGGGTAAAAAGAAAATACACTGATCAATACTGGCATCTTTTAAATTAAAGTTTCAACTCTTACCTGTAAACGCCTGTTTTGGTCTCTTGCTGGTGAAGAATAAGAACTGATATAGATTGGTGAAGGCTTGCTGGACCCTGTAGGAAAATGGCAACAGAATATTAAAACTGATGTTTGAAGTGATCAAATTTCATGCTGGTTGACTTTTCCTTCATTGAAAAACCTCGAATTGCATGAAATATTTCAGCAAATGATTTCAGTATCCTGTTTGAAGGGAAGAAGGCTATAACTAAGGGGCCTGGGATCCCCATCCTGTAGCCACAACAACTGCAGAAAGGCACTTGGACATCTGTTCTCAATGAGGGTGCGTGCTTCGATTTATTTTTTATGGCTTCACTAGCCTCTCTCAGACTGCGTTTAGCTTTCAGGTTCCATCCTTCTCCTCAGCCCCATCAGCTGCTTAATGAAGCTAAATGACTGGGGCAAAGAAGGAAGACAAGAAACCCCTTCAGGTAGAATGGGTTACTGCTTGAATGTGGGGTTTAACCTATAACACAACAAAAGCTTTTTGCCAGCATTCATACCATAAGCATATTTATGGTTCTTGAAACATAATGCCGAGTATTGTAAACATGATTTTAAATGGAAGGAAGCTCACAGGTATTTCAAGAACACATTAATTTTGGAAGTATTTCATTGGTGCTTCTGACCCAATTCATTTGTTTGCTTGTTTTTTTGCT
The DNA here is from genome assembly GCF_051106095.1 of Pogona vitticeps. Classification (NCBI taxonomy): domain Eukaryota; kingdom Metazoa; phylum Chordata; class Lepidosauria; order Squamata; family Agamidae; genus Pogona; species Pogona vitticeps. Next base: position 211,344,382 of record NC_135783.1, read on the forward strand.
ATGTATCATTTTTCTCTCATTCAAGATATGTCTTTTGTAAACAAAGAGGTTAAAGCATAGCAATTCAGCTTCTCCGTTTCATCTCACTGGTCCCTTACCAGTATAGATGTCTTTATGTGCAATTCCGTCACCCTGGCTATTGTAATACTGCATAGAAGTTTGGGTTCTATCATATTCGGAACGAGGGTCTCTAATTCCTAATAGTGCCGGCGATGAAGATGTGCTGCCAACTGAGGAACAAAAGGCGACAGAGATGGGAAAAGAGAGAGGAAGAGAGGTGGGGAAGGAAGGAGAGGGAGAATCAGATCCAGACCAAGTTTAGGAAAGGTAGCAGACTGTTGTAGGGTGAAAAAAACCTTCTATCGGCAGATTTTTCTAGCCATTTGGAAAAAACGGGTAAATAAATACATTCTGCAAATATTCACATGGCAACTTTGGAAGAATCATTTGTAACATCTGGGCACTAAGCATCAGTGTGGTGCAAGGGTGAGGGAGCTGACTTTGCACTAGGGGCGAGGGATTCAGTTCATTACTCAGTCACTATTTCTCAGGCAATGTAGGCTCACAGGATTACTGTGAGGACACTGTTTGGGAAGAAAACTATTTTAAGTTTCTTGAAGAAAAGGCAGGATATAAATGCTCAAGAAAAATAAATGGACAAATATATATCATCATTGATTTACTATGCACTTGTTGTACACTGGTTAGAACTTTGGACTAGGACTCAAGAGACTCGGGTTTACATGTCCTTGGCTATGACATGCACTGGATGACTATAGGCTGATCATATTCTTTCAGCCTAATCCATTTTACATTATTTTTATTTTTTTTTTTAAAATGGGGTGGGGAGGGAAGTACATCACCTCGGGATCATCAAAATAAAGTCAGAATACAAATATATAAAAAAGAAAAATAATAATTTTATACCCGTATACACAAATATATGCTACAGTAATATGGATTTGTGTGGGGAGAAAACCTCAACAACTAACAGTTTTATCCTGTGGAACCTCTCCAGTGCACTAGGCAAAGGCATTTAAAAAGCAGAACAGTTTTCAAATCTAGGATGATATATAGTTTACCATTCTATGATTTTAGTTTATTCCAGAATATCTAAGTCTTAAATAATTTTTAGCACAATTGCCTGAAAGTACTTTGCTAAGTAGCTTGATTTTATATTAGCTACTGGCCCAAATCCTGTTGCTTAGCATAGTACGTTGCACTAGAGCAGGCCTATTGGATCAATGGGGATTTGGTGAATCAACTCCATAAGCTCCATTGATTCAAACAGACCTACTTAACCGCAACTTTAGTGTAGCAGGCCAATTTGAATCAATGGGAATTTGACCAAATCCCCATTGAGTCAATAAGCCTACTCTAGTACAATTTACTATGCTAAACAACAGGATTTTGGCCACTAAATTACAGATAACAACTAAGCATTTAATAAATAAATACACTGATATATTTCAGATGCTACAATTTTTTCCCATGCAGTCTTCTAAATGGGGAACAATAAACATAGAATTTTCATATATGCCAGCGTAGGACTTCACCGTACTGCATCAGATCAAACCATTCTTCTAGAAGCCTATCCCTCACGAGTGAAGAGGAGATGATTAAAGGTCTGAGCCACTAGATGATGCCAAACAGGGAAAAACATAAGTACTGTATCAGGGTATCCCATGTTGCATATTCATCACAATGGTGGTACTAGGGTATCTCATGAGGCAAACATACTACAGTGGGGTCTTGACTTGAGAACTTAATGCGTATTGGAAGGCGGTTCTCAAGTCAAAAAGTTCTCAGGTCAAATCTGCATTTCCCATAGGAATGCATTGAAAACCATTTGATCCGTATCTGCTCTTTTCCGTCCATAGAAACTAATGGGAAGCTGCTATTCCGCCTTCGACCACTAGAGGGGATATTTTGTTTCTTTTTTTCTTAGGTCAAGAAAGGTTCAGGGAAGGCAGGGAAAAGACAGTCCAGGCAGGACAGTACCAGGCAGTCCGAAGACTGTCTCCCAATCCACTCTCTAAATGCTGGGAGGAGTGAGGAAGCAGACAGGCACCCTTTTCACTGGCCAACAGTTAACTGAAAGTTCACATTTTGCACTTTCCCTGCCTCCCACGTGGTTTTTTTTTCAGTTCTTAACTCAAATCTAAGTATGTAAGTCAAGTCAATATTTTCCTATGAGAGTGGTTCTTAAGTCAAAATGTTCTTAACTCGAGCCGTTCTTAAGTCAAGACCCCACTGTACTACTTTTACCTTGAGTCACAGACTTATCCAACTTCATCCTGGGAGCTTGGAAAAAGTCAGGCAGACCATTATAGAGGCACCAGGGACTCAACCACCATCTTGTGGCTGGAAGGCCCAGAAGGCCCTGCTTTTGTAACTGGTCAGCCCCTGAGGCAGAACCTGTCATGGCATTCATTCAGGCCTCCACATATACCATCAAAGGCTTTTAAATCCCTTGGTACTGTCCCAGTAACAACTGGATTAGCCTTTTTCCCCTTCTTGTTTGAGAAATCATCTGTATGTGTGGCCTGGCCTAAAGAGTCCCTTCTGGGAGGACAGGGTTCTAATGCCACGGTAGAACTCTGGAATACAGGTCCAAGTCCCCTGGTGGCTAATCAGATATGCTACCTTTTCTGGGTGCAATGCTGCTGTTCTTGTGGGCCAGCACTATGGCCTTTGGCCCCCATCCCAACCTGTGTTACTCTGTCACATTGTATGAATGTAGGAGTTGTCTTGCAAGCCAGTCATCATAAATGAATACCGTTCAGAACTGCTGCAAGTATTAAGTACTCTAGGAAGTGTATCTGATTAAGTTTATAGACTGTTTCTACTAAAATGTTGTCATAAGAAAAGGTAGGCAGGCAAGCATTTTTTTAATACTTAGGGTATACTGAAGCAAAAACTGAAGATAAACCTTTAAGATTTTTAAAGGTTTGTGCAAGACCTGTTCAGGAAAATTACCATCAAATTTGATCAAGTGCAAAGGAAAAATTTTATTAACTGACCAGACTGAATGACAGGTGACATTTGCTGATTCGTTGTAGACAAGGAAGGATGTGACTTGAATCTGTCACGCTCAAGAGTAGACACTGGAGTAATGAAATGATTTTGATTCCACCCATCCTGTGGGATAAGAAAAAGGAGGTCAAATGAAAAAAATGAATGCAATTCATTAGGAAGAATTGTTTGGCCTGTACTGTGGAATTCCGTCCTGGTCAACAATAATTTATGTGAGAAAAATATTGTGCTGTTACCTTTTTATAAATGCTACGGAGATCACGATATTGCCACAATGTGTTCAGCACCTGAGCTGCTGCTTTGACAACCTTTAGTGATGATCTAAGAAAATACACACACACACAAAAGGGCTTTTGTTTAGGGCATAGTACTATCAGACATGCACACACAATAGACTGACGCTGGAAATCAAATTTTGCATCCCATGACATCATGTTCCACACCAAAGAAAACCTGGACTCTGTCCTCAAATTTAATCCAGAAAGTCTGCAACCAGCATGTTAAGAGCTGAAGATGCTTTGATGCAACTCAGAAACAAGTTTCTGTGCATGGAATGTTGCCTCTGCCCACATACATGGGGATAAATCCTAGGTGTATCATTCACTAGATACTCAGTGCAGTCAACTGTAATGCCATCTGCCAGCTGTTGGATGAAATAACTACAGAAATCCATGTCTTTCAATGAGTGATCAGAATTAATTTTCTCAGTGAGAACTATCTTGTGAGATTTCTGAGTTTCTCTTCCATGATATTTGACATTCATGTAAAATTGCAGAATGGAGATTATCTGGAAGTTTGCAGTGCGGTCACTGATATGTAGGTGGTATTCAGCTCTTTCACTGGGACCAGTGTGGCAGTGAGTTCTTCAAGTAAGTGCTTGAAATTAAGGTTGATGAGGATGAATCAATAGAAATTCTAGCGTGACAAAATGGATATGATGGTGGTGCTGGCTGGTTCAGTTGACTAAACTGAAAGGAGGCATTCAAATATTTTAAAAAATATATTCATAGCTGACTGTGCTGACCAGCATTGGGATGGAGGCAGAAGGCCAGAGATATTGAGTCCTGTGGATTGGATCCAAAAGGACTGATGTGAAAACACAAAACACTTCCATTCATGTGAAGCATATTATCTTTTCAGTTTTCAGGAGATTTCAATACATGAGGGGAAAACCTTGCAAATGGCTATTCACTCATATGTCTTTAGCTTCAAGCCACAACTGGGAAGTTAACAGCTATGTTGGAAAAAAGGGTCCTATTTCATATCACCCAATATTTCTTCCTATTCATGTACAAACACTCAGATCATACTTTCATGCTCTACAATTTAGCACTCCCTTGAAAAATCAAGCAGAGATTAACTGATTTTTTACATATCCTATATGTAAGCTGTACTGCAAGACACCTACTTTCTGTGAAAGCCTAAACAGCACTGACATTCACAGGGGGTTTCATCTTGAGGTGGCCCACAATGTTTTTTTTTTTTTTAACAAAGGCGACAGCATAAAGCTACCAGGTATTGTGTGAGATTTAGAAATAAGTAAGGGAATCTGAACCAAGAACACTCGCAACAGATCAGAGCTATCTGAGGCTGGTCAGCTAAGGAAGAAAGACAAGGATGAAGAAGTCAACACTTCCTGTGCTAACAACTGGTGTAACGAGTTCCTAGTATCAAAAGTAGACAGAAGATTTTTACTTGCACTTGCCTGTCACCCCTTCCTTTGGTTATGTTTACCAGCTTTTCTATTCCTCCTGTGTCAGCCAAAGCTTTGGCATTTTCCATGTTTTTGCTGGTGACCTCATGCAATGCACAACAGATTGCTGCAACAGTGTCATCAGACAGAATGTTTGGTCCGTTGCCTCCTGGAAGGCGATTTACCAGGTCCCGCATAGCATATTTACCTGTTTGAGGGGGGAGGGAAAAGGTCCAGACTTCAAATTACTGTGGATATGTGTTTATCGGCATATGGGACCACGGTGTGAGAAGACATATAGATCCAAAAAGCAGCCACAGGAAAAAAGAGATTTTATTGGAAGAAAAAAAGCCTTGATGAAAAAGAAATCACTGCACTATACAGAGTAGAAGCAGACACTGCAGTGTCATTTTTCAAATTAAAAATGTACTGCAGTTTTTTTTTGCTAGATTAGCAGAAAAAAAGTGATGAAAATGGCAACACGCCAAGGGACACACATACACAAATCTGTCTATGTGTTTTAGATAAGCTTGTTTTAGCTAAGTCACAATATACAGTGGTGCCTCGCATAGCGAGGTTAATCCGTTCCGGATTAACCTTCGCTATCTGAAAACTTCGTTAAACGGAAAGTAAAAAGCCATTCCAAATCGGCTGAAAACTCACCGTTTAGCGAAGTCACCGGTAAGCGAGGGGAGGGCGCGAAAACGCTGCGTGCGGCCATTTCGGCTGCTCCGGCGGCCATTTTGGACCCGCCGAACAGCTGATCCGCGGGTCGCAAAGCGAAGGTCGGTAAGCGAAACGCTTACCGATCTTCGCTATGCGAGTTTCGCCCATTGGGGCCATCGGTAAGCGATCGCATTAGCGATCGCGGAAACCGCATCGCTATGCGATTTCATCGTTATATGGTGTGCTCGTTAAGCGAGGCACCACTGTATTAAGAAACCACAATCAAATTAATTATGTAAGTTTCAAACAATATGCTTTTCAGATATTTCACCATGGAACAGTAATACAGTTGTGTGTCATGTCCAAGCCAAACTTGGACATGACACACAACAAAACAGGATCAATGTTTAAACTTAACCCTGGCTTAAATGGAAGCAAAACAAAACAAAACAAAACAAAAAAAGATAAAGGGAGGAATGCTGTTCAAGGAGAGTAAAACCAATTCCTTAAAATTGTGGGACTGATGTTTGTTTTTATGAAGAGTTGTGTGAATCAAGATTTAGACCAGTGGTTAACAACTTTGTGTCTTCAGATGTTCCTGGACTAAAACTCCCAGAAGCCTTCACCACTAGGTGTGCTGGCTAGGATTTCTGGGTATTGTAGTCTAAGAACATCTGGGGACCTGAGGTTAGGAAGCACTGCTTTAGACAGATAACTTGTTCTCTTCATTTTTCATCCATAAAGAATGGTATCTGAAGATCTTTTGGATTCCAGTTACTTGGCAAATAGATAAGTTGCACAGTAAACATAGGAGACTGCCACAACCTACAGGGAATGCTTCAGCATGGGCTATTATGCTAATTCAGTGGCTTTTAATTAACAACTTCACCGTAAAATGAAAACTGGAAAAATACATTTGTTTATAAACGATAGCCAGCAGGCAGACTTTACAAGGAAGACATTAATTATCTGCTTGAATAGAGTATTCCCAGACAAACCCTGCAATGTAGTTAAAAAAGAAATACTACTTAATGGCAATATCCTATCAACATGGAATTCTGATGTAAACACAGTGCGATGGATACGGATTTAGTCACAATTAGAGTAGACACACTGAAACAATAGGACCTAGTGATATATCATTTCTGCACTAGAGAATGTCTGCTCTTCTCTGAGTCTGACATGAACAGAATTTCATGCAACTATGATTAAATAATTTTGCCTTTAGGAAATACACCTCTGCAACAATTGACAGGGAAACAAATTTTCAAGGAATCTTATTGTCTATACTCTTTACACTGAGGAACCCCACATTCCCTCCTAAGTAACCAGAGGCCGTATTTCTTTCCAGGAATAGTTTCGAAACTAATAGTCTAAATGACAATGTACTTCTTTCCTTTACAATAAAAAATTAATATAGAGAAAAGGTGCAAGAAAGATTTATCACCTATAGGAAACTGACTATTTCAGCTACAGAAACATCCAGCTGTATATATGCTCTTTTAAAAAGAATACTAAGGCAACAGGAGAGTGATTGTCAAAACACATTTTAAAATCTTACTGAATTCAGATGGAACACTAAGTTTGGACGCTGCTCACCATAATGGATCTTTTCAAACTCGTTTTACAAATACAGCTTCCTGCTTCAAATAGTTAGAAATTGCAGTTGTAGATATAAATAGACTAGCTACAGGCTTCCAAAAACAATTCTAAAAACTTACACTGTCACATTGACCACCTGGATAGTTAGGTATCTCATAACACTTACCAATAAGTTCCTTGTTACGAACATCTAATGCCATATTTCTCAAGGCAGTTGCCACTGAAGAAACAACCCGGTCGTTGTCCATTCTCAGCAGTTCCACAAGAATGGGAAGCCCTTTCTCTTTTCTGACAGCGGCTCGAATATAGGCTGCAAACTATTACACAAAAATGCCAAATTATTTTAAAGCCTGCCCTTCTGTTTTACTGTAAGTGTAAAAAAAAAAGTACGAGGGGGTGCTGATAAGTATTGAGCCTTTCCCAGAAAAAAAAAAAATGAGCTAGGAATCTATAAATTGCAGGGTGTATTGGCCAATTCGTCTGTATTCAATGGTGCAAAAATCAACTACCTATGATTTTAACTTATCTTTCATGTTCAGGTCCAAAGTGAACATGGCAGCACCTCCAGAAAAGTTCAATGTGGAAGAGCATAGGACCATAATCAAATTCCTGTTTCTCCAAGGGAAAGGTGCAAAGCAGATCCATGATGAAATGTCACAAACCCTTCATATGCAACAGTTAAACCATGGGTTGTCAATTTTAAAACTGACAATTTCGGTGTTGAAAGTGAGGAACCCAGTGGAAGGCCTGTTTCTGTCTCTGTGCCTGCAAATGTGAAAGCCATCCATGACATGATCATGGAAGACCGCCGAATATCAGCCAAAAGTATTGCTATATATTTGAGAAAGTTGGTGCCATTATCCACAACGACTTGGAAATGAGAAAGCTGGCAGCAAAGTAGATCCCCAAACTTTTGACAACTGAACAAAAGAGGAAACGTGTGGAGTCATTGGTGGCTGTTTTGGAACATTTTGCAAGAAATGAGTCAGATTTCCTGGGCAAACTGGCAACTGGTGATGAGACATGGATCTACTGTTATGATCCTGAGACAAAGGAACAGTCTAAGGAATGGAGGCACAGGGGTTTCCTCAGGCCAAAGAAGTTCTGAGTGCAAAGGTTGGTGCAAAAGCAAATGGAAACAGTTTTTTGGGATAAGAAGGGAGTTCTGCTGGTGGACTACCTCCAACAGGATTCAATATATTACTGTGCTTTATTGACAAAGTTGAGGCAAAACATCAAGGAAAAACGTAAAGGAAAGCTCTGCAAAGGTGTCATCCTGTTGTATGTCAACGCCTCGTCACACACCGAAGGTGAAACAATGGCAAAACTGACGTCCTTAGGCTTTCAAGTGATGCCCCATCCACCCTATTCTCCCGACCTGGCTCCTTCTGACTATTAACTGTTCCCCAAACTTCAAAAAGACCTAAAGGGACAACAATTTGGGAGTGTTCTGGAGGCAGCTAATGCTGCAAATGAGTGTTACGCCAGCAGTCGGAAGAATTTTTGCAGGGACTTAAGATGTCGCAAGTGCATTGACTTCCTGGGGGAATATGTAGAGTAGTGTGGCAGTTACAGCTTCCTAGCTCAATTTTTTCTGGGAAAAGCTCAATACTTATCAGCACCCCCTCGTACTACCTTTCAAAGTATGGATTTTAACACAATTTAAAGGTTAGTCAACTTGAAAGTGATAGTTTGAAGCTTGTAATTTTAAAACTTTTCATAACCGGCCATGGAATGAACAAATAAATGTGGAGATTAGGTGGAAATACAGATGTGATCTTCTATTGTTTTACTAACTGCAGGGAAAAAAAGAAAAAAATATTGGGAATGTCACTATCAAAGCTTCTAAAACAGTACATGTTGCTTATTTTTGAAGCAACAGCTTCAAAAAACAATTTAAAAAACCCTGTTTGGTCCATAAATTAATGTCATTAGAGTGTCAGAGTGATGCTTTTGAATATACAAGCTGGGTGAATTGCAAGCAGGAGTGTTCAATGATAATAGCTGTTTGTGAACATCAATTGATTTCCTCTTTTTTGCTGAAATCCTATCTAGCTCTCCAATGAGTTAACCTTCTCATGACATTAGAAAATGCTGGCTTTTGTATCTTTGTAGAACCTTCATACAGAATATTTCAGTATTTTAATAGAAGCATATTTGCACTGGTGTTCCTCGATACATATTTCATTTTGTGCTACTGCTACTTTAAAATGAAGAGATGAAGGAACTTGGGTAGTATCAGTAATCATAGAAAAATACTACGATGTTCTTCTCTGCATTTGCTAATGTTTATAACAAATGACATGAATTTGAAGATAATTGTTTTAGCTTCATTGTAGTTTCTCAAAAGACTGAAAAACACTTACCCTCATGTCTTTCAAAGCAAATGTATCAGTTAAAAAAAGCCATCTGAAAATCAACTAAAAATGCTTAATAATACACAGTTTAAAATGTGGAGATTTATATGCACTGCAGGACTAATGTGTTTAATGAAAGACACACAAAAATTCAATCATGTCCACAATGAATTCTTAAAAACTGATGTTAAAAGTGATTAGAGGCTCAAAACGGATCATCTCTTATCACGGCCTGCAAAATGGTACGTCACAACTGGCTCTTCTATGGACCACATACCTGTACTCTTGATGCTAAAAGAAAACTTGTAAAATATCAACAACTTCAAGTTTCATACACTACCTTCCAGTTGCCTGCAGAAAGATTCTGGAGAGATCCCGCAGAACCCTCCAGAGTAGCAGGGTTGGAGCTTTCAGCAAGAAGAGTTAGATATGGTTTTACTACGGAAGGGTGCCACAGCATTTCCACACCTTTAGGAGACTTTGACAATCCTGGTATTGGACCAACTCCATCCCACTGTGGAAAAAAAAGATGTTATAGGTCAACTCAGTCTTTTAAGATGAACTAGAAGAGATTTTAAGAAAATGCTACAATAAACAGTAGCAATTTCTTTCCTAGCCCATGAAATAGAATCATACCACAGAATTGTAGTGCTACAAGAGATCCCAAGAGTCATTGAGACCAGTGCTTCCCAACCTTGGGTCCCCAGGTGTTTTTGGACTAAAATGCCCAGAAGTCTTCACCATTAGCTGTGCTGCCTGAGATTTCTGAGAGTTGCAGTCCAGGAACACCTGGGTTACCCAAGGTTGGGCACCACTGATTTAGACCACACCACTGATTTAGACCAACTCCATAACGGAGTTCTTCGTTGGCCGGGGGAGCACTGGTAGTAAAGGCGGGAAAGAGACACGGAGGCTCTTCATAAGGTACAACATTAACACGTTTATTAATAACAGAACTTAATTCTGCAGTATCAAAAGGATCTTGTAAACAACTATCAGTCAATAAACGATATCTCTTGGGACGCACGTCTGATGGTTTTTCTGGTTCCCCTAGAAGGGTGCCGGTCCGAATCATTTGCGGTCCATCATGGGACGAAGGGGGCACTCCATACCGCACATACCGTGCCACAGCACAGGTGCCTCGCCCAGTCTCCCTCCGGGGGGTTTTGTTGGAACTCTGGTCCAGGTCGGATCACCCTCCTCCCACCAGGGTGATTCCGTGGGTAGACAGTTACAGTCCATTCTAACGGGTCGTATCTCTTTCCTCTCCCCCCGGGTATTATGGGGTCAGGCAACAAACCTCCTCCCGTTGTCAAATTTGGAAAGTCCGCGGTGACACCCGTTGCTGACTCTAGCCCGAGCATGGGCTCTGTTTGGACCCCTCAGCTTATTTGTCTCTCCGGGTCTGTGTCCGTCCAAAGACTGAAAACATGCGCGCTTTTCCCCCCTTTTACCTCCTCCCACACAATAAGCTCCAACTCCTCCCCTCCCTCGTCAGCAAGACACACCTCTGCTGATTTCTCTACTACCGCCTCGGCCTGTTCTATTTCTATCAACACTCCCTCCACACATCCACTCTCTTCTATGGTGTCCTTCTTCTCTGAGGACGGCGCACTCCTTCTCACTCCTTCACACCGCATCAATGTAAGCTATCCATAGTTAAAGTGTCCCTGACAGATGGCCTAAAGTATGCCTGACCTGACAGATGGATGGGCAAGGGAAAATAGCAGGCTAATGGAAAAGCTATTGATGTGTTCCACTGAGACATAAGCAAAAGAGGAGGTACAAACCTGATCCTCTTGTAAGGTTTTCTTCTTTTTCTTCTTCTTTTTCCCCCAACAGCTTGGCTCTGAATCTTTGCTCGGGGATTCCTTTCCCAAAAAATCATCCAGGTCATTAATACCCAGCAGGCGGGCCTGAGGCACTTCAAGCTCTAGACGGTAGGAAAGATTCCTTAGCGTGCACACACAGTTTTCCACAGTCTGTAGGCCAAACAGAGGAGATTCTGTAAGTGAAATATCTAATACAGCAACTATATAGATTTTTTTTTTTTTAAAAAAAGACATATTTTGAGGGCTATTTGGAGAGAATGGTCACCTAGATTTTAATTATAATGAAATCTGACAGTGGCTGAAATCCTGTACCATAGCTATGCAGGTGTAACTCAACACTATGCCCACAGTAGTTAGAACAGTGCTATGGCAGAAATGCTATTCAGTAAGCACCTCTGCTGGTATACAGCAGAACAGTGGCAATGGGAATACTAGTGTGGCTGACCACACAATCAATTCACACAATTCCATGTCCCCCTGGTATCATACCTAGCAAATGTTCATGGGTGTAACTTAATGTTATGCTTGCAGAAATCGGATTTCAGCCAGTGATTTCATAATAGCTTAACATAGCGTTTTTCAAACTTGGTCACAATTACTCTCTCCAGTAACGTCAACAGTAACAGAGCCTCCCCAAGAAACAATCATATGAAAGAGCCACAGTTTTAGAAGAGGTAGCTGTGTTAATCTGAGCAAGTGTATCAGTCAAAAAGAAAAAAAATTCTAAAAGAGACAAATGTGTTGTGGCACCTTAAAGATGAACTACTATATTTTAATCTAAGCTTTTGTGGACTTTCTTAGACCACTTGAAAGAAATATGTGTAAGAAGATCTATTTAATACCAAATCCAACTGTAAATCCAAATTACAGCAGATCCATTGGTTCAGTGGGACTATTTTTGGTTTGGAATAACAACTGAATTTAACCCTATATATGAAGAAGGAATGGGCAGAAACTAGAAAGGCTTGGAAAGCAAAATAAACACCCTTATTTTATAACACCAATGATGAGGAAATGATCCATTTCAACATTCTGTGACCCAACAAAAGCGTAAAAACTGTAAGTGCAAAAACATGTTTGAATATTACAGTTCAAAGAAGATAATTCTCCTGGTATAAGAACAAAAAAGATTTGCACACCTTGCTATCATAGTCAGAAGTATTCACACATGTATGGATAACATATAACAATGAATCAACGAGTCCTTCACAAGATCTCATTTGTTTTCGGGCCTCTTCTCCTGCAGAGCTTAGATTTCTAAGGAATCAAAACAGAGTAGAATTATAAATATGCTGCAGACTGGAACTCTCATCACATACATGCATATATTTATATAAGCCATCATGTGCAGAAAGAAATCTGCTTAGATAAAATGACACAATTTCAGGGAAAGTTATGAATATGTGACAGAGTTCAATCCAGTATTTTCAAGAAGACTGCAATTTTTTAAAATGGACATTTTCAAGTAACAAGACAGCTATCAAAAGCTCTTTTAGCAGGATTTCTCTCATCACAATCTCTCCTTCAGCACATGGAATAAATTGTTCAGGTGGCTGATCTAAAAGGTCTCAGGAAAAATATTACCAGTGATGAAAAAAATCTGTTCCAACAGTGCCTATCAACTAACTAGTCTTTCAAAGTGTTGCCTTTTTTCACTGTAGATTAATCAAACAGATGCATATGTTACAGCTGAACATGGAAATGTTACTGTGGAGAACTAAGTGATTCATTCTACAAGGTATCTAAGTAACTCTTGTGCACCCATCAGAAAGAAAGAAAGAAAGAAAGAAAGAAAGAAAGAAAGAAAGAAAGAAAGAAAGAAAGAAAGAAAGAAAGAAAGAAAGAAAGAAAGAAAGAAAGAAAGAAAGAAAGAAAGAACGAACGAACGAACGAACGAACGAACGAACGAACGAACTGCACTTTTGAGTTCCCAGTCAATCTTTGATGTTGAGAAGACTCTTACTTTGATATGTAGAGTATGAGCATTGGATCTTTCTGCTTCTCAAGGCTAGGGAAAGTAGAAACCAACACCGAGCAAGCTCTTCTTATTTCATTCTCTGGATTTGCTTTTTAAAAAGTCTTGTTGTGGTAAAAATTTAATTTGCATTGATATGACTTTCTACATCATAACAAGCAAATGTCTATACTGGCAGCTGATAGCCTCAAAGAGTGAGGAAAGCTAGGGGCCAGCAGTATGGATTGTGTTATAGGCAGAGTGATTACGTAGGAGGAAGCACGAGTGTAGCTGCAGCAGCAAGTTGTAGCTGAGAAAAGGCATGTGGACTTGCATATGCAAGACGATGCTCATTTTATGTAACTGAAGCCCATGACTATATTTTAATTGAATAGTGTAGTTATGGACTCTCCGAGCATCTCAATTTATCTCACTCAGTTATTACACTTATAAATGAATTAGGTGTTAATAACATCTGGTTTTATATCTCATATTTTACATTCCTTGTCTTCAAATGGAATGCAACTAAATCCTGCATTCTAAGCATTTGCAATCCTTTACTAGGTCTTGTTTATTCTCCAGTTGGCAACCAAGTCACCGAAAGAAAATCTGGTCATGTATCATGTAAAATTCTTGATACCTTGTTTCCTTGAAAATAAGACGGGGTCTTATATTAATTTTTGCTCCAAAAACGCAGTAGGGCTTATTTTCAGGGGCTGTTTTATTTTTTTTCATGTACAACAATCTACATTTATTCTAATACAGTCATGTCATCTTCTGGTCGCTGCACAATGGTGAAGGGCAGGGTTTCTCTTAACTAGGGCTTATTTTTGGGGTAGGGCTTATATTACAAGCATCCTGAAAAATCATACTAGGGCTTATTTTCAGGTTAGGTCCTATTTTCAGGGAAACAGGGTAGTCTTGTACTCTTGGTTAGATATTCTGGTTTAAATACCTTTTCAGATACTATGCTTTCAGGTATACAGCTAAGATGTTTTAAATGTGTATTAAGCTTACAAAATGCAAATATGACAAATGCTTATTTACAAACATATGGACTGTACACATAAAGTCCGCAGAGGATCATCCCTGTAGAGTGGACACTTGGTTACAAAACTAGAAGAGGCCTCGTGGCGCAGTGGTTAAAACACTGTACTGCAAGCTAAAACTGTGCTCACGACCTGGGGTTCAAATCCCAGATAGCCGGCTCAAGGTTGACTCAGCCTTCCATCCTTCCGAGGTCGGTAAAATGAGTACCCAGCTTGCTGGGGGGGCAATGTGTAGCCTGTATAATTAAAAATTGTAAACCGCCCGGAGAGTGCTTGTAGCGCTATGGGGCGGTATACAAGTCCAATAAATAAATAAATAAATAAATAAATAAATAAATAAATAATAAATAGATTGGTCTCTGAATAAGAATGAAGCGGCCCTAAATATGTCAATTAAATTTATACAACACAGTTGAAGTACTTCACTTTAGGTTTTTTTTTTTTTGGCAGAGATTCATCTTACATCTTCAGATGTGCTGTGCTAGTGCAAGGATGAGTGAACTATGAATCAAGGAAGTGATTAACAACAGTAGAACTGGCATGAAAGAGAGACTCCCTCTCTATATAACTACCTGCTTTTGATAAACATTTGACCAAACTCTGGGAAGCAGTGGAAGACAGGAGGGCCTGGTGTGCCCTGGTCCTTGAGGTCATGAAGAATCGGACACGACTTAATGACTAAACAACAACTTTTGAAACTACTTCCATGAACAGTTACTAAGAAATCTGTGACGCAATGTAGATTTTATATCTGACCACAGCAGACTCTAGCCATAATTTAGAACTAAATCTGTTGTTAGAGGTGACTTCAGCATCTCATCTTGTCCCTTCTCCTTAAAAGTAAAGTTTAAAGCTCTTCTAGAAGTAGAGCAATAGGTTTTAGCTATTATTTATAAATACATAAAACAACCAGCTACTTTTTATAAACGAACACCAAATTATGATTTCTCATTCTGGTTTGTTGACAGATTTCAAATCATGATGGGCATCTTGAATATGAACATGAACATGCTGGATCAGGTCAAGGGCCCATCTAGTCGAGCTTCCTGTATCCCACTGTGGTCCCACCAGATGCCTCTGGGAGCACACAAGACAACTACCGTATTTGCTGGCGTACAAGATGACTTTTTTGGCCCCAAACACATGCCTCCAAGTGGGGGGGGGGGTCGTCTTGTACGCCGGGTGCACTTAATTTGGGCCAGGAAGGAGGTGCCGCTGCCACTGAGTGACACAGGGCCGCGCTGGCCGGAGAGGAAGGCAGGCGGGCAGGCAGGCGGTCGGTCCGGAGGGAGGAAGGGAAGCAAAGCCGGCCATGCCTGAGCAGCCAGAGCCCACTGCTCCGCGCCACTGAGCCTGCTTGACCGCGGGCCGCCGGAGAGCTGATTCTCCTTCCCCTCCTCTTCCTCTTCCGCCGCCTGCTTTCCTTCCCTTCTCGCCCTTGCAGCTGAGCCAGCTCGCCCGCTTGAAGCCAGAGAGCTGCTTCTCCTTCCCCTCCTCCTCCACCGCCCGCTTCCCTTCCCTTCTCGCCCTTGCCCCAAAAACATGCCTCCAAGTGGGGGGGGGTCGTCTAATACGCCCAGTCGCCTTGTACGGCGGCAAATACGGTAGATACCTGTTCTCCTGATACCCCTCCCCTGCATCTGGCATTTATTTTTCAGTTGAAAAGGCAATTGGTTCATGGGAGATGGGGCAAATGGGCCAATTTTGAAGAACGCTGGGGTAGAATGCTAAAATGGTTTGGAGATAAAATCACTGGATGATGGGTAGCAGTGGAATTTTTCATGGAGGTCGTTTGTGCTTTTAAGATCACCCAATCTTTCAAATTTATCAAAACCTGTCAGCAGCATTCCACATACAGATGAAGTGGGAAAATGTGATTGCTCATTTTAGCTTAGTCTTGGGTTTTGTCGAATTTGTGTTTGTGAGTTTAGATGGAAATGTTATTAAACTTCATTTGGATTAATTTAAAGAAGGCTTGAGGTACAGTGGTTAAAGTGCCGTACTGCAGCCGAGGCTCACAACCTGAGTTCAGTTCTGATGGGCTCAGTTAGCCAGCCTGAGGTTCACTCAGCCTTCTATGGTTCCACATTGCTGGAGGGGGGAACGCTTAGCCTGTATAATTGATTTATTATTTTAGCACTATGGAGTGGTATATAAGCAGCACACTTTGCTTTATCCACAGTGGCTGAGACTAAAGAATTACCTAATGATTCCTGCATGTCCACAAGGACTTGGGGGCTGGGCTATCTCAGCAGCAGACTTTCATGGCACATGCCAAAGTGGTCTGAAATTGAAGACATTATCAATGTAGTTTGTAATACAGCACAGAAAGAAGATTCTGCTGATTAAAGAAAGAGCCAAATTAACCCCACTGGGCCTGTCCAATTTCTGAGGTACACTAAAGTAGCTTTTTGGATACTGGCCATTACCATTACGTGTATATTGTCTGCGCACTCTATATTAATTATTTCAAGCTTATACTAATAAAATGGCTGGATTCACAATAATGATAGGTTAATGTAATGAAAACAACATCATGCTGACTTGGGATCAGAACCAGTCAACCACATATGAGCATTTAAGCACAAACACCAGTCCATGTATCAATAGACCTCTGAATGTATATGTATATGTTTGCTTTGTTCAATATATAAAAAGAAAGGATACTAGCTTAACTGGAAGAACTGAGTAGTTTACAAAGGATATATAAGAAAATACTATTTAAGAAGAGAAGTATAAACAGAGCAATTTACCTCAGGCATCCTGTTGTGTTGCGCAGAACCAGAGATGTCTGGAACTTAATTTTATGATCATCATCAAAGGAAGAATTATTCCACCCAGAATGAGGAACTATCACAGTGTTTGTCAGTGTTGACAGAGCATCTCTAATGATTGTCATTTTTACCGCATCACATGAAGACAAGTTCCAGAGAACACCTACAGGAAAGGAAAACAAAAAACAAGTCAAAACAAAAACACCCTGCAATCTATCATTTAAAATCAAAGATACCTTTCCCCTTGAGAGCTGGGTACTGGGAACAGGATGGTGACACACAGTAAAAAGAAAAAAACAGAAACACTTCACAGTGTAAAGTAACACACACTGAAAAGCACAAATCCAGCAACAACACTCTCCTTTTTGTGCCTTTGGCCCTTCCATTTGGCACATGGGGAGTACTATTGGAAAGAACACATGACTTCAATTTAAACCTTCTGAAAAATGCTGTTAGTCTACACATATATTCTCAATTTCCTTTCTCACTTTTACAACAACATGAGCTGATTGCCTGCTCAAAGCAAACTTGTATCTTGTCATCTGCCAAATGATGGCAGCTCCGAAGGAAAAATAGCTTTAATTTGTTGACAGGTAAAAACCATCCCTCCTATCTGCAAGTGAAATAAATGCCAGAGAAATATCTGCAAGGGAAATAAATCAGTGTGCTAATGGATAAATACAGAGCTTTCCTATTCAATTGCTATGTATTTACAGACACAGGGAACTGGAGATCTTATCCCAAGTAGTATCATTAGATCAAAAATATCTCCAGGACTCTATACCACATGCCAAGGTATATCAATTACACTTCTAGTGCACAAAGAAAATATTATTTTTAGGAATATACAGGAATGTCTAACTGCAGATATGATAAACTTCACAACTGTGTTCACACATCTTGGTAAGCCCTAGCAAAGATTTTTTTTCAAGTTTGGTGATGAACACAAACCCATGCCTCCCATGGAACAATGTTTGTTAGCAAGCCATCATTAGAACCCATGGGCCTAAATACAGTTACTAGTCCTGACTAGAGTAGATGAACTGAATCAGTTGCTGAATTATAAATTAACATAAGCTAGTGCAAGACACCTTGCTATGCAGTGGCATCAGGGGTAGCTCTGCAGTATAAAGAGTGTGGTGAATAAGGAAGGGAAGAGTCTTGAAAGCAGGTTGAACAAAGCCTTTCATAGGACCCTGAAGGCAAGGATAATTTTTTTGTTTTGTTTAGAAGTAATACGTTGCAACTAATGACATTACTTTTAATGTGTAAGCTTGCAGGAGAAACTGGGGTATAATGATGGTCGTTTCACAAATAACCTAATAAACCAGGAGCATTTTTGCTTTTTCATAAAATAAGTACAGTTGATTCATTACTCTTGCTCCTTTTGGAGGTAAAAATGAGTTCTTGGGGACATATTTTAGCCATCTTCCTAAACTTCAAAATTGATTTTCATCTAAAAACAACCAAAAGAGAAACAAGCAACATATAGGGGCGGGAGTTGTAATGATTTACCCAGTGGCCCGAATTCTCTTCCTTATTTGCGCAGCTGTAGCACAAATGACACAGCTGTAGCAGAAATGGAAAACTCAGCAGTGGCCAGAGTATTGGAAAAGATCAGTCTACATCCCAATTCTAAAGAAGGGCAGTGCTAAAGAATGCTCCATCTACCATACAAATGCACTCATTTCACACACTAGAAAGGTTATGCTCAAAATCCTACAAGGTAGGCTTCAGCAGTATGTGGACCGAGAACTCCCAGAAGTACAAGCTGGATTCCGAAGGGGCAGAGGAACTAGAGACCAAATTGCAAACATGTGCTGGATTATGGAGAAAGCCAGAGAGTTCCAGAAAAACATCTACAGTACTTCATTGACTACGCAAAAGCCTTTGACTGTGTCGACCACAGCAAACTATGGCAAGTTCTTAAAGAAATGGGAGTGCCTGACCACTTTATCTATCTCCTGAGAAACCTATATGTGAGACAGGAAGCAACAGTTAGAACTGGATATGGAAAAAAAGGATTGGTTCAATATTGGGAAAGAAATATGACAAAGCTGTATATTGTCTCCCGGCTTATTTCACTTATATGCAGAATACATCATGCGAAAGGCAGGACTAGATGAATCCCAAGCTGGAATTAAGATTGCCGGAAGAAATATCAACAACCTCCGATATGCAGATGATACCACTCTGATGGCAGGAAGTGAGGAGGAATTAAAGAACCTCTTAATGAGGGTGAAAGAGAAGAGTGCAAAAAATGGTCTGATGCTTAACATCAAAAAAACTAAGATCATGACCACTGTGTTACATACAGCACTGATGGTACCTGTCTGTCATGGGTTTGGAGGGAAAGTTCCATCCTATGGGGAGTGGAAGGCGGGACATCAGGAGGAGGAGCTGTACTGTATATATATTTGGAGCTTGTGTGGAGAAGAGGAGTGGGAGTCTGTGTGTCAGACTGAGTACAACTGTGTGTCAGTTAGTACATACCTGATAGGTTCAGGTCTCTATCTGGGTAGCCAAAACTGATAGGTTCAGGGTATGTGCTTTACTTTAAAGTGTTCTGTGTGAACTAATTTGTTGTATGTATGATTGAGACTAAGCCACGTTACAGTATCTTATTTACTTGATCTTTTTATTTACCCTGTTTGTTATTTAAATAAACCTTGTTCTTTTGTTTGTTAAAAATCCATTCCTGGTCTGTGTGACTTCTTATAGGGAATGGTTGGTGGCAGCATAATTAGAGTGTGGCATACTCCAGTAGGTCTGGGGTTGTCACATTGATTGGTGTCCAGCGTGTGGGATACGACTGGTCCAGTTGTCCAGTGGTACAGCAAAGCCTTGGCAAGTGTGCCCAGAGCAAGGGGGGTCTAGTCAGGGACAATCTGAGAGCGCGTAGGTAATTTTCTAGGCTTACCTCACGGGGAGGTAGGCTAGTGGAAGAACGTGTAACCTCAGATTGGTGGGACTAGATTAGGGAGCTCTGAGGCAACCTGTTTTGGCGGGAAAAAAGCTGAGGCAAAGCTGAGGGAAGTAGCAGTGATCTAGCCTGTCTGCTGAGAGGCCTAGCAGAGGGGGGTAGACTCTGGCTGGCAACAGTTGCAAGTTAGTGCTGAAAGAACAGCAGCAATCTATAGAAGGCTGGTTCTGAGGCAAAAGAGAAAAAAAAAAGTGGTCGCTTTATTTTGAGGCTTGACTTTTGAAAGCAGCCTGTTCTGGGGGGGGGATTATGCCCTTGACTCGAAGCCAAATGGCGGAAATGGGTGAAGTGAAAGACCCACAGGTGGACCAGGGTTCTGAGGAGGAATTTGGCTCAGTGCAGGAGGACAGCACGGGAGAACAGAACCCAGAACTCAGAAAAATGCTCATAGCCCAACAGCATGAACTGAGGATGAGGCAATTTGAAATGGAGGAAAGATTAGAGAGAGAAAGAATGCAGGAAAGGGAGAAACAAAGACAATTTGAATTGGACTTGGAGAGAGAGAAAATGGCGTTTGAGTTAAGAAAATTGGAACTGATGAATCAGAACAATAATAACAATAGAGATTCTGAGGGAGGCCAATTGTCTAAAACTGACCTGAAGAAATTCCCTGTGTACCACAAGGGGGATTGCCCTGAGGTGTTCTTTTCCCTAGTGGAAAGAGCGTTTGTGGACTTCTCAGTAAGGGAAACTGAGAAGATGACCATTATGCGATCTTTAATCAGTGGCAGCCTGGCAGAAGTCTATGCAGAGATGCCAGAGGAACTGCTAAAAGATTTCGCTGAGTTTAAAAAACTGGTGTTTGCCAGACATGGGATAAATGCGGAACAGCTGAGGCAAAGATTCAGGTCACTCACCAAGAAACCAGAGCAGACTTTTACCCAAGTGGGGGCCCAACTGGTGAGGCTGCTAGAGAAATGGCTATCTCAGGAGGGAACAGAGACTTTCCAGCAGCTCAAAGACCTGATAGCGCTGGAACAGTTTTATTCAGTCCTGCATGGGGAACTGAAGTTCCAGGTGAGGGAAAGGAAACCGAAATCTGTGGCAGAAGCGGCCGAGATCACAGATTTTATTTCCCAAATAAGAAAGCCCTTAGGGGAGGGGAAATCTGTAGGTAAACCCAAAGAAACCTACAGCAAGTACTCTCAGGGACCAGGGAGAAACCAGCAAGGGGGAGGGACCCATGGTGAAGGGAAGCCCTCAGACATGAAACCAAGACCTCAGATTTTGGAGGGAAAACCAAAACCAGATGAGAAAGACTCAAAATACAGCAGGAAATGTTATTTCTGTCAAGGAAAGGGCCATCTAATCTCAGAGTGTGAGAAATTAAAGCAGCTAAAAGGAAATGTGCCTCATGATTTGAGTGGAACCAAGCCAAAAGCTGTGTTCTGTGTCCAGAAAGAGCAAAGCTCCTTGTCACTGAGGGAGCCTGTTGCCATGGCTACTCAATCTGGAACAGTTACATCTGCTGATCAGGCTGAGGAAAATGGTCCTCTTGTGGAGGTCAAGCGCTGCTTGCTAGTGAGAACAGATTCACAGTTGTTTGAAACCGCAGGGGTGGACGTAGGAATACTTGACCATCAGTATAGGGGGCTAAGGGATACTTGTTCCCAGGTGACCCTGTGCCATCCAGATATTATTCCTAGGGAGTATATAATCCCAAATGAGAGCATGAAGGTGGCAGGGATTGAGGGACAGGTGATCTCGCTGCCAGTAGCGGAGGTACCTGTGAACTTTCAAGGCTGGAGGGGAGTTTGGCGGCTAGCGATTTCATCGACTCTGCCAGCAGCCGTGCTCGTGGGAAATGACCTGGCTGAACATGTGAAACGGGTGCTAGTGATTACACGCTCACAAGCCACCACGGGGACAGTTCAGGGGGGCACTGATGAGCCCGAGACGGAAGCAGGTGGGGGGAGTTCCGAAGCTGTGGTGGAAACCTTAACCACAGACAGCAGATTTGGCCAAGAGCAAAAGGCAGACGCCACTCTCCAAAAGTGTTTTGAACAGGTGACAGACGCCCAGCTAACACCTGAAACCCCAGTGAGATTTCGAGAGGAAAAGGGAATTTTATATAGAGAGACCCTGAGGAATATCTCAAAAGGGGGAGATGGGATCAGAAGTCAGCTAGTGGTACCTGAAAAGTATCGCCCCATGATCTTACAAAGGGGGCACTCTGACATGTTTGCTGCGCACTTAGGGGTGAACAAAACACAGCAGAGAATCACACAGAATTTTTACTGGCCTGAAATAGGGAAGCAGATCAAGGAGTTCTGTAAGCAATGTGATGTGTGTCAGAGGCAGGGGAATAACCGGGACAGGACCAAAGCAAAGTTGTGCCCTTTGCCTGTGATTGACACTCCGTTCAAATGTATAGGGGTGGATATTGTGGGACCTTTGCCCAAGGCCACAAAGAGGGGGAACAGGTTCATTCTCACCATTGTGGACCATGCCACGAGGTACCCTGAAGCCATTCCCTTGACTAACATTGAAACTAACACAGTGGCAGATGCCTTGGTGGGGTATATGTCCAGGATGGGATTTGCCTCAGAAATAATCACAGATTTGGGCGCATCGTTTACATCGAAGCTCATGAAACGGTTATGGCAAATCTGTGGAATTAAACACAAGGAAACCACTGCCTATCACCCTGAAAGTAATGGGTTAACGGAGAAGTTCAATGGGACTCTGATGCGCATGATTAGGGCTTACTTGGCGGAGAATCCAAACAATTGGGACCAGAAGCTGCAACCCCTTTTGTTTGCTTATCGATCAGTGCCACAAGCCAGTACCGGGTTCAGTCCGTTTGAACTTTTATTTGGGAGAAGGGTGAAAGGGCCCCTTGATTTGATCAAACAAAATTGGGAGCAGATCACCCAGAATGACCCACAAGACGTTGTGACATATATAGACTCTTTAAGGAATGACCTAAAGAGAAACCTAGAGCTAGCAGCAGAGACCCTGCAAGCTCAAAAGGTCAGAAAGAAAGCTTGGGATGACCAGGAAGGCAGGGAGAGGCACTTTAACCCAGGGGAGGAAGTGCTTTGGCCTAGGCCCTGTAAAGAGAACAAACTGCAGCTGGGTAGCCCAGAAATAAAATACTTGGGTCACATAGTAGGGGGAGGAGTGATCAAACCCCTAGAGGCCAAGATAGAAGCCGTTCGTGATTGGCCCAGACCCAACACCAAGAAAAAAGTCAAATCATTTCTTGGGTTGGTGGGCTACTACAGAAAGTTCATCCCGAGGTTTAGCGAGATGGCGACTCCGCTGACCGATCTGACGCGGAAGAAGACTGATGACCGCATCCCGTGGACCAGCGACTGTGAGGAGGCGTTCCAGAGGTTGAAGGAGGCCCTCATCAACTATCCAGTGCTGCGTGCTCCAGACTTCGACCGGGAGTTCATCATCTACACCGATGCGTCTAACAGCGGGGTAGGAGCAGTTCTTTGCCAGGAGGAGGAGAATGGTGACCAGCATCCAGTGTCCTACCTGAGTAGGAAACTCCAGAAAGGTGAGAGACATTTGGCAACCGTGGAAAAGGAGTGCCTGGCCATAGTATACGCGATTCAGAAGGCCAAACCTTACATCTGGGGAAGACATTTTGTGCTGTGCACTGACCACTCACCACTGCAGTGATTAAAGACAATGAAAACCCATAATAGTAAACTTATGAGGTGGGCTTTAAACCTGCAAGATTATGACTTTGAAGTGAAGGTGGTCAGAGGGTCAATGAACTGTGTTGCTGACGCCTTGTCAAGAAGACCCGAAGAGTGAAGACGGCGAAGAAACATGGACTATGTATATTTTGGTGACCAAAAGTTAATTGTACCTGTTTATTGATCAGTCTTGGTTTGTATTAATAAAGGTAACTTAATGTATGGTAAATGTTAATGTTTAAATGCATAAGTGTTATGTTTAACCTAGAGTGTAAGTATGAGTAAGTATGGTTTTGTGTTATTGTATAACTGGTTTTGTGTGTTTTGATCCTGGTTGTTTTTTTTGGAGAAAAGCACTTTAGCTTTTCCCCTGCAAACAACTTATAAAGAGGGGAGGTGTTACATACAGCACTGATGGTACCTGTCTGTCATGGGTTTGGAGGGAAAGTTCCATCCTATGGGGAGTGGAAGGCGGGACATCAGGAGGAGGAGCTGTACTGTATATATATTTGGAGCTTGTGTGGAGAAGAGGAGTGGGAGTCTGTGTGTCAGACTGAGTACAACTGTGTGTCAGTTAGTACATACCTGATAGGTTCAGGTCTCTATCTGGGTAGCCAGAACTGATAGGTTCAGGGTCTGTGCTTTACTTTAAAGTGTTCTGTGTGAACTAATTTGTTGTATGTATGATTGAGACTAAGCCACGTTACAGTATCTTATTTACTTGATCTTTTTATTTACCCTGTTTGTTATTTAAATAAACCTTGTTCTTTTGTTTGTTAAAAATCCATTCCTGGTCTGTGTGACTTCTTATAGGGAATGGTTGGTGGTAGCATAATTAGAGTGTGGCATACTCCAGTAGGTCTGGGGTTGTCACACACTGGTCCCATCACCTCCTGGGAAATAGAAGGGGAAGATATGGAGGCAGTGACAGACTTTACTTTCTTGGGCTCTGTGATCACTGCAGATGGTGACAGCAGCCACGAAATTAAAAGACGCCTGCTTCTTGGGAGGAAAGCGATGACAAATCTAGGCAGCACCTTAAAAAGCAGAGACATCGCTGATAGATATTAGCATATATGCTAATATATGCTAATATCTGTGCACTAGAGGATTGTGGGAAGAACACCTAGCCCCTGATGGGGGTCCCACGGAGCACCCCAAAACACTGAGGCGCTCTCTTGGCCTCTGGCGGGATGGGGGCTGCGCAGCCTTGTTCTGAGCGGGAAGTGCAGCCAGGGGGTCACCATGCCTTGGGGGGCAGGGCACAGAAGGGGGTAGGAGGTTCAAGGGCCACTCCAACTCATACTTTGCAGGGGAAATATCATGGTCATGAAAGTGGTTTTCCCAGGGTGAGGCTCATCCATTGCACTTCAGGTGTGCTGATCCCTGCGATTTCCCCAAATGTGGGGAACTCAACTGCATAATTTGTGGTAGTGGGGGATTGCATTTGTGCTTTCCCTGGTCTTTTCAGAATCTCTTTACACTTTGGTCCTTGGCTGTTTTCACCATCCTCTGCCATTTAAATTTGCAGCCATTGCCCCTGCTGACTTTCCAGGAGGCAGATCCTGGAAAGTCAGCAGCTCAGATGGCAGAGTAGCAAGATCCAATACAGCTACCACAGTGAGCAGGCTCTGGTGCTGGTTTGGATGCCTTCTGGCACAGTGGTGGAACTGTGGGAGACTTCTGGGTAGGGGTGGCTGAAGAGGTTTTGAACCAAAGGGGTGAAAAACCATCTTGCGAAGCACTGGTCTTAAAAAAAAACCCCGTCTTGCGAAAATTGTCCATAGGAAAAACCATCTTGCGAAGCATCACAGCAGTTGCAAAAACCCATCATCTTGCAGATTAATCGTCCCACGAGGCAATCGTCTTGCGAGGCACCACTGTGTTTCACTGAATAATTCTGAATTCTTTCTCACTTCCTCTTTCTTTTGTTCAACTTCTTCCAATTTTAAAAACCAGAGCTAAGCTTTAATAATTAGGGGAAGCCTTAGATTTTCATGCTGAAACAACATCAGTTAGCTTATGCAGCTGAAACTGCATGGCTACATCAAAAATGTTTTAAATATTTTTATTAATTACAATATGCTTTACTCCTTTCCCCCTCTTTGGCTACTTCAACAGAATTATTAAGCTCAAAGTAAAAAAAAATGCATAATGGCCCACAGTGTAGCTTTTGGAAGCAAACCGCCATAACAAATCACAGGCATTATTGATTGTATTATTTGGTGTGCAAGAAATAATATCTAGAGGTTTCTTAATTTATGGCAATTTGCTTCCAAGAGTGAAACCTTTTGTGTACCTGCGCAACAGGATTTTGACTAATACAAAAGATATTTAGCAACAATCTTAAACATATTTCTCACATATTAATTCTCCCAAGAGACTTCTGATGGATACGTTTTAACAAACCACCCAGGGATAAACTGACTTGTTATTTCGGACTAGAGTTACATCCACTGAATGGATACAAGTGAAATAAATTCCCATTAATCAAATAAGTTTACTTTAGTTGGGAACAGAAACTGGATTTAGTCATTACCATTTAAATTAGCACTTTTACAATCTTTTTCCTATGTAACTATTGTTGCACAGTGCTCCAGCATAAGTGCTCTTCTGATATCGGAGTAGTTTCACTCTATTCACATTTCATGAGAAAAGGTATGGGTGTAATATGAAAAAACTACACCTAATCCTCTGTGATTAAGATGGTTAACATGGTTAAGAATTTAGGTCTCAGCAGTTTTCAACATTCATACATTGCTCTTGGTTGCACAAGGCATTAAAGTATGAAGTACTAAACAGGGTACTATTCCCAATTTTGCTATATAAGTATCTGTGACCAAGATACTGTACTAAGACAAGGTCTGTTGCCTCAGTAACATCAAAAGTAATGAATCAAATCAGCTTTCAGAGATGGAGTGCAATTCATGAAAAATGAGTTTCAGAAGTGACCAAAAAACACCCTTAGGCAGAATAACTGAAATATAAAAAGGCTATGCTTTTTGAATGTCAGCAAGAATAGAATCAAAATTAAAAAATTGTTTTGTGATTCTGCTGAAATACCCATAGTCCAGATGTAAAATATTTAAAAGTCAGCTATTATTTAAATAATATTTAAATAGCACAATACAAAGAACTCTTTGAAGTCACAGGAAATTGCCTTGTACTGAATGAGACCTTTGCCTATCCAGCCAGTATTATCAATACTGACTAGCAGCAGCACTCAAGGATTTTAAGCATGATTTGCCCCTTCTACTCCCACCTTGAGATCCCTAGAATCCCATCCAGGCCAATCAGATAAAATTGGGTGTGTTTTGCATGTTACGATGGCTATTTTCATGTCTAAAAATATGACCGTGGCAATTGCATGCAACTAGCTGAGGAAACCCCCCTCCCATAAAAATTAAAGGGCTCAGGACAGTTCCCATCACTTCCTCAAAGCTGGGTTGTACATTTATTACATTACATTTCAGGTGTGTGAACGCTGCAAAATGTCTACAGACAGCTGAACATTTCTTTTCTTTCTCCCTTCTGTGGGGCCCCTTCCCTAGTCCCCTCTGAATGATTGATCCCTCAACCCTAGCTCACACTGAGGGCCATGTGGTGGGCCACAGTGGGGAGAGGAGGAACTGCCCCTACTCATTAGGCTAATGGAATTCCTTCCATCAAGAGAAGGTATCAGCTGGATTTCACCCATCAAAATGAAATAAAAGATAGTTCTTCAGAAGTGTGACGTAGTCAAAGGACCTGATGACATTTATTATACAGTGGTGCCTTGCTTTACGATAGCCCCACATTACGACAAAACTGCATTACGACGATCTTTATGCAATCGCAAAACGATGGTCTGAATGGGTTTTTTTCGCTTCGCGATGATTGGTTCCCTGCTTCGGGAACCGATTCTTCGCAAAACGATGATTTTCCTCCAGCTGATCGGCGGTTTCAAAATGGCCGCCGGGTAAATAAAATGGCTCCCCGCTGTCTTTAGGGACGGATTCTTCACAAGACAGCCACAGAAAATGGCCGCCCTATGGAGGATCTTCGCTGGATGGTGAGTTTCCAGCCCACTGGAACACACTGAAGGGGTTTCAATGCGTTTTAATGGGCTTTTTATTTTTGCATTACGACGTTTTTGTTCTACAGCGATTTCGCTGGAACGAATTAACGTTGTAATGCGAGCCACCACTGTACAAGTAACAAAGCTTCAGATGGTCTGTATGACAGGCCAGATTTCTATGGCACATTTCTCTTAGGAAGATGAAAGCTAAGGTGGTGGTGGTGAATTGTCTTCCCATGTAATTGAGGCTGTCAAAGCTAAAATCCCCAGTTATTTGTTTGATGGTGAGCAAAGAGGGCAACAACACAGTGCTGGACGTGTGAGGTTGTTGAGTACACGGTTCTGCCTCCTTCAAGAATTATATAGGTTGTGTAATAGATCCCAAGTAGAACTGCTCCAACAGGCCTTATGAAGTGGTTGCTCTTTCTGAGTGGGGTTTAAAGCCTTTTGATCAAATTACTAAGGTTCCACCTACATGGTCAGCATAAATAGAACAAGAATACTGGGAAGAAACATCCTATGGAGGCAGAATATGTGGAGATCTTTAGGCTTAAAGTATTAGGGGTGTGGACCCTGGGATACTGCTAAGACCAGCATGTATAATCTAAATTTGGAGTGACTATGACAAAGGCAGGTCATCCAAAAGATTAGGCTACGAGGAAAGGTGCAAAATAATACTTGGGTGATATTGTCACAGAATAAATTAGCAGCCTTCTGTTAGGGGTGGACAAGCACAGGGAAAATCTGCTGCCGCAGCTGTGAGCTCATTCACTCTACAACACCCACACGACCAAAACATAAAGCCCCAGGATATGCCCAGAAGAAGGGAATGGTAAGCCACCTCTGAGTACTCTCTACCTTGGGAAACCCTGAAAAGGGTCACCGTAAGTCAGAATTAATTTGATGGCACATGTTTATTAATTAAGACTACCCCAAGGCTTCCAGTTTTTTCTTTATTATTATTATTATTATTATTATTATTATTATTATTATTATTATTATTATTATTATTATTATTATTATTATTATTATTATTATTATTATTATTATTATTATTATTATTATTATTATTATTATTATGCCTGAGCAATGTACTTCCACTCCTGTAAGCCTCCAGGACCACCTGTTTTTACTTTGAGGGCCTTGGAGGATCCGCAAAGCACCACTAGGAACCCTGAAAAAAGCAAACGAACCTGGACATGACTCACAAAGTGGTTGAAAACAAAGCCTTTCAAGGCTAAGTGTAGCCTGTGGCTGAGGCCCCTGAGCCCCAGCCCCCTGCGATTGCCCAGCCTATTTCACAGCCCTGAAGATTCCAGGTGGACAGGGATGAACACGGTGGGACCAACTGAGCCGGACGTTGCTTCCAGAAGTAGTATCTGGTAGAGATACCATTCAGAAGAAAGGACAGGAGTCTCCATCTCCATGCACTTTATTTGCCCATGTGTTCACAGATTTCCACTCCTCACTGAACCATTTCAGTTTGCTAAATGCTCAATGTGCAAGTCACACTTTCTGGGAAGTGTCATTATCTGCTGGATGCTTTCTAACATTTGGAACAGTTGAGGTTTTCTAAACTGCAGCTTATCAAAACCTAATCCAACAACATGCTTATGTGTGTGTGTGTGCATCAGACATAAAGAAGATTCTTGTATTCAAAGGGGATCATTTTCAAAGAAATAGTTAAAATGTGCCTTTGAGAATACAAGTTAAAATGTGCTTTGAGCATAAACTTCATGAACGATAGTGGGAAAATCTCTTTTCCCTCCCTACCCATCAAGCATTTTAAAGCAAAGGGATGAAGACATGAATCCTTATTGTGAGATACAGTTGGACTGAAACATATAGTTATTGGATTTTGCTGAGCCTATTTGTTGTCACAGCATTGTCTGTCAGCAGAACATACTTCCTAGCTCTGGGAATTAGTATTTCCCTGCTGATATAGACAAGTTGAAACTGACTAAATTCTTCAGGGAGTTATTTGATGAGAATAAAAGGAATCTGATTACAAAAAAGACAATATCCCTACAAATCAACTCGTAAAGTCCCAAGCAAGAGAATCCTTATAGAATGTACAATTCCACTACTGTACTAATACTGTAGGATTCAATAACAGAATGAACTCTTATGAATGTGAGTTTTGAATTTGAAATCCAGTGAGTGCCTGAGGGGCCATGATTGTCTTTAAAGCAAGCATGGGCTAGGAATACTAGAGATTAATTAGCTTACTGCGCAGAAGATAGTTTTGATTAATTCTGAATTAACATGCTTGGATATTGTGCAGGTCTCTTTTAAAGTAAGCAACTGTTTCAAACAAATGCCTTTTCTTTCACCCAAAAACACATTTTACCTAGCTACATGTCATTTATGTCCTATCTATTAAAACTTTACCTGTGACAAGTTCTCTTACTTCTGCATCAATTGATTTTCTGAGCAATCGTAAAAGTGCAGGTATCCCACCAACGTTTTTCATTGCTATTTTGTTTTCGTCTGTAGACTTTCCATACACCAGGTTCCGCAATGCACCACAGGCATTCTTCTGAACTTCAAGAACCCTGTGATCCAAGAGGTCAACAAGATGTTTGATTCCTCCTAACCTACACACCTAGAAAAACACATGGAATACCAAATTCCATTAAAAATAAACATATGATTTAAATTTCATTTGTTTCAAGAATGAATTTTTTTCAGAAGAATGAATTTTTTTAGAGACAATGGTGCCTCGCTTAACGATTGTCCCGCTGTACAACGAAATCGCTTGAAGATTAGGTTTTTGCGATCGCAAAATTATGTTTTAAATTAGTTTTTTTCACATTTAGCGAGGATTGGTTCACTGCTTCGGGAACCAATTTTCGCTTTACGACGATCAAAAACAGCTGATCGTCGGGTTTCAAAATGGCCACCGGCTGCTTAAAATAGCTCCCTGCTGTGTTTTTGGACGGATTCCTCGCTTTACAGGCAGCGAAAATGGCCGCCCCTATGGAGGATCTTCGCTGGACGCTGAGTTTTCAGCCCACTGGAACGCAATGAGGGGTTTTCAATGCGTTTCAATGGGCTTTTTTATTTCGCTTTACGACGTTTCGCTCTACAGCGATTTCACTGGAAATGAATTAACGCCATTAAGTGAGGCACCACTGTAATATAAATTTCGCATTTAAAAAAACACCTCCCCATTTTGCTGAAAACGAGTATCTTACAGTTTCAAGAAAAGCAGTATTCAAACATCAATAAAATTAAGCTTGGTAAACATTCATTAATAAGTTTCATACATGTAGATAGCAAAATTGATGGCATGAATCCAGTCAGTCGCAACTAGAGTAGATTGACTAAATAAATGAGGTTTTTGTAAACACTGACTCATTTATTCAGCAGTAAAATCGATGGCTGAAATCCAGGAGTAAGGCACAACTAGAGTAGGCCCACTGAATCACTGGGAATTTGTTGAGTCAACTCCTTCAGAAGTACCATTGATTTGAGCGCCCTATACTAGTTGTGACTTACTACTGGATTTGAGCCAATTAAGCCTACTCAGTAAGCACCCGATGAACTGTATGTTGCCCACCCTGTGCTCAAAGCAGCTCATAAACAAATGCAGCAAGTTAACCAATCCAACAGGTATACTAAAGGAATAAATCAAACAAAGATGACTAAGTATATAAAATAATTCCACAGCAACAAATGTTAGCTACCCAAGTTAAATGTTTAACTACATTAAAAGATCCTTCAAAAGGTAGCAAAAGGTAATAATGTTCATACCTCTCTTACAATCTTTTTGTTTATGCAGACTTTTAACTTGGGTAGCTACTTTTGATGTAGTCAGATAGTTCTCCTAGAGCCAGGAGTTCTACAGCCTGGACACTACCACAGAGAAGGCCCTTATTCTCAAATTCCTACAAGAACACATTTAAACGCAACGTATATTGTTTCTTGTAACAAATAGCATTATGCTTATAGAAAAGTATAATTTTTTAGTTCATTTTGTAAAACCACCAATACCTTTGATGTTTCTGTACATTAAACTTTATATGGCCAAGAATATGCCTCTCAAACCCAATTAGAAACTTGAATGTAGCAATAAATACTGATCAGTGCTTGGAAGAAAATATTGTTCCTGTTTGCTATTGTCTATTTTATTATCTCCACTCCTGGACCTCAACAAATGTCTTCATCTTGAATTGATCTTTCTCCATCATTTTAGCTGAAGAGAATTGTCTTTGTAATATGAATCAGTCAAAAATAGACTTCTTACATTTAATTGTTGAAGCCTTTGACTCATGAAAGTATGTGACTTTTTCCTGTTAATCAGAGGCCCATATGGTGGAGTTACACCTCTCTCAAGAGGACAACACAGAAACCAGTAAGTTATACCCTATCATTACAGAAATAGTCTAAGTATCAGTTAACAAATGTGGATATAACAGCAAAGAATGAGTATGTACCATATTTTTTGCTCCATAAGACGCACTTCCCCCCCCAACAATGGGGGAGAATGTATGTGCGTCTTATGGAACAAATACAGTAAAAAAGGGGTTCAACCACCACCACCCAGAAGCCCCCCACTGCCATGCTGGGAGGCCTCTGAATTAGCACCAGAGACTGCTTGCTGTTTGGACCTCACCATTCTGCACTGCTGGCTTTCTAGGATCTGCTTCCTGGAGCCCACCTGGAAAACCAGCAAGGCCAACAGGCCTATGGCAGCAGGCAGTGAAAACAGCCAAGGACAAAAGGGGAAAGAGTAATTCAAGAAAAAACCAGGGGAAACCACAAACACAGTCCCCCACTTAGGCAGTTGATTTTCCCATATTTGGGGAAATCACAGGGGTCAGCACATCCAAAGTGCAATAGATGAGCCTCACCCTAGGAAAACCACTTTAACGATCATGGTATCTCCCCTGCCAGGTATGAGTTGGAATGGCCTCTGAACCCCTTTCTGTGCCCTATCCCCCAAAGGCATGGTGACCCCCTGGCTGCAGCTCCTGATCAGAACAGGGCTGCACAGCCCCAGTCCTCAAAGAGGCCAAGAGAGCTCTTCAGTGTTTTGGGGTGCCCCACAGGACCCCCACCAGGGGCTGGATGTTCCTCCCGCAATCCTCCAGTGCACAGATATTAGCATACCTAATATGCGGGGAAGGCAGGGAAAGCGGGGAAATTCAGACTTTCAGTTAGTGAAGAGGCTGCTTGTCTGCTTCCTTGCTAGTCCAAGTAGTTAGAGAGCTGGGAGAGAGACCTGGGACTGCCTGGTATTGTCATTTTAAAATGTAAAATTTAGTTTAAAAGCTGTTTGTTTGGGGTTAGTGCTTGGGTGAAAAGGTGCTCCGTTTGAGTTGAAACCTGCTTGTGTAGAAACCTGCATACTTGCTTTAAAAGCTGCCTAGGAAGTGTTCAGAGCAGCGCCGATCAGCTGTTAGATGGGGAGAGGGGAAAGGAGCAGGAGCGGAGAAGAGCACAAAATGGCTGCCGGCTGCCTGCTGGCTTTTAGCTGTTTGGGGCTCTTTTTTGGCTGTTCTGGGGTCTACCAAGGCACTGTGAAGAACCAGGCTCAGTCTACAGTACCTGGTAAGTGACTTTCTTTTAAGTTTTTTAAAGTTTCTGACCTTTTCCTCCCCATAAAAATGCATTAATTAATTTTCAATGCATTTCTATGGAAAATTTGGATTCAACTTGCAAACTTTTCAACTAGTTCTGGGCATCTAATAGAGAATGTATTTCCAAAGGGTGTTGCAGCAAGGAAACTAACTGTGCCTCGTGACTTCTAACTGGATTATAATACCTGCTTCCTGATTTCAGCTACTATAGTTTGCATTCATTTTTTTTGGCTCATCAAGAACATTGTTCATGGCTTTGTGTGGCCTAACCTGTTGTGCCTTGCATGCTATAAACATTCAATTATGTCAGAAAATGGAGATTTGGTCTTATGCTGAGCATGTGCTACTGCTGGTGAATGGGATCAGGTTAAGCTTTGTGTTGCTGTTCTTTTGCATAACCTAAAGTAAATAAGTAAAACCAGCTGTTAAATAGTTTAATTGCACTATTTATCCTCCACACAACTAAAAGGGACCTCTCAATGCAGTGCCAAATCAGACAAACCATTTCTAACTTAATATAGGCTTGAGCTGTAGCTGGGCAGAGTTGCACAACAATCTCATCTGTCATTGAGACATTTCTATAAGCATGGGGAGGAGGTGGATGAAAGGAAATGTAAAATATAGGTAGAGTGGTATAGATCTTATCACTGGTTGATAATGGTCTATATTAATGCCACTGTTGACTGCTGTTCACTTTACATGTTCAAATATTATTCTGTTATAGTTTATTAAATATTTTATTACACTATTTGGTTCAGAATATATTTTCCCTGTGTTCCTCCTCTAAAAATTAGGTGCGTCTTAAGGTCAGGTGCGTCTTATGGAGCAAAAAATACGGTAATAAGTCTTCTTTTAGGGGATGAATATCTGCCAAATGCATATAGTC
Organism: Pogona vitticeps; assembly: GCF_051106095.1. NCBI lineage: Eukaryota > Metazoa > Chordata > Lepidosauria > Squamata > Agamidae > Pogona > Pogona vitticeps. The sequence continues at coordinate 211,378,509 of NC_135783.1, forward strand.
AGGATAGGAACTCTTCTTAAAGTATTCATTAATCTAAAAACAAGAGCAAAATGGACACAGAGAGACCTCTGATTTGATTTTTTAAATACAACCGCCTCATTTCCTATTTTTACACACACATTTTCTTAAAGTATAGAATGAGTTGAGAAAATTTGGAAGAGAAATTGTGTACAGAATGAGGAATTTTTCAGAAATAAGGCTATTAATACAAAAAAAGCACATTCTGAAAAATCCAAGTTATAAAGCATTATTCCCCAGTTACTCCTCCTTCGCCACATTTCATAGATGCATATGTTTTTTTTTTCTAAAAGCTTTATAAATATTCAGTGAGCTTTTTGGCTTACTTGTTCGCGAGACATAAAGACTAATTTCATAAGGTTACAAAGAACAGAATGTCTTGGTAGGCTGTTTTTTTAAAAAAATAAGAAAATAAAAACATGTCCCAGTAGGGTGACCATATGTGGAGATATTTGCATAGAAGAAAGTGCCATGAAAGTCTGTGAGACTTTCTAAATAAATGTGCACAGGATTAAAATAGTAAATGTGAGAAATATGTTGCTAGATTACACAATAGCTTTCCAGGGCTACTGTACTAAAGCCTGAATAACAGTGATATTGTTTTCATGCGTTTGCATTATAGGCTTAAAAAGCTTTGTGGTCACAGTTTATAATTATCAATTTGATGGAAATTTCAATAATAAATGATGCATTCTAAGAGTCCTAAAACATATGTCACTGTGTTTTTCCCCCCAATCAAAAACCCTTACCTCTGTTTTTACTTTGTTATCTCCAAAGCATAAGTGCTGCAGGTAGGCTGCTGCATTGGCTTGAACTGATGGAAACTGGTGCTGAAGCATGTGAATGACCTCTGGCAATTCTGGATCCCGCCAGGCAAACTCTCTTCAGAAGGCAAGCAAAATTCAGTGAAGTGTGAATTTATTTACTTTTATTTGGCACATTTCTTCCGAGACTCCTAACCAAAATCCTTCCCGACAAAACTTCTTAATTTGTAGGTATGTCACATCATTATCAGACAGTGAGTTAACTATTGTGCTATTAGTCACTAATAGTATTCAACTAAAATCGAATGAGCTAAAGCAAACATTATCTCACTAATAAGCAACCAGAAGTGTTATGTATTAGCAACCACATTAGAATTATTTTACAAATGTAATTCTGAGCAATTCATGAATATGCTAGTTGTGCTTACCTGGGATCTTTCTGGATGCTGTCTATCGATGGTGATCTTGTTGTACCATCATCAGCAGGAGCTGCATGTTGCATCCTGTTGTAACTCGACTCAGAAAGTCGATAGTGAAGTGACCTGTAGGGTTCTGCGTAGGTAGCTGTTGTGTTCAAAGCATAATTGTTTCTTTGGTATGTAAGAGTGCTACGCTGACTGGATGATCTTTGTAGATTTCCAACACCTGGTATATAAAATCAAGATTAAGGAATATTCGTAGGGTGTCTATATATAGACCAAGGCTGGGAATCATGTGCCCAATCATGTGTAGTCTCACAGATACATTTTTTCACTCCCCCGCAAGCTCCTTCTTCTGGAAAAAAACTTTTTTTGTACCAAAGAGAGAGAAAAAAGGAAGGGAATCATCACTCCTAGAAGTCTCCAGGAGCAATGATTCTTCTCTATGGCAAGACACAGGGTGTTGCTTTAGTGTGCCGAGGTTGCTACTTATATACTTAAAGCACCCTGGGCAGTTATATATATAAGCAGCACACTTTGTTAAACATAGGACTGTATAGTAATTCTGATTCTTAATGAACTTCACATATGGACAAAGTCTCAGCTTACCCCTGAAAATTTCTCAAAAGTGCAAGTGCAAGTGCATGGAAGCAGGGAAAGAAGAAGACATTTTCCTTCAATCAGTCTCTAAGTTAACTTATCTTAGGGTCCAAAACAATGAAGGATTTTTACTTACTTAAACTGAATACGAGCAATCATAAAGGTGAAAGATACATACAACAAGGGTTTTTCCATTGGCACAGCCAAAGACATTAAACATTAATAGCTCTGTAATATCCAGTGAAAAAGATAGAGCTGGATAATATGTGGCCTTCCTTTTTTTTCTTTGTTTTTTTATTATTATTTTTTTAAAGAAACATGCAATTATAGTCTGGTTCTAGTGACAGGTACTATTTGTTCCTCCTGAAGGCAGCTGCATATAGAAGATACCATTATTTTCTGTCCTTCTCCTGTTGGGTTCTGTGAATATTTGAAACCTTCCATACTTCCTTCTGGGAATGACCATGCTGGTTAGAGAAGAGAGCCATTGCCCAAGAGATCCAGAGGGTACTAGCTGCAGGAAAGCTGATCTATTTATTACCCATAATACTCAGCACTCAGTAGTGTATGCCACTATCAAATATTTCAGTTCTATTCTCCATGAACCACAGAACAACAATAAAATACATTATATTTCAGTTCTATTCTCCATGAACCACAGAACAACAATAAAATACATTCCCAAATTCCTGTCCTAGTTTAGATTCTGGGGCACAGATCTTGGGACAGAAGAGAGAAAAGTCTGTTCCAGTCTTACCTGACCCAGTTCGATACAATGCTGTCTGGGACCCTTGGTGTACATCAGCTGTTCCATGACTTGGACTGTGATATACTGGACTATAATAGGTTCTACCTTCATATATGGGGGTAATGTGTAGATCAGGAGACACGGTCGAACGCAGTTCCTGCCCAAGCTGACTATGCTGACTCGCGTATGAACTCCTCAAGCCTAAAATGAAAACTGAAAATTCAATATGTGGCAATCAAGGCATATGCAGTTACATCGTTAGTTTCGTTTTACAAATCTTTAACTCCAGTCTACACCCTTCTCTCTTATGTGTATGCATATCTCTAGTTTTGATCACAGTAACCAATTATATGAAGGTAAAAAATAATCTGTATGTTTATCTGCAATCTGAAACAAATCTATTAAGAGGTAAGAGGCTTCTTTCTCTATTTTTGTTCTTTCCTTTTAATTAAATTCAGTCCAGTGCACCAAATTTTAAGAAAGGCATGTAAAATGTAGAAAGAAGTGGTCTATTACATTTTGTGTAGTAGAGGATACAAACCACCACTGGCATACAGGGCTGACATCTCTCCATAGTTGAAAGAATGAACATATGCATTCTTCAGTTTTTTCCCTTTTACCGCTTGAACATGCACTGAGTTTGTCTTTAAAGAATAGAAAGGCTTCTTTGATCCATGGAAAACTTTTCATCGAGGCGAGCAATTCCACTGGCAAAATGCGGGAGAAGGTTTTTTTATTTTTTCCAGTTGCACCCTTCCTGTAAAGCCCCCTGCTCCTCCTCCAGATGTCTGGGAACCTTTCCCGAATAACGAATAACACAGGAAGTGGTGCTTGGGGCTACTGTGAGTGTGTCAGGGAATCAGTGAGCATCACCTCCTTTTTCTCTTGCTGACTGCAGGACACTAAACTGACTTCAATTCAGGCAGTGTTCCCACCAGTCCTAACTCTGGGTACAACCCTGTAACTGCTGTGTTATGGAACAGAACACAGAAGAATTCTTCATATTCTCAAAAAACTTCTGAATACCGAACACTAGAGTTTTCTGAAAAGTCCTTCAGAAAGAGTACCTAATTTAACTTTGTGAACTCAGTTACACATCTTAACCAGCATTCAATTGGTAGCATTTCTGGAAGCATGTTTATAGAGCTTTAAAATTCATTCATTCGTTCATTCATTCATCTTCTATACCACCAATCTGGATACCAAGGCCACTCTCGGCAGTTCACAAAATGATAAAACAAACAACACTTTAAGAAACATAAGCATAATAATTATACAAAACCCAAAAATTAAACATCCTAATCCACACATACAAAATACAATGTCAAAATAACTAAAACTAATTTGAAAAGTCAAAATAGCAGGACAGATGATATAAGCACTGAAAAAGCCTCTGTGCTATGATGGTGTATCTCCAGGATTAAATAACCATGTTTTCAAGAATCATTTGAAAATTTCCAGTGAAGGGGCCTGGTAATTTTCAGGCAGGAAATTATTCCAGAGGTGAGGAGTGAGCGCCGAGAAGGCCCAATTTTTGGTCTTCTCTTTCCAGGCCTCTCGCGGAGTCAGTGCTCTCAACTGCCCAGTCTGGGAAGATCGAGTAGGTTGGACAGATCTTACTGGAAGGAGAGGCTCTGACAGGTGTCAAGATCCCAAACCATTTAGTGCCTTGTACAACAGCAGCATCACCTTGAAGCAGGCACGGAAAGGACAAGTAGCCAGTGCAATGTGGCCACGGTAGGGGAGATATGATGGTATTTCTTAATTCCACTCACTAATTTGGCTGCCATATTCTGGACCTGTTGGAGTTTCTGTAACAGCCTCACGGGCAACCCCACATAAAGAGCATTACAGTTGTCTAATTTCAAGACTACCAGTGCATGGACTAGCATGGTGAGGGACCTGGTGCCAAGATAGGGACACAGCTGGGGGGATCCTCCTCTGGTGGAAAAAGGTGGAACAGATCACAGACATTACCTGGGACTCCACTGACAACAATGGGTCTAAAAGTACGCCCAGACTGTGAACCTCATCCTTAGCATAAAGATTAGCTCCCCCAAAGAGAGGCCCCCAAACTGCAGACACTAGGGGCACCCGCCTGCAGGATTTCCGTCTTATCCAGGTTCAGCCTCAGTCTTTTATCCCTCATCCACCCCAACACAGCATCCAAGGGACAGGACAGCATCCACTGCAGAAGGGCGGAAGGAGAGTTAGGGCTGGGTGTCATCGCTATATTGGTGACACAAAGCTCCAAAACTCCCGATGACCTCCTCCAGGGGCCTCATATAGATATTGAACAGCAATGGGGAGATGATCAACCCCTATGGAACTCCACAATTAAGAGTCCATCATCTTCCCAAGCTCCACTCTCTGAGGGCGGTCTTCTAGAAAGGGCTAGAGCTAGGACTGAGACGAGCCACTGATCCCCAACCCAGAGAGACTTCCCAGGACAACCATTTTTGATTATTGCTATATGTTTAATTCCTTTTTTAACCTGTAATTCATTGTGGTTTACCTCCAACTTGTTTTAATCATTTGTGAGCCACCCTACATCCAACCAATGAAAGGTGGCATAGAAATGAAACAAATAATTCTCTGCCAGAATTGTGGAGTAAACCCAATTTACTACAAAAGTGATGGGACTGAACTTCAAACTGGATGACTAACTCAGTGTATGATTTGCAATTCCTCCGCCACTTAGTTTGGGAAGAACAAATCCCATATTCTCCAAAAGAAAATGATAAAGGAAGCTGCAATATCTAGTCAAGAGGAGACTTGTTTTAACACAGACTTTCTAGCTCTTAATCACAAGCATCTTGTAACCTGCAAAAGAGTCCGTGAATTAATGTGTAATGCCTACTCTCATTTCTTCCTACTGCGTGCTTAAAGACTCTTCAGGTGCTTTTTTTTTGCACTCAAAGGGAAAGCTCCCCCAAAAAACTGGGGCAAAAAACTTATGTCAATTCAACATGACAGTCAGGATTATTGTATGATTTCCTTGCCAGTTGTTCTCCCGTGTTTGCAGTGTGTTTCAGGACTCACTGTGTGAGACCGCATACTCCAGTGTGATTCATAAACCTTACATTTTCGCTAGATGCCCATTAATTCCCATGTTTTTGAACAGCGCACCCAGGTTTCTTATTCAGTTTCTCGAGATGATTTAGGATCTTATTTTCTTCTTTCAGTTATCCTATCTTTGGGTTTTCATCTAAAGTGAAAAATTCCAATTTAATCCTCTCCTTCTAGAGTAGCTTATCTATAACCCTAATGATTTTTGTGCTCCTTCTCCCTCTTTTTTTAAAAATCCATTCCACAATTCTTTGTTAAAAGCTGGCAGCCAGAGCAGTGCACATTGTTCAAGGTGACAGAGCATCAGGTCTTTCAAAGTCTCTGTGCGATAGTTTGTAACATTCCGTTTTCTCTTTGGAGCACTGTCTCATGTTTGGCAGGTGATCCCTTTCCAGAGCACAACACAAAAAAAGCTGGCTTTAATCCACAGAGCCCTAAATGGCTTAGAAATAGGGGGCTCAAAAGACCAATTGCTCTCATTCAGACCTGCCCAGCAAATGCGATCTTTAGTGGAAGCCCTTCTCTAGTTATCACATCTGCAAAAGTTTCCCGCATTTTCATTTGCTGCAGAAGCTCTTCCAAGGATATCTCATGATATCTTCTCCTTTTAGATAAGTCGACCCTAGTGTAATTATCAGTAGGTTTTATTTCTTTTCCGGATCAGCTGGTATAACATTTCATTCGTGGCGTTTATGCTTCTCTTTTATTTGGCCTTTTTTGCTTTGACTGCTATGTAATTTGTGTTTTTATGATGTGTTGACCTTTGTTAAGTCATCTTGAGTGCAGTTTGCTACACAACAGCACACACGTTTGTGTTATTATGGAAGCAACACAAACAAGTACCCTAGCTCAAGTGTTTATGGACCATAATGGCAATCATTGAGATTTTGTAAAGGTTAATAGCATTTAAGAAATCGTAAAATCTCTTTTACTTTTGAAAGCCTTGTAAAATTCAAATAGTTACATCTCTAAGGCAAATAAATTGGAAGGTTTAGGCTTTTTCGTTAAAAAAAGAAGCAGCTATACTAGAAAAGAGAATTCAATGGCAAAACCCCTGTTGCTTAGCATAGTAAATCTCACTAGAGTAGGCTCATTGAATCGATGCGGATTTGATGTGTCAACTCCTCTTAAGTTTCATCAATTCTAATGAGCCTGCTCTATGACTTACTTTAGCTTAGCAAGTTGCAGTAAAGAGTAGGCCCATTTGAATCAATGGAACTTATGGAGGAGCTGATTCACAAAATCCCCATTGATTCAATGGGCCTATTCTAGTGTGATTTAGTACATTAAGCAACAGGATTTTTGCCACTGAGAAACCACCCTTGCTACATCTTCAGAACAGGTTTCTTAATCCTCATGCTCTATATTTTTTAAAAACTCCTTTCAATGTGTGAATTGTGAGGCTTTTTCCAACATGCAAGAGAATTCTAGAGTACTGAAGATTAGACAAGGGGTTCAGAGGTTGAAGAGTGCAAATATGTCCTGTGTGCTGGTCTATAAAAATTGGCTCCTGCATCCCCAGAAGTCACAAATGTAAATTTAATGTATTTTTTTGCTACTTCATACCTGTTGTAGGCCCCAAATAGCATGGATGCACAAATATGGAAACATATGAAAAAGACTGAGTCTTAGCAGACCACAAGCTTCTCATGAACCAACAGTGTGATGCAGCAGGAAGAAAAAAACAGAGACTAACGGCTGATATGACAGCTGTCTTCCAACAGCTGAAGGGCTGACACATGGAAGATGGATCAAGTTTGTTTATTGTAAATCCAGAAGACAAGACCCAAAGGAAAGAATTCAAATTGTGAGGAAGGAGGTTTTGCCTAAATATTAGGAAGAACTTATTGAAAGAGCTGTTCAACTTGATTTGATGAGCCTTGGGACTCCTTCTAGTCCTACACTTCTGTACATCTGATATACTGGGAAATAATTTCCTGTTTTTGTTGTTTTAAACACTATTATGGGCATAAACAGGGATGTGGTGGCGCTGTGGGTTAAACCGCAGAAGCCTCTGTGCTGCAAGATCAGAAGACCAGCAGCTGTAAGATCGAATCCACACGACGGAGTGAGCTCCCGTCGCTTGTCCCAGCTCCGGCAACCTAGCAGTTCAAAAGCATGGAAATGAGAGGAGATAAATAGGCACCACCACGGTTGGGAGGGTAATGGCATTCTGTGTCTAGTCGCGCTGGCCATGTGACCACGGAAACTTCTACGGATAAATGCTGGCTCTACGGCTTGGAGACAGGGATGAGCACTGCGCCCTAGAGTTGGACATAACTGGACTAAATGCCCTTTACCTATGGGCATAAACACTATTAAACACTATTATAGGACGAGATGGTTGAACAGTGTCATCAAAGTTACCAACATGACTTTGACCAAACTCCGGGAGGCAGGGGAAGACAGGAGGGCCTGGCATGCTTTGGTCCATGGGGTCCCGAAGAGTCAGAAACGACTTAATGACTAAACAACAACAATGGGCATAAAATAGGCCCATAACAGCCTTTAAATGGCAAATGTCTTGAAAGGTCATTGGCCATTTTAACACAATATTTTCATTGTTTGGGTGGAGCTGTCTTGGGCTCCATTGTTTCCTACGGGGGAGAAAAAAATTCACAAAAAATTAATGAAGACTCAGAACAAAGCCAAACTAAGTTTGCACACGATTTAGAAGGTTCTCTAACGAACTCAACCATTTAAAACAGTTGCTGACTTTTCGTTATTTTTTGTGAATTTTTTCCTCCCCCTCTGAAATGCATTGAGCCCAACTTTTGACAGCTCCATTGTTTCCTATGGGGGAGAAAAAAATTCACAATAAATTAACGAAGACTCAGAAACTGTTTTAAACGCTTGGATTTGTTAGAGCACCTTGAAAAACCTGTGCAAACCTAGTTTGGCTTCGTTCTGAGTCTTCGTTAATTTTTTGTGAATTTTTTCTCCCCCATAGGAAAGCATGGAGCTGTCAAATTTTGACAGCTGTCAAAAGTTGGTGGGGAAAAAAAATTTCTTCAAAAATTAACGAAAAGTCAGATCAAAGCCAAATTAAGTTTGCACCCGTTTTAGAAGGTGCACTAACAATTCCAAGCATTTAAAACAGTTTTTGAACCTTTTAAGACAAACTTAAATTTGCAAAAATGGACATCGCAAAACCATTGAATTGCATTGAATAGGCTTCAATGCATTCCAATGGAGGAAAAATTGTATTGCTTAATGATGTTTCCTATAGTTTTTTTTGCTTAAGGGCGGCAATCCGTGCCTACTGGAACGGATTAACCGGTTTTCAATGCATCTCTATGGGAAAACGCGTTTCGCTTAACGATGTTTTCCCATAGCGATTTTTTGGGAACCAATTAACATCGTTAAGCGAGGCACCACTGTACCGTGTTCCCTTACTCATTAGGCTTACTTTCAGGGGATGTTTTATTTTACAGTCATGTCATCTTCTTCTGGTTGCTGCACAATGGTGGAGGACAGGGTTTCACTTAACTGGGACTTATTTTTGAGGTAGGGCTTATATTGCGAGCATCCTGAAAAATCATACTAGGGCTTCTTTTCAGGTTAGGTTTTATTTTTGGGGAAACAGGGTAGATAAAATTAATTGATATGATGGTAAAGATATTGCTTAGCATGTTAACCCTCAAGCATGTAACTCACTGTTCAAATGCACTTGGGAATCATTTAAAAATAGATAATAAGTGTACTTATGGGTAGTACTTGAGTTGTATATTTAAAAGACACACTATTACCTCTTTAATAACAAGCAGAAATAAAAAGCTGAAATCTTAGAATTCATAATGTGGTTACTGAGTTCTACAACTATGTCAGATTTCAAACCAACTTGATACAAATTGCCAGTTATACAATGTTGAAAACTAACACCTTTACCCTTTTTAAACTCCCATTTTGCTCAACCATATGTATGTATGTATGTATGTATGTATGTATGTATGTATGTATGTATGTATGTATGTATGTATGTATGTATGTATGTATGTATGTATGTATTTATTTATTTATTTATTTATTTATTTATTTATTTATTTATTTAGTCATTTAGTCATTTAGTCATTTATTTATTTATATATATGCCACCCACACTACCCAAAGGTCTCTGGGCAGCTATATTCAGTATATTACTGCATATACTGCCTTCATATTTGGTGGAAACCACTGATAAATTTTATTCAGACCTGTCCAAAAAAAGGAATCCCTGCCTTGGTTAAATATGGTTCAGAGCTGCTGTTCCAAGGTTACTAATATTTCTCTGCATTTTAAAAGCCTGTATCCATTAGCTGCTTGCCAAGTTATTACGTGCACATTGCTTCCTTCTGATGGTTTCAGAGGAATTCTGTGGCTGAAATCCTATTCCTTAATGTATTAAGTTGTAACTAGAGTAGGTTAACTGAATCAGTAGGGATATGGTGAGTCACCTCCTCTGTAAGTTGTACGGATTCAGTGGGCGTCCTCTAGTTGTGAATTACTAATGCTAAGCAACTGGATTTCAGCTTGCGTTGCAGAGGGAATTGGGTGGATTCTGTTCGCAACCTCTGTTCCTGTAATTACAGATTGTAGGCTCAAAAGGTTCCGTTATGCATGAAAAGAAATTCTACTGGTGATTCCAATTAGAATAGAACCAGAGTCCCTTCTTGAATTGTGAATTCCATTGGTTTAATATCTCCTCTATCTGTACCTATCAATAGGATACTGTGAATTATCATTCTAGGTGCCTTCAGAAAGCAAAAATATCTTTAACAGGAAAAAAAAACTGGAGTATTTACCAGAAGGTTCTGTATGAACATATGGACGTGAGTTCCACGAGGAAGACAATTAGGGTAAAATGTAACTGACAGAAGGAACTGAATGTGTCCCCCCGTGAGCTGGGTACTCAATTTACCAACCTCAGAAGGACAGATGGCTGAGTGAACCTTGAACCAGCTACCTGGGGCTGAACTCCAGGTCGTGAACACAGTTTTAGCTGCAGTACAGAAGTTTAACCACTGTGCTGTAGATGTTCATACTATTCTAACAAGCAGGTAGTAAAGCCAGAATATCTATTCATGGCAAGAATGCACCTGCTGATTTGACTGCTTTCATTTTTAGTGTTTTAAAAGAATATATGAGAATTATATTAGGAAACAAGCTTTCCCATTGTTAAACATTAAGTCTATTTAATCCTTTACGAACATTTAGAAAAAAGAAGCCAAAAAGTAGAGAATAGCTATATACGTAGGTTTGTGAATAAATAGAAATGTGGTGCCCACCCAGGTCATGAATATTCATATGCTCTTTAGAGAGACCAATGGGAATGCTGGAGGGGTGGAGTCATGAGATATAAGGGACTCAGAAGCAGGAGGAGGAGTTTAGATAGGGTTTTGAGATAGAGAGTTTAGGAGTACTGTATGGGCAGGAGAGTGGTGCTTGAGAGTGGATAAAATTAACAACATTGCTTGTTCTGTCAGCACCTGTATCAATAGACAATTCCTATTTGGTTTTTTTAAAGTGACACATGGCCTGGATCTCGATTAATAATAATAAGTATTGTTGATGGATAATCAACTGGTGGCAGCTGAGGGGCACGTAGCATGAGCTCTTTGGTGAAAAAAAAACAGGGACCACGTGGGGATTGTGACAAAAATATATTTCAGTAAGAATGGTTCTACTATGTTTTTAAAAACAAAGTCAGGAATTAAGTAGCCCAGCCTATTCAAGTCAGTGGGACCTTCAAATCAAGTAAGACAAACATGTATAATGAAGTTCTCTTCTCAGTAATCAGAGAAAGATGGAGAGATAAGCATGAAACTATCTCAACTGAGATAACAATGAAGATGTTTTGAGGGTTGTGGGAGTTACTCTGCCTGATAAGATAGAACATTTGGGAAGACAGGGAGGAGGAACAAAGAAAAGAGTCATGTACGACTACTCTGAAGTAACTTAACAAAATCATTGGCTTGTTTTACATTGCTATTTTTGTTTTGTGGATTTTCCTCTGAACACTGCAATGATAAATTTCCTTTTCAGTGAACCAGTGAAATTCAAATATAAAGTGGCTCAAATTCAGATGGGAAAGACAGACTGACATGGACTAGCAAATACGCGCACCTTACTAGTTTGTTTGATCATTGAATATTATTACAGGACAAAATCTAATGCAAAGTGCATTCTGTATGTTGAAGACTCAGTGTGGTGAATGTACCATAAAACTCCACCTGTCAATCTGATTATGCTCAGATACCAAGAGGTATTTCTTGTATATCATACTTTCACGATTTATTTGAATGAAATTAGTTACTATGCATTCCCTTGATGGCGAAGAGGATACAGTACCTCAATTGACATGATCTTTTAGGGAGAGGAAGCTGCATATGTACAGTGGAGCTCTTTTGGTCATAGCATACTATATATCTTTAGTAAATGTCAAAAATTGTACATTTTTCCATGTATAAGTCCCCCCAACTTTTCTAGCCTCAAATTAAGAAATCAGTATTTTTAAACATAAACCAGAACACATTTTTATTTAGTAATTAGGTAACATTTACATACCAGTACTGTCATATTATGCATCACACTTTAACTTTATTGAGGCTTTAGGCTCAGAACATTCAAACATTACGAGTCCCTGTTGTGGCTGAGCACTGCCTACATGCTCCACCTCCAACAAGGTGTGTTGGTTTGATCAGCATCAGTTTATGTCAGTTACATAAGGCTCGTGATTAGAGGAAACTAAGTCTCCAGACTATAGGAAGCTAAAGTCTCGTGATTGGAGGCAGCTAAGCCTCGTGCTTGAAGGAAGCCTGTTTGCAGAGGCAAGGTATGGGCCATTTTGTTCTCTCCTCAGCTTACCTCTGTGTATAAGACAACACTCAATTTTTGATCTAAAGATTTTGGACAAAAGTATCATCTTATACACGGAAAAATATAGTATGTCAGGAATAGGTAATACTTGACGTAGCTGAAGCTCAAAATTTTCATCTGATGAATGCTGAGGGATTGATGTTCCTTTGCACTGCAATATTTCATTCCTTTTGGTGAGTAATTCCATTGACAAAACATCACTCAATCTTGTCTGCGCTACTACTTAACTGAAAACAACAAAACTATTAAAATATGTTCATATTATTTTCTTATTAACATAAGGTTTTTCATTGGTTGAAATCCTGTTGTTGTAAGGTACACAAGTAATGCTGATTACATCAGCAGCGGTTGTGATTTTTCTGAAATTATCCCTTTCTGATTACTCTCCCAAAGGTCCTGATGCTCCTGCATACAGTGGGGTCTTGACTTAAGAACGGCTTGAGTTAAGAACATTTTGACTTAAGAACCACTCTCATAGGAAAATATTGACTTGACTTACATACTTAGATTTGAGTTAAGAACTGAAAAAAAAAACACGTGGGAGGCAGGGAAAGTGCAAAATTTGAACTTTCAGTTAACTGTTGGGCAGTGAAAAGGGTGCCTGTCTGCTTCCTCACTCCTCCCAGCGTTTAGAGAGTGGATTGGGAGACAGTCTTCAGACTGCCTGGTACTGTACTGCCTGGACTGTATTTTCCCTGCCTTCCCTGAACCTTTCTTGACCTAAGAAAAAAAGAAACAAAATATCCCCCTCTAGTGGTCAAAGGCGGAATAGCTGCTTCCCATTTATTTTCTATGGACGGAAAAGAGCAGATATGGATCAAATGGTTTTCAATGCATTCCTATGGGAAATGCAGATTTGACCTGAGAACTTTTTGACTTGAGAACCGCCTTCCAATACGGATTAAGTTCTCAAGTCAAGACCCCACTGTAATCACTTTGATAATTGGGACACCACTTGGCACTGTGGGATGGGAATGAGAAGTCTTCAATTACAAAAAATCACTGCCACCACTAACGTCACCCCATAGCAGGAATTTTCAGTAATTCCCCCTCCTGTCCCACAACCCTCAATGTCTTCTTGTTGATGAAAGTGATCACACAGGAGCCTTAGAACCTTTGGGACAGATGCCAAAAACATTTAATTTCTGAATAATTGTTGCTATTGATGACATAACCAGTCTTACACTGTATTAACTTACAGCAACAGGATCTCAGTAACTGACAATATCAGTCTCGTACACTATAGCAAATTTCCCATTTTAAATAAAACAATAGAACTTTATAGTATTTTGAATGAAGAGAACTGACACCTGTATTAAACACATAGACAGGTTTTCCTAAGAGTGTTTTATGCATTTTGTTTTCATTCCATTCTTCAAGTATGTTCCAGTCATGTACTTCTAAGTTTACATTTACTAATTTTCTTTTACCTTTTCAAGATGACATGACAAAGTCATCTTTCAAAAGTCAATTACAGTCAATGTACCCTTTAACTTTCAGCTCCGCTGGAGTCAAGGTTTCATCGTGGTGAGACCAGTCGGGTTGCGGGAGACCTCCTGAAACTGACCGGGACCCCTCAGTTTCGAGGCAAAAGGATGGTCTGCGAGTAAAAGCTGTGTCTGAAGCAGCAGAGGTGACATAAAGGGGAGAGAAGTAGGCGAAAACTGCTTTTCCCGCCCCAAGTCTTTTCTGAGTGCACTGATCAAGGAGGAGGCCATGTTGGGCAAGGAGCAGTGAATACCACTTGCAGAGAGCGGAGGAGTACAGAAGGTTTTTGGAAAATATCCTGACCCTGATTTTTGATGCGTGTTTTATATAAAGATACATATTTTATATAAAGAAACCTTTATGGACCTAAAACAATGACAACGACGAAAGCTGGGCTTAGCGAGTTAGTGAAAGTGGATTAGATCCTACAACTCGAGCCTCACCCCATCCCTCAGCCTTGATCGGGAAAAGGAGAAGAAAAAGAAGGAGAAAGAGGGAGGAGAGGAGAATGTTATTTGGTGAACGAATTGTTTTAATTAAAGGTAAAGACCCACTCCTGAGTGATAGTATAATCATAAACTGCCCAATTACAATGCTGATAGAGGAAACTAGCATCAGAAAATAGAACTTTTGAACTTGAGTCTTAGATTGTGTAACATCACTGGATTGGAGGCACCTTTGTTTCCTTTAGCACTGCAGTGGCGGTGACTCCCCCTCCTGTAGCAGCTTGATTGGAGGACCAATCATGAAAGAAGTGCTAATCTATGTTTTGGATGGGCTATGTAAACAGTGTTGTTTGAATGAAAAGTAAGGCAACAGCAAAACCTGCTCAGAAAAGACTCAAAATGCATCTTTAAAAAATCTGGAAGATGGGAGTGAAGGGAGGAAAATTAAAAACCCCAAGAGGCTCACCTGCATAAGAACAAAATTTGAAATTATGGGGCAAAATACACTTAAGGTTTGGCAACAGAACATTCAAAATTATGTTAACCACTGGATTACAGCAGATACAAGGAGGAATGGCTCAGCTATCTGAGCAAATCAAAGATTTAGGGTTGCAAATGACTGATATTAAACAACAAATTATAGAAAATAAACAAGAAAAAGCTAAAATAGAAAAAGCCTCAAAATATGGAGATTATGAATGCAGAGCTGGTAGTGATACAACATGAAAAAAAAAAACAAGATGAAATCAACCTGCTAAAGTTACAAATGGAGGGACCAACCTCATACTTAGATTCCAGAATCTTCCAGAACAAAAAGGTGAAGACACAGTGCAATTGGTAACTAATTTTTTAGCCCCACTTATGGAGATGTGACCAGAAGTACAGCAAAATATTGATACAACACAAAGAATTAATACAGCATGCACCAGGAATAATAAACTCCCCAGAGAAATTAATGTTAAATTCACAAGAATGGTATTTCAAGAAAAAGTTGTAAGAAACGTGCAAGATAAATGATCCACTATAAAAGGAAAAGAAATTAAGATTTAGAAACATATCCTGTGGCAAATAAGCCAGAAAAGGAGACAATATGCAGAGTTGACATATTTCCTGAGAACAAACTCAATTACATATAAGTGGTTGATACCTGAAGATGTCACTTTCTAATTCCAGTAGCAGAGATATTCTGTTAATTCAACAATGAAGGCAGAAGGCTTTATGAAAAAAAGGGGGAAATGGCTGGGTAGGAAAGAAGAGAAAAAGACAGATGAGAAACAGGAAGAGGAACAATCAAGTGGACCATCCAGACCAAATTCAGAAGGAAGTTCAGAATCTCAGCTAGAAACAAATGGGAAATGCCAAAGGAAAGCCCACCATGGAAACAAGAGGATCTAAAGAGAAGAAATAAATAAATAAATAATAAAGATGGATAAAATGAGCCTCCAAGAAACTCATATAAAAAAACAGATCAACATCTATTAGAGAAAAAAAGAGAAATAATTCAGAATGTTTTTAGTTAATGTAAACAGTTTACACGCAACTCAACAATGTAAAAGAATTTACGAACAAATACAGAAATTAAAATTGGACACTATCTTCCTTCAAGACTTACAGTATGACAATGAAGAACAGCTTTATGAAATGTTTTATGAAATGTTTTTAAATAAGTGTTGGAAATGTAAAATACAGGAGGGTACTTTCAACCATGTGGACAGGTAGGGAAGCAGAAAATTATTGGAGATTAGTGCCATATTTTTCTGTGTATAAAATGACACTTTTTCTCAAAATACAGTAATTAGATGAAAAATTGAGTGTCATTTTATGCATGGAAGGAAGCAGCCGCACGTGTGCTTAGGTGCCTCTTGCTGCCGCCGCTGCCCAATTGACTCTTCCAGAGCTCACCGCTTGTACCCTCCGGTGGCTGAGGCAGCAGGAGGAGGAGGAGGCAGAGACGGAGGCAAAGGAGCATTCAGATGCGCTCGGGCGCCTCTTGCTGCTGCCTCCCTGCCTGCCCAATAACCACCTCCAGTGGGACTGACGGGTTTAGCTCACGTCGCCACCTTGTCCCCTCCAGTGGCGGAGGCAAATAAGCACTCATGCATGCTCAGGCGCCTCTTCCTGCCGCCACCATCGGATCACCTCCTCCAGTGATCTCCTTAGGACAGGGGATAAGGCAGCGACGTGAGCTTGAAGTGAGCCCCAGCAGTCACACTGGAGGAGGTAATCGGGCAGGCAGCAGAAACAGCAGCAGCAGGAGGTGGAGGAGCAGTTGCCCATTAACTGCTCCTCTGTCTCCATCAAGGGTCAAAATTAGGGGTTGTTTTATACATCGGGGGGGTCGTATACATGGAAAAATACGGTATACGAAACGGTGAAAAGTTTTTTTCTACTTTGTCAGATATCATTTAAACTGGAATTGTGTTAACTGAATATTGTCTTAGATTATAAATAAAGAAATTTAATATTTGATAATACACGTAGCTATAATATGAGAAACATTGGAACATTGTTATTATCTTTTTATTCTAGTAGAACTGTATAAGTGGATGTAAAAGAACCCTCTCGCTCTCTGGAACTTTACCCTTCCTCTAGCCATGTCCACTCCCCGTGCTCCCCAGCCTCCTACCCCCAATCCTATCCCTATTGAAAATGAATAAAAACTTATAAAATAAACACCACCTCTCTCTCGTGTGACTTTTGCTCCTGTGTGTGCATGTGCCTCTGCTGCCCATGTGCTGGGTTCCGTCGGGACCAGATCCTAATGTGATCACTGCGCGGAGGGCGAAGACAGCGGCACGTGCACACACGTATGTGCCCAGCTTAGAGGGAACCTTGATTACAGTAGTAAATTATTAAGAATTAACCAAATAATTATTTTAAGGATGATTCAGCTTAACCAGCGTTGTACCAAGCAGTATTTAATAATGCAAGTACTCTGTTATATATAGCCACAGTCCTCCTTAAATGGACGACCAAGTGTGTATACCATTGGTATACAAAGGAATCAGCATTGAGTGCACTCAAGCCCTTTGCTTCCCTCCCGCCCTTAATCTTTTTTCACAGATCCTATGTGGAGCCCTCCGATGCAGATGCTATGCATAACTGATGTAACAGTTTTCATGAAATAAATTATACTGATGTCAGTCACATAACAATGGATTTTCTTCCCTGAATCACAAAAAGTCAGTGTCTGTGCAATAAAAGTGACATCATTTTGCCTTACCTGCCAATTTACCTTTTTTAATATATTGAAACAGTAATGCAGGTTTGTGCTGCTCTTTTGGCTCCCCAAATCCAATAGTAAATCCACTATGATCCTGTGTTAGTTCCACCTCAATAATGAAGTGTGTATTTTTAACACTGAAACTGCTCTCTATAGAAATAATACTAGAATACCAGCTTGAAAGTGCAGCATTATAATAAGGGATGAACATTATTCACTTCTGCCTTTTGTTGAGATAGAAGTTATATGGATCCACGGCTTAATGGTCATTTGGATTTGTTCAATGGACAAGTTATTATTGATCATTAGAAAAAGATGACAATAAAGGCACCTAATAGGGATAAAATATTTGGAGTATTCTCTATGACAGTAAACTACATGCTGACAAAATTTTAAAATAAATTCAGAAGGACTAAAAATATGGCTTTGATGATCCAGCCTTTCAGATAAAAAAAAAAGCAAGAGAAAGAACTGACACTCATAGTGTGATGCCTACAGTAATTAGGTAGATAAACAGAGAGACAGATCTCCAAATAGTAATACAGATATCACTCTGTGGCCTCTGCAATTCTATAACTGAGTAAAGGCTTAATAAAGTATATGAAACATGATCTTGCCTTAGAGGCGTATCAGAATACAACCTATTAGACAAAAGCTGCAATAAGTAAGCACTGATTTATGCAGATGGGTATCACAGGTTTGACAGGTAGATGGCTGAAAGAGCCTTGTTAGGAAAGACATTTCAAACTATTTAATGAATTCCCATGTTTGTTTATGGAGTTGTCTACATACTATAAGATGATACTAAATGGATGACCAAGTGTGTAACTATCTATTTTTTTTTGACAGAGAAAGGAAATAACAATGGGTACAATGCAGTCAGTTTAATTTATATTTGACTTTGTTCGAGCAGTGCTCAGATTTGACTGGATTGTCCCCAAAATGGCAACTTAATAAGCAACACAACTGTTATATCTGATTTGATAGGGAAATGTACAGAACTATACATACAACAGAAATAAGGTATGTATCTTCTGCTGTAATGATGGCTACATATCAGGATGTTTTGTTGTTGTTGTTTATGACCTTATTAACCTGCCTGCACCAGGATGAGGTTAAAAAAAGAGAAAGTTAGAAATTCCTCCTTCTTGTGACTCCTCAATGGTTGGATGACCCTACAGAACAGCATGGAAGATAGTAACAAAAACCACATAATGTCCTTCTCCATCAGCAAGAAGACTCCATGAGATCCCAGTTCTCCCCATTAATTGAAGATGTCTTTCTAGATATAGAGAGGTAACTATGGATTGAATTAAAAAAATAGTACTGCTGAAATCAGTAGGACTTACATTAATCATGGGTGACTTGTTCCTTTGATTTCATCTGATCTACGTCAATTGTATTGTGTACGACTGCAAATTCTACCATATATTCAATAGTTGTTCAGTTACAAACTATGTCTGTATCTGAATGATTAGTCATTTCTAATTAGGTGAATTATTTACTCCCCACCACCACAAGCCATCGCAACCAAATAAGTTTCTTGTTGGCTCCTGAGACAAATGTCTTATGTCATTATCAACAAATTATCTGCAACACAATACCTGAAATATCATCAATAATGTACTACAGTTCCCTTTGCAAGTAACACAATTATATAATTCATTCCAGGTAGAGTTTACACAAAATTTTAAATTGTGTCTTTACCTTTTTACTAACCTGTAAGGCTATCTGGACGGGGTGGAACCATCCTTTCATAGATATCATACTGTTGTGCATATTGTTCAATGTCATGAAGTGTCCGTTGTAATGTTGTTCCTAAATGCTGTGGAACTGCTGTCATACCAGAACGCTTTGGTGATGAAGATCCAGGTTGGGGTTGGGGTGGAGAGGCTACTCTTGTCTGTGTATCATTCAGTGAAAGAGGTGAACCAACTCTAACTGAAGGCTGGTACTGGGGAGTTCCTCCGTTCGGATTGGTTGATTGCCTAGATGTTACTGAGCCAATGCGGCGCACTGCTACTGGAGAAGCAGGTCTCTGTGTAGTAAATGGAGATGCTGCTCGTTGGACAGGCAATGTTGTAGATGAGAACACGTTAGAACTAAGAGACTGTGACTCAGTAACAGATGGTGAGCCGTAGCCACTTCCTAAAGAAGTTCTGAGTGATCCCCTCGAAGGGGAAACTCCTGCAGTGGTCACATATGAGGGAGACTGGGCTCTTGATGGAACAGAACTGACACGTCTCATGGCTCTGTTGGCAGGTATATTTGATGATGTCTGTCACAAAGAAAAAGATTTATTGATACATAAATCCATCATAAAAGACGAACCTCTTCTCAGGTATATTTCCTTTTGGGGTATATTTGCATATCCTTCATCATGTGTAGGTCTCGGCAGTTTGAAAGAGAGTCCTAAATACAGGCTTAAAAACTACATTCCTATATATCGGGGGCAGAGAATCTTTGGCCTTGCAGATGTTTTGGGCTACAACTGTCATATCTTATTCCACCCATGCTAAGTGGGATTGACTAGAATCAGAAGCAATATCATCTGGTTCAAAGGTTCCATATATTTGCTCTATAGGTACACGCAGTAAAATCCTATTGAAATCAAGGGAACTTAGTTTTTACTCAATACATATTAAGCCTGCACTTTTACGTTCCCCCCACCCCATTGAAAGAAATTCACACTATAATGGGTAACATTGTTTTAAAACATTTCAAGCATCATCCAGGAAAAGCGAAATAACTTAACAATGAAATAATGTTAAATGATTTCATTTTTCCTGGATCATGCCGTAAATGTTTTACAACAATGTTCGCTATTAGAGGCAACTGCTGGACAGCTCAGTGGTTTAGATCTCTGGCTGCAGAGCAATAGGCTGGGAGTTTGATTCCCCCACTGTGCCCCCTTGACAACAGCTGGACTCGATGATCCCATAGGGTAGCTTCCAACTCTGCAGTTCCAAGGTTAAGATTATTATTCTAAGATCACATCAAGAATTTATTTCTTCAAAATACTGAGCATTCATCATTTAACATTGTTTAATTGTAGAGATTCTTGGGAGAGGCCATAATCATAGTATTACTTTAAAATGCATTTATGTTTGGGTAAAATGTAGCTTCAACTTCATGTCTGTTAATTTTTTTTCTACAGCAGAGACATAACAAAAACTTATGATTCATGGTGATGTGAATGACCCTAAACACATAACTTATTTGCTCCCAACCCCTCTGCTTTGGAGCACAAAGGAGAAACTGGAAACATTTATTCCTGTTTTCTATTAACTTTTGTTAACATTGTAATTCAACAGCTAACAGTACTGAAAAGAGATGTACCTGAACCAAAGCTTGTCCTTCAGCTCTAGAACTTCTCACCAGATGGTTATTATTACTTCCAACAAAGGAATGTTGCTGTCTATTCTCTCCCTTTCCCAGGTTTTGGGTGTTATGGAAACTGCCAACTTCCTGGTACCCACTGTCAGAATAGGAATTCATCTGAGTTGAACTTCTGGAGTTACCCACAGATCCTACAGATAACAACACGATAAAACTCCAGTTATTGCACACTTATGACACAAAGCCACCGAACTGATAAACTTCAAGTTTATTTAAAATTTATATAACAGACCCTCACTTTCATGAAGCGATGTTTGCTCTGGTGAGTAGAGACTCCCTTGTTCTAGTTCTGTCCCAACATGGTAAGAAGGAATATGAACACTCTCAGAGGTTCTCAGCTTATTTACACCTGTGTTTGGCAAATCTGAAAGCAAATTTTGATTAGTAAAGAATAAGATCCACATCTGTATATTTTTATCTGCCTATCTATCTATTGGAGCCACAACCAGCAATTCTGGTGCTTTGAACTTTGCTGCCCAATTCATTAAACCTGGGTCACATGAGACTGACATAAACAGAGAGAAGAGAAAGGCACAGTAAGGAATGCATGGGTCTGGTCTGTGTGTGCCAACAGCCATACTGGTTCCATGTTGAGCTACATATATATATCTTGAGCTTGCCTCTTTCGTGTTTGCCTCCACTCAGGAAGCAACATCTGTAGCAAATGCCAAAGAATGAGTTCATACCTTTCTAGCAGCAGATTTTTGTATTAGCTAAATTCTGGTGCCCTGGGTCAAAATCTGACACACCACCCTAGCTATGGTTGTTATCTATATATGTACAACACTGTAGGCTTTCAACAATTCTGCTCAGTTTAATTCTATACAACATTTATAACAAAAATATTATATGTATCCTCAAAGGCTCTCATCGCCGAGATCCGATGGTTGTTGTAGGTTTTCCGGACTGTTTGGCCATGTTCTGGAGGTTTTTCTTCCTAACGTTTCACTAGTCTCTGTGGTTGGCATCTTCAGAGGACAGGAGTCAGAACTCTGTCCTTCCTCTGAAGATGCCAGCCACAGAGACTGGCGAAACACTAGGAAGAAAAACCTTTGGAACATGGCCGAACAGTATGAAAAACCTACAACAACCCAAAATATTATATATTGTGTGATATCCTACAATAGAAATCCACATATATTACAGATTACAGAAAAATGATTTCGGTAGTTATCTGAGATCAGCTTTTTCTATAAGAACATTCAACACTGGAGTAGAATACCAATTTGTACACATACTGTTTTCTTTTCAGTATACATATCTGAATGCAAATCTGAAAGCAGTTTTGTTAGTCTCTTAATTTCTTTTCAGCATATATTTCCCAAGTAAGAACATTCTGAAGGCATTAATGAAAAATATACTGTCAAATTTGACACTGATTATTGTGCATTAAATGCAAAACAAATGTACTTGCTTCAGAGTATTCTATAATTTGAACTAAAGGACTAAAGCCTGAACCTTAAGATATTCTAGAAGCACTGGAGGAGAAAACAGTTATGCTGTACCTTGAAGAATTCCAGATACTGGAAAGATAAGGAGTGTGCACAGCCCAAACCATGACATTAAAAAACCCCAACTCACTGCTTTCCTACAGCAGAGGTAGACAATTTATGATCTCCAGGCTGTGTGCAGCCTTTCAGGTAGGCAAGTGCAGACTCCCAAGCCCTGAATTCCTGTTCTCAAAATATTTTGGCTGAAGAATTGATCCAAGCATGTGAGTCACCTCCACCAGAACATGAGGGGCATGATTTGCATTTTTAGGCCCACAGTTTCTCCCAGGATGTTTCTAGAGAGATGGTTGAACTAAAAGAGATGTGCAACCCTCTAAAATCCAGAAAGGGGGGGGGAGAGAAATGTCCTTGGGCCCTCGCGAGTTGCCCATCACTACTTGTGAGCCATCACCCAAATTGTAAAATTGGCATTGTTGCCAAACCTGTGTTGCTGGTGTGCAGTTCTACACTCAGTTCTGGATTCTGATTCCAGGGCTTTTCGGGAATTCTACTGAATGTTACGTAAATGGTATGGACATCTACAATGCTGTATAAGTCTTCAGGGCAGCCCAGACAAGCTTCAGTAGATGTAATAGTTACCTAGGAGCCCCTTGTTTCAAGGTTTTAAAACCCTCCATAAGGTTGGACTGGTGTTATCTATAAATCCATTTCTCTCAAATGCCTTCTCTGTCAGTTATAATCTGCACTGAGTGCCTTATGTGCATTCCATCACTATATGTGGTCTGCCAGCCTCAGGAAGAAACAGGGCTTAATTGGTGGTTAGCATAAACAGATTACTGGAGAAGGTTCCTGATAGCTTTCGGAAAGGCTTGCAGGACACATGGGCTTTAAATTCAAGGTTAATTGAACCTGTTATTTATTTATTTATTTATTTATTTATTTATTTATTTATTTGCTTGCTTGCTTGCTTGCTTGCTTGCTTGCTTGCTTGCTTGCTTGCTTGCTTATTTTTTTAATTTATATGCTGCCCACACTAGCCAAAGGTCTCTGGGTGGCTTACAACATTTAAAATACAATAAAAATTCAGAACAATTAAAATGCAATTAAAATATATATAAAAATTGCCATTGAGCCCACAGCTAATATTATTTCAATTAAAAGCCTTCTGAAACAGGAAGGTTTTGACCTGGCGCCAAAATGTCATCAGCGTCGGCGCCAGATGAATCTCAGTCGGGAGGGCATTCCATAGTCTGGGAGGCAGCTGCCGAAAATGTCCTTTCTCTACAAGCCGTCCTTCTTACCTCCTTGAGGGACGGCTCTTTCAAAAGGCCCCCCTAGCTAGATCTTAACTGCCGGGTAGGTTCATATGGAAGGAGGCAGTCCTTCAGGTATCCAGGGCCCAAGCCATTTAGGGCTTTATATGTCAAAACAAGCACTTTGAATTGGGCCCGGGCAGCAACTGGTAGCCAATGTAACTTATACAGAATCGGCTTGATATGTTCTCTAGCGGTCGCACCACTCACCAGCCATGCAGCTCGATTCTGGACCACTTGAAGTCACCGGACCATCTTCAAAGGTGCATTGCAGTAATCTATGTGGGGTGTTACCAGTGCGTGTGTAACTGTCATGAGACTCCGCTTGACCAGGTATAATTTCTGCAGCTGAAGGAAGGTGCCTCTGGCCACAGAGTCCACCTGGGCTTCCAGTGTTAGACTGGGGTCCAGGAACACCCCCAAGCTGTGGACCTGGTCTCTTAGGGCAGTGGTCCCCAACCTTGGGCCTCCATATGTTCTTGGACTACAACTCCCAGAAGCCTTCACCACCACCTCTGCTGGCCAGGATTTCTGGGAGCTGAGGTCCAAGAACATCTGGAGGTCCAAGGTTGGGGACCCTGCTTTAGGGGGAGTGTAACCCCATTCAGGGCAGAGAAATGGCCCTCCAGCCTGTCCGGCGAAGCACTCACTAACAGCACTTCCGTCTTGTCTGGATTGAGTTTCAATTTATTAACCCTCATCCAGTTAATTATCAGGTCCAGACATGAGTTCAGCACAGAAACTGCCTCACCTGAATTGATAGAAAATGAGAGGTAGAGCTATCGTCAGCATATTGCTGACTCCTCAGCCCAAACCTCCTGATGACCTCTCCCACCCGTTTCATGTAGATGTTGAACAGCAGGGGGACAGTATTGAGCCCTGACATAAACGCCATGGGGCAGAGCAACTGTCCCCCAGCACCACCCTCTGGACACGGTCAGCCAGGAAGGAGCGGGACCACCATAAAGCACTGCCCCCAACTCCCAACCCAGCCAGCCTATCCAGAAGGACACCATGGTTGATGGTGTCGAAAGCCGCTGAGAGGTCCAGGAGTATCCCCCTGTCTCTCTCCTGGCAAAGGTCATCGTACAGGGTGACCAAGGCAGTCTCCGTGCCAAAACCCGGCCTGAAACCTGATTGAAATGGATCCAGAAAATCTGTTTCATCTAGCAGCGCCTGGAGTTGCCCGGCCACAACCCGCTCTAACACTTTGCCCAAATAAGGGAGATTCGCTACTGGTCGGTAGTTAACCACCAGCCTTGGGTCCAGGTTAGGCTTTTTAAGGAGTGGACGAACTACCGCCTCTTTCAAGGTGGTAGGGACCACTCCCTCTCTCAAAGAGGCGTTCAGGGTCTCCTGGACCTAGGTGCGAACCCCCCTGGCTGATCTTCCAATTAGCCAGGATGGGCAAGGGTTGAGCGGAGTGGTGGTAGCACGGACAGATCCAAGCACCCTGTCCACATCCTCAGGTCTCAACAAACTCATCCATTAATACTTGACCTAAGCACGGCACACTGGACACATCCTCTGATTCCGCAGTAACTGTGGAGTCCAACCCACTGCGAATCTGAGCGATTTTCCCCTCAAAATGAATGGCAAACTCATCACACCTTCACTGGATTACAGAACCATTTCATTAATGGTTCTGAAAGTTGTTCCCCTTTATTTAGTATATTTATTACCTTTTTAAAAACTTTTCATCAAGATTTACAAAGCAACTTTGCAGCAGGCATCCTTCAGTCTCAAGAGACTATAGTAGCGTGCTCTGAATAGAGGTCCTGGAACAGCGTCTAGTGTGGCTGAGAAGGCCAATTCGAGAGTGACAATCCCTTCCACACTGAGGACAAATACAATCCGTTCCCTGGCCAGCTCCCTAATTTTGCTGGTTTTGTGACTGCCTCTTTGCCTTCGTCTGCTGGACAAGTGTCTCTACAAATTTGGAGAGGCCCTGCTGCACCACCTGCCTCCAGGCTGGACACTCAGATGTCAAGGTTTCCCATCTGTTGAGGTCCATTCCTAAGGCCTTCAGATCTCACTTGCAGATGTCCTTGTATCGCAGCTGTGATCTCCCTTGGGGTGCTTTCCCTGCACTAATTCTCCATACAAAAAATCTTTTGGAATCCGACCATCAGCCATTCTCACGACATGCCCAAGCCAACGTAGATGTCACTGGCTCAGTAATGTATACATGCTAAAAATTTCAGCTTGTTACAGGACTACACTATTTGGAACTTTGTCCTGCCTAGTGATGCCAAAAATCTGTCAGAGACAATGCATATGGAACGTGTTCAGCTTCCTCTCCTGCCTCTCCATGCAACTTTGTGGTAATGTGATTTTAATTATGACTGTATGGCACCTTACAGCCATAAGGTGAGAATGGGATGAGATGGAATAGAATATTTCAATTCAATACATTTTAAAATACAGTGTTAAACTTAAGGACCTTGTGAAAAAATGTTTGCCTAATAAGAGTGAATTAAATCTAAAAAGATTCAGGAAACAGGTGAGAAAGAGTGAGAGGGAGAAGAATAAAGAAAGAATCTAAGACTAAGATCTAAGACATTGTAAATCTACCATCAAGGAAGCATTCCCATTAGACTTTCCACTTCTTTTTCCGCTAAACCAACCACCAGGCAAACTAGGTATAAAATGAATTTGAAAAACTACTTATGAAGTGGCATGCTTGCTTAATAGGGAGAAAAACAATCAGCCATTCTACTGGGCTTACACAAACATTTCAGTATGCCTAACAAAGCTTTTGGGGTCGTAGTCTAATATATTCATTTGAATATCATCTAGAAAAAAGAGGCTGAGAAAGAAGGATCAGTTCCAGTCCCATCTGCATGAAACAGAATAGTGATATTACTTCTTTTATCATTCTGATCTTTTCTTGATATCAGAAATGAATAATTATGATTATATTATAAGTAAATTTGTACAGAATATGGACTTGAAATGTTTACACAATGTGGATTAAAAAAAACTTGCATAGAATCAAGATCCAAAAAAAGCAAATATTCACACTGATATGAATGAAAAGGCTTTCAAGTTGTGTTTCTGGAAGAGAACCTTTCTATATCACATTAAAACCTGTGCTTGAACCTGAGAGGTCTTCTAAAATAAGTTTGTGATGTGAGATAGGATGACAAGAAGTCAACAACTGTTTTAAGCATGCCTAAATAAGTTGTCTTTGATTTGAAAATGCCTAAAGCAACACTTTATCAATGTATATCCTCTGTATACTAAGCAGGGGTAGGGAACCCTTGGTACTTGAAATGTTGTTTGACTCCAGCTCTCATCAGTCCCAGTTAGTATTATGAATAATCAGGGATGATGGAAGTTAGTTGACCAACAACACTTGGAGAATCACGTTTCCCATCTCTGCTACATGTGCGATAAAAATCAGTGCTGAAAAGGTGTTTTAACTTAAAGGTGTATTGATTCCATAGTAAAAAAACAACAACACATCTCCAGTGGGATGTAATAAACAAATTAAACTAAAGTACTGTAACCATTTCTTACAGATCTGCATTTGTAGGTCATGTCTAAGGATTCTCTTAGCTCCAAGTGCCAACAATGACTTATAATTATCTTTCTTAAAAGGTAGAATTTCACTTGACAAACAAGCAGCCTTTAAGAGACTGAAAATGTCAAGGATTCAGTAACAAAGCAAAATATAACAATTAGCAGACTAGTCATAAGATGCTAATGGGCTACGGAGAGAAAAACAGAAGCATTATAATAGTTCAGTCTCCTCCTCCATCTTTTTTGAAGTAGGATGATTGGTTCTAATTTAGGATCCATGAAAGTTCACGATATGCTGTTTGATGCCTCTGTGAACCATTGTTTTGACTGCTATTTTATTCTCTTCTGTTTATGAGTAAGCAAACTGAAGTGCCTTTATACTGTTCCTTTTGTGTTAAGATACAATGTACACTTGATAGAAAAACACAAATCCTGTCCAACCACAGTCTCCAGTTGTGGTATTCTGCTGCCACAATGGTGAGAAAGGGAGGGTAAATCTCTTCTCCACTGCACATCTCTGTGCACCCACACCCACATGCAAACATATACTGTATACTCAAATACAGATCTGAAGCACCAAAGAACTCGGAAGAATCCATTTTCTGACAGTATGGAGAGCTGACAAAGGGAAGGGAGGAAAGTTCCACTGGGACTGGCAGCACATCATTGGAATCTGTCTTGAATGAAACCAGTCAAATCCTTCCAACATACAGTACTGTATTAGCACGGAGCTGGCTATTACTGTTGAGTTTACTGCCCCTTTTATTTATTTAAAATACTGATATCATACCTTGTGACCTTTAAGGTAGCTCACAAAAACAATAAAACAAAATTATTGTGTATTGGTTCTTGGATAAACAGAGTTTGGCAGCATACTTTAATAGAAAAAGTTTACAAAGTATGCCTCAGTAAGGACCTCGAGAATAGCAGTATATTTTCAAAAGTCTGGGACTTCTTTTCCCCATGTATTAATAAACTCTGTATCCATTGGCCTAATCAACATGACATGCAAATTTTTGGAACATTTTTAGTGTAATGAAGCAATTAAAAATATATCCCCAGACTTATCAGAACTTTTCACTGGTAATGTTTGTGATCTCTGTATATGGATATTAGGATACACTGTTATTGCCTCACTGTTGGGAAAGCCAAAAATGCAAAATAGTGATAGTTAAAATGTCTTAAAGAATAAACTGCAGACCATGATGGAGGATCTGGAAGTGTCAAAAAGGCACCTTTTAAAATATTAATCTATTTTGTGGCACTGTTTTTCAAAGTTCCTAGTCTCAAAGAATTCCTTCCACACTGACTTTGTACCAGCCCCGTTAAGTTGGACCATGTGTCACTCTCTATAAACTAAGAGTGCACCATGAAACAACAGAAACAATACACAATGGAGAATACTTTTTCTACTACGATAATGCTTTCTTTAATATAGCTTGTCTTTCACTACTGATCTTTTAGAATCATCTGATGCACATCTGATTAAGTGGCCTCTGTATCAGAAAAGATCACAGTGTAATAAATTTGTAATTTTTTTGCAGTGCCAAAAGACTGTTTTCTGTTCCCTCAGCAATCAGCTTGAAAACATATTTAAAACATACTTCAAACAACAATTATCTAACATTGTAGCCACATATAGCAAACAAGAATGTTGTTTACTTTAATTCATTCAAACAATATCAAGATTACTATCAGATATCGCTTTCGCCCGCAGTGATGTTTATTAATTAATTTATATTACCTTTTTAAAACAAAGGTACTCAATGGCAGTTTACAAAAATAGCACAATATAAATTATAAATATAAACAATAGTAAATATATATATTTTTTAAACTAGCAACAATTTTAAATGCACATACTAGAAGACTAGGAGTTGTCAGAAACTACAGGTTCTTCCCTGTTCTAGCTAAGATTTCTTCTGCTAGGCTTAATCGTGATTTATTCAACGACATTAATGAGATAGGAATGTGCTTCTGAGAAGGTTCTGCTTGCTTCTCTGTTGGAGCCAAGTTACAGACTAAAAATCCAATTTTTTGAAATAGCATACCACTGATTTTTGGAGCCTGGAAAGGACATACTGCAGGTCTTTTAAGAACGTTAAAATTAGTAAAGTTATGTGCATATCGTTGTTGTTATGTGATGTCAAGTTGCCTTTTGACATATATATGTGCAAATAAATATATAAGTACCCCCATCATACATAATGGTGTTCTCAGGATGCACAGTTTTTTCTCTCTTTAAACTGAAAAGATAGCTGTGAAGAAAAAGCCTAATTCACTATGCAGCTAGCAGGAAGTGGTCCTTATATATCAGCAAACTAAGAAGACCAGGATAACAAAAACAAAAATACAGTTGTACCTTAAAGACTTAGAGATGTATTTCAGCATGAGTTTCCACAGATTATAATCCACTTCTTCAGATGCATGGACACACTTGCTAATCCATGAAAGCTCACAGTTAAATACATTTCTTCCTCTTTAAGATGTGACACTGCTTTTGTTTTTATCTTTGTTACATGGATTACAATGGACTAACATGGTTATCTCTCGAAGCAATGAGGACTAGCATTGTTATATGACCATTTAAATAGACTATATGTAGGTCAAAATCCTATTGGCATAGATCTACCCTGGCAGATGGCACCATCACCCAGTGCCGGTAAAATTTAATTTAAATTAAGTGAAAGGTCTCTACCCTCTATTCCATGTTCCAAGGGTTACCTTTTGCCCTGGAGTAACCTTTAGGAGCTTCAGAATGCAGGGGCAGGAAAAGAGGAGAAGTTTCTAAAAGCCAAAAATCACCACCAGCAGTCCCATTACTGGCAGCAGTGATCGGGCAGTTATTTTTTTACTATTAAAGGATCCTCTCTTGGACTTGAAGTTCCCAAAAGCTTTCCCCAAGCAAGAGGGAGCTCTAGGGGGCCTTGCAACCTGAAACAGGGAGTGAGGAAGCTTATAATTAATTTAAGTTAAATTTTACTGGTGCCTGATAATGACATCATCAGATTCTGCCAGCATGTATTTATGTAGTAGGATTTTGCCCATAAATAGTAACTCTGTACAAGTGATCCATGCAAATGTGTCCTTAAAGATACTCCAAAACCGTATTATCTTTCCAAAATGTGCTTCGTAAAAATTGAGAGTATTTTATTCCAAACAATGCAGATGTGAGTACAGCATACCTAACATTTTGCACTCCATATATATAACTCATATAAGCGTCATTCAGAACAGTTATTTAGGGTGGAGTTAGGAACGTATGGAACCTGTGTCAAATATATAAAACAACTGTACCTGCAGATCTCCAGGGAAATGACTTCTCAGTAGAGCTACAGAAAAGGAAAGAAACAAATACATGTTAATTCCCTTCAACTGTTTCTCCATTCACTTTAAAAACACAGAGGCCTAAATCCCTTTGTTTGCGGTAGTAAACCAAACCAGAACAGGCCTATTGAATCACGGGCGATTCAGTTATCCAACTCCTCCGCACATCCCATTGATACAAATGAGCTTATTCTATCTGTGACTTACTATGCTGTGCATTAATAAGTCCAGGCCCAGAAGAATGCTAGGAGAGCTCAGCACAATGCTATTGTACCTTCACAGTCAGTACACATACGTCGAAAAGTGTATCAGAATGGTTAAAGAATAGGAGATCTGTGCTTATTCACTCAACTCTTCCCCTCAATCAGAGTTCTCGTTTTTCCAACATGTGACAGCAAAGGAAAAAGGGGTTGAACTCATGTTTGCACATGGTGTCTATACAGGTGACTCTCTGTGCATGGTCCTTGTGCATCAAAGAAATGGACACAAAAGCAGTCATTCATTCAAAGTAAGTGACTCTTGGCATGCAAGAAAAACATAGAATTAACACCCCGGCTAGGCAAGGGATTCTCTCTTTTAGCATCAACAGCTGACAGTTCTTGTGTGCCCCACTGTGCAAGGGATGCAATGACAGGAGCAAAGGGAAAAAAACGACCTCACGTAGTACCACAACCGTGCATTGGGAGTATGTACAGAATAAGAGATGGAAGGCTATATTTTTACTTTTATCCTAACAAAATATTACTTGCATAATTGTGCAAAATCTGCTCTGCCAGTGAGCAGCAAACACACACAATCCTTCTAGCATTAAATACTTCCAAGTCTCATGCATTTCTCGTGGTAAGCTACAACTGCATCAATATTTTGAGCTAATTTTTTTAAAGAAACATTCTACACTTGCATCTGGCATTCAAAAAAGATGCAGTAACGTATTTTACTGCATGACTGTAATTCATTTATAAGACACCCCTGTTTACAAGACACCCCCCCCTTTCTAACCCCCAAATTAAGAAAACTTAGCTTTGAGGATTCAGTCTCTGGGCTCAGAATGGTCGGACAATTTGAGTCCCTGTTGAATCTGAGCCTTCAGGCTCCAGCTCCAATGAGGTGTGTACCAATTGATTTGTACAGCATTAGCTGGTGTCAGTTTGATAAGGCTTGTGACTGGAGGATGCTAAGTCTCCTGACTGTAGGAAGCCTGTTTACAGAGGCAAGGTATGTGCCATTTTGTTCACTCCTCAGCTATCTCAGCTTACTTCTGTGTAAGACACCCCTCTATTTTTAGTGTAATGATTTTAGGGAAAAGTAGCATCTTATACATGGAAAAATACGGTATTTAACATTTATACCAGGAGCTTTTGTTACTATTCTTATCTTCTAACTTCTATTTTAAAATCAGTTTCTGTGAGAGATAAATATATTTATATCAAACTGTTAATACAGACACAGATGAGATATTAGTGTTTAATGTTTATAGATATATTGCACATGAGAACAAAATGATATAAAATATGTATATGTGTGTATTATATATTAGTATATATATTTAAATTTAATACAATTTTTGCATGAGATGCTAACAATAATAGAATGAAAGGTAATGAAGAATATATCTGGGTAGAACACAGATAATCCAACAGATTGAATGAACAAGAACGTCTGACTAAATATTAGGAAGAATGTCTTGGCTGCAACATTTGGATGAAAAGTCTGGTCAAGGATGCTTTAACTGTGGATTTCCTACAGTAGCAGGAGGCTGGACTAAATGACCTTATGCTTCTGGGTACTAGAAATGTAAAGCTGCAAAATGTGATGAAACCTTCTTTAAAATATGGTTCAGGAGATGAGTACTGTATACCCATTTTTTTTCTGATGAGTTTCAAATTTTGCACAATGTATACTAAAATAACAGGATGGATCTATATCATTAGATATGAGGTCAGTAGAGCTCTGCTTGGGCTTGAGGAGGAAGAAGGCAGGGCTGCAAGTTTCACAGATTCTGTCCCAGCAGCAACTTTAAAAGCTGCCAAGGGCTGGGGACTGCAGGACTGTATAGGATGTGACACTTAAGCCCCTAGGATGAATAAATAGACTGAAATTGCTATTCTTCTTTCCTACACTTCTGGGTACCCCCAAGTCCAAGAGTCCTTCTGTGGTTAATCCCAAATCCATCATGTTTTTTATTTATGCCATTTATTAAGGTGTTTTTATGCCACTTTTCATTTGAAAAGCATGATGAAACAGTTTGCAAAGTACTCCTGATTCTATCAATTGGAATGTTGCTTGAATGACAGAAATGTTTAACACCTTAGCAAAACTCTGGAGATCAGTACATTAATGCAGTGATTTTAATGAAATAGCCATTTCAGCAAAATGTGAAAATTGAACACCAACCAGCAGCCCAATGTGATAACCAGCAGCAGGTTTTTGTATGTACAGTGTATTAAGCCTAAAGCATTATGTATTTATCTAGCCTATCAGCATTGGATGTTTAACTTTCTTATATCTCCTTCAGCATTTGACTCTGTTCTTTTACATATACTGTGGTGCATCGCAAGACAAATTTAATTCGTTCCACGGTTAATGTTGTCTTGCGAAAAAATCATCTTGTGAAACACGTTTTCCCATAGGAATGCATTGAAATCTAATTAATGAATTCCTATGGGCAAAAACAGTCAGAACAAACTCAAATTTGGTTTACAAAGGGTTTATTAAGTGCTTTTTAAAGCCATACATACTGTGCAGATGATTTTAAAAATTTCAATCAAAAAACTTTAACTTAAAACATCTAAAAATCAGCAAACATGAGGCAGGAACAAGAAATGGAAAACATTTGTCTTGCGAAGCACGGCCATAGGAACATTTGTCTTGCGAGTCATCAAACCACCCCATTGCCAAAATCATTTGTCTTGCGAGTTTTTTGTCCTGCGAGACATTTGTCTTGTGAAGCACCACTGTAATTCATATTCTTAAACTACTTTCTCCCATTTGAAGGACTAGCTGGCACACACTGCCAATTTTCATTTCAAAGTCTTAGATTTTAGCACAGTTCTAATGGGACATCAGCTTTTTCTCCTAGAACCAAAAGGAGCAACAAAGACAGGTATTCACATTCTTCCTAATTTAGGTCTTGCATCCTACTTCACATAAATAATGACACAAATCCACAAACACATTTATATTTGTGACCATGGAAAAACGTCCAGCTAATGTAAATGTAAATTGCACTTCGGGGAGGGGGGGAATCACTGTGGCTGAAACAATAAAGTTACCCAGTGGTAAGTTACCCAGAGGCTTGTCATCCTTCCTCCTGCCAGGACTAGGTATTTGACTGCAGGCAACAGCGCAATAGGAAGGGACTGCGGAGCCAGTGGCAGCGGTGAAATTGTGAGTGGACACCTTGTTATTTCCACCTGTGCGGGGATATTCGTATTCCTATACGAATACCCCCCTCTCTACTCCTGAATCGCTTCAACATTTTCAGCCATAAAATTTCTTGCAAGGGTAGTGGGTAGAGACAGGGAAGACTGATCTCTGCTCATGGGAGAAAGAATAGGCCTCTTGTGGGTTTGGGACAATACTGTTATGAAAAAAGCCAAAGATAAAAACTGTGACCCACACCCCAAAACATGTAAAATCAATTATATTTTGCCTTAGAAAACTCTCAATTCAATGAACTTGTACTGATGCAGCACTCAACTACTGTGTTTCCCCCCCAAAATTAGACAGGATCCTATTTTAATTTTTGCTCCAAAAACACATTAGGGTTTATTTTCAGGGGATGTTTTATTTTTTTCATGTACAACAATCTACATTTATTCAAATACAGTCATGTCGTCTTCTTCTGGTTGCTGCACAATAGTGGAGGGCGGGGTTTCACTTAAATGGGGCATATTTTTGAGGTAGGGCTTATATTACGAGCATCCTGAAAAATCATACTAGGGCTTATATTCAGGTTAGGTCTTATTTTCAGGGAAACAGAGTATATGCAGAAGACTTGTGCCCCACTGTCCTCTTTGCAGGTTTCCTGCATGTTTTGTTTAAATCTTTTCATTTAGAAATTCAAAGACCCACAGTTTCACATAAAATTCGACAAATTTTGCACAGTATACCTATTAAATTGGTACACTGGAAGACTGGAATATGCTAGCTATGCTAGCCACACATCTATGTAAACAGTGACTCATCTACAAGAGTCTAGTAACTGGACAACAAATGTCACGTTAAGCTAGTCAGAAACTGTTCTTTGGAAGAAAG
Source organism: Pogona vitticeps (assembly GCF_051106095.1). Classification (NCBI taxonomy): domain Eukaryota; kingdom Metazoa; phylum Chordata; class Lepidosauria; order Squamata; family Agamidae; genus Pogona; species Pogona vitticeps. Next base: position 211,413,411 of record NC_135783.1, read on the forward strand.
CTGGCTAGATCAGTGGTTCTTAACCTGGGCGATATCGCCCCCCAGGGGGTGATTTCATTTTTCGGGTGGGGGGATGGAACGAAAAGGGGCAACATGGGGGCAAAGGAACAGAAGGGGGCGATTTGGGGGCAATGGAGTGAGCCAAACCTGAGAAGGCAGCTGCAGCTGCAGTGCCAGCAGTGGATCCAGTGCCACCACTGCGAGGGGGGGAATGATAACTTCCTCAATGGCTCAAGGGGGCGTTTCTTTCAAAAAGGTTAAGAACCACTGGGCTAGATAGCTCAGTGCTTTAGGTATCTGGCTGCGGAGCCAGAGGTTGGGAGTTTGATTCATCACATCCAAGAGAAGAGTCAATCTGTGTAGTCATGGGCAAGCTGCACAGTCCCAGGAATCTCCCAGAAGAAAGGAATGGTAAACCACTTCTGTGTATTCACTACTTAGAAAGCCTTGGAAAGGGTTGCCAGAAGTCAGAATTGAGTTCTGACTCAATTGAGTGCCTACCCATGTCAGGTAGGCATCTGACTTCTAGGGAATGGGGCTTGATCTTGATACATATAGCCTAACTGAGGGAACTTCATATCTTCTCTATGTTCTATTCCAGGAGTCTGGTCATTTAGTACTGTATTTAGATTAGGATTCAGTTCCTTTCATTACCTTAATTCTCAGTTTTAGGCAACAGTGTAAAAATAAAAATATTCTTGAGATACACGTTATTTTATTATTTAATGTTACTGTACATATCCAAAAGAAATTAATAGAAAGAACTGAACACATATGTTCAAGAAGATGAAACACCTTCTAAATGAAGACATGCAATAGAGAATTAATAAGATATGTACACAATTATGAAATGCAGAAAGCAGATAAGTTTGTGGTAGGTTCAAGAGACACTCCTCTTTTTAATGACTAATTAGCTTGTGTGATTTACAGGTACAGCCAGACATGCTAATGTGTACTAACCAAGATGTCTGTGAAAAGGTTCCAGATGAGTTTACAGTGAGTAATTGATGATAGATTTATCTGATATAAAGTTTAAGTGGAAACACTGAGGATATAAATAGCATGAAACTGGATATAAACAACAGGGAATGGATGGATGATGTTTCTACTCCTTGCTTCTCAGACTCCAGATTTCCTTTGAATGTTTCACTGTCTAAAGAAGAACGGTGGGCTAAGTAACACTTTTTTTCACCTGATCTAAAGAGGCAGTTCTTGCATTATTCATTTTCCTTTTAACTCCCAAAGGAGTACAATTGCTTTTGGCAAACCTCATACAAACCTCCAACAAGTTACCACTAGGCATCACAAAATGGATGCCAAAGTACAATTTTCTAGGATTAAATCTCCAGTTTTTCTTAACAAATAATGCTGCCTCAAAACACTACTCACCAACAATGATTAAACTGCAATGAATAAATCTTGCCCTTATTACAACTAGACTTCCTCTCCCACACCTCTCAAGTCCTAACATCACAAGGAAAGAGAAAGGCAGATGATACGAAATAATAACTATCATCTGTTGGAAGAATTCTTTCATACAGCATTTCATCACTTTCAGTTACCTATCACTTCAGTAGATGGCATTTATAGAATCGGCAGGAAAATTAATGAGGATGAATGGTCATGGACTTTCAGTGGATCAATAATACCTATACGTATGAATCTTCATCACTACCTATTCTGCCATTTTGTTGACGTTAACAAATGGCTGAAAGAAACTGTGGACACTAAAAGAAGCTAGTTTGTTACAAAGAATCCCAGGTAAAGGTTGCATATGGTCTAAATTTTTGCTAATTCAGAGTCAATGTAAATTAGTAATACAAATTTTACATTTTACATCTCTCTTCTTTTTTTAAAAAAAACACACACACAAACAAAAAATACATGCTATTGGGTATGGGCATGAGGACCATCAGATGCAAGTTGTTGTTTTCGGCCCATTTGCTCCTGCTCTGCTGTTCATCTCTTACTGTAATACTGATGCAAATGGCACCTTCCACTACTAGGGAATGGGATTATCCGTACAGTAGCACAGATCCCAATTCTGCTCCCTACCTAGCTGGTATTTCTAACCAAAGGCAATAAAAGACCATCATGTGTTTCATATATCACATGTCACTAGCATTTGCAGCCTTGGTTCATCAGTATGCATGGGAAATTGTATATCGGGATAAATCAATTCTCAGGGTCAAGGGACAATTTTTGTCAAAACAAAACCTTGGCTACTGGATGACTGCTTCTGGTTTTGTAAACCCCCCTCTTTGTTGCTGAAATGTGGCACAGGGACCTCTGTGCCTTGTTTTAAATGATAAGTGCTAATTCTGAAAGTTGCCAGGAGCAGCAATTATCCTGTTCTGAACATGTTTCCTTGTCTGCAGTAATTGTGTGTGGGAGGGTGAGGTCTGCAGAAAATGTATTGCCCATTCCTGCTGTATTTAGAGCATGGAGAGGTAACAGATGTTTCCACTCTGTCCCCGTACCATATGGTGTAAAATGTTATATATATTTATACATTTATATGTCTGTATAGGCCTAACATTTTGTTTGCTACAAACGTCTTGCTGCTAAGATGACATATATTTGAATGCAAGCACCTAAGGTCAACTGTGTTGGATATGGGTGGATACGACGTTACTGTCAACCTTGCATTTTCCTTGTACACATAGTGCAACTTCTATATTAGACCATAGTTTATCAATTAATTATTGCTAATGGCCATTTCTCAAGGGAAGGAGAACAGAAAGAGTCAGAGAGTGAGGCTTGCATTGTCTCTCTCAGCAACTGCCTGCCTGGTCATTTTGTCCCCTTTCTTCTTGGCAGGTAATGGGACACATTAAGTTTGGCTGGCACTTCAAAATCCTCTGAACATGTTTATTTGGAAGTCCACAACTAACTGGGCTAGAAATGATCTCCCGCTTTTGTTGCCTGGCTACTGCTAATATTTTTCATGAAACCGAACTATGTATTTGGTTCTTTGTACATTCTCGTTTAATGTACCAAGCCCAGAATGCATGAAAGTGAAAAAGCTGGCTGCCAAGTAAAGATGTATGGGGGACTTTAGAGTACAAACCAATTTGTTAGATTCTTTGCACCCTGTATTCTGGCAGCCTCTTTCATTTCACTTCTACAGAATGAAAGAAGGGGGTTATGTCTTGAATCACTGTTGGTTGACAGAGGATACAACTACGGCAAAAGATTAATCTTTCTATGTACCAAGTAACTTTCCTTTTTCCAAATCAGATTGCATGTTCATCTAAAGCCCCTGGCCCCATTAGGAGTGTTAACTTCCAGAAAAGCCATTCGCAATAGTCCCATCCAGCAGGGACAACAATAAGTGATTACGGGACCTGCAGCCGAAAAGGTTTTGTACTCTGATTTACAATAGCAGGTAGCTGATCTTTCTGATGTTTTGCCAGTCTGTTTGCTACACCAGAGCACAGAGTACTGTCCTCTGAAGATGCCGGCCACACAGACTGGCGAAATGTTAGGAAGAATAACCTTTAGAACATGGCCAAAGAGCCCAAAAAACCCACAACAACCATTAGATCCTGGCCATGAAAGCCTTTGCAAATCCATTTAAGAATCTTCGCTGCAAAGAAACATCTCAAGTTTGAAGAACTTTATACTGTATATCTACAGATGTGACTACTGGGGCAAAACAACTATGCCTGATGGATCTAAAAACGATACCCTGAAACATCAAGCCCTAGACTGGTATGGGAAGCCAACTTGAGCACTAAGCTACCATTAGGTCAATGGGATAAAATCTGAAAATCAGCTCGTTTAAAGAAAATTTAGCAGTTAGGCGGGAAAACATATGTAAGGTGGCTCACCCATTGGGTAGGTCACCCATAAGTTCAACCCATTTGCAATAACTGTATCTGTTAAACCCCCAAATGTCTAGATGGGGTGTAGGAAGACAGAATATTTCCATGTGCTTGAATGCCCACAAGCCTCCAGATTTTGGACCAATGTTGTCGAAATTATAAACAATGTACCAGGGCAAAATCTACACACTAACAGTGATCTTTTGCTTTTATCAATATGTTTAGGGGTTAGCTCCTCTGCACTCCGAAAGGATTTGATTGCACCACTGTGAAACACAGTCAGATTGGAGTTGGAGTTTACTTGATACTGGAAACATTTGGACAATCTTCACATTTGAAACTTGCTGGGTTGAAGTTGGTCAGGGGCTCTTCCAAGGAAATTGGCTCACAAATTTGGACTATCTAAAGGCTTAAAACCAACAGACATAAGAACAAAAGAAGAGCCCTGCTGGATCAGGCCAAGGGCCCATCTAGTCCAGCTTCCTGTATCTCACAGTGGCCCCACCAGATGCCTCTGGGAGCTAATGAGACAACTACTAGATACCTGTCTCCTGATACCCCTCCCCTGCATCTGGCATTTGGAGGTAACTGCCTTTTAAGTCTGGAGATTATACAATCCCCTGCGATGGACTTTTCCTCCAGGAATCTGTCCAATTCCCTTTCAAAGGCATCCACGCCAGATGCCATCACCACATCTGGTGGCAAGGAGTTCCATGATGGGTAAAGAAATATTTTATTTTGTCTGTTCTCTCTCTCCCAGCACTCAATTTGAGTGGATGTCCCCTGGTTCTGGTATTGCGTGAGAGGGAAAAGAGCTTCCCTCTATCTACTTTCTCCATCCCCTGCATCATTTTATATGTCTCAATCATGTCCCCCCCTCAGGCACCTTTTCTCTAAAGAGCCCCAAATGCTGTAGCCTTTCCTCATAAGGGAAGTGCCCCAGCCCAGTCATCATTTCAGTTGCTCTTTTCTGCACCTTTTCCAGTTCCATGATGTCTTTTTTGAGATGTGGTGACCCGTACTATATGCAATACTCCAGGCGCGGCCTTACCAGTGTTTTGTACAATGGCATTATCATGTTGGCTGCTTTATTCTTTCTGGTCTTCACCACCTGGAAAAGATTTGTGTCATCTGCAGACTCGGCCACCTCACAGCTTATCCCTGCCTCCAGGTCACTGATGACCAGGTCGAAAAGCACTGGTCCCAGGACAGATCCCTGGGGCACACCACTTTTCATCTCTCTCCATTGTGAAAATTGCTCATTGACACCTACTCTGTTTCATGGTTCTCAACCAATTCTCAATCCATAAGAGGACCTGCTCTCTTATCCCCTGACTGTGGAGTTTTCTCAGCAGCCTTTGGTGCGGGACAGCTTCAAATGCATTCTGAAAATCCAAACAAATTTATCAAGACTTGGTTGCCTTTTATTGAGAATGCAAGTAAGAACCCAGTTTAAATGGCCAATACTCTTGTGTTTTGAAGTTTTGGAGCAATATTCTTTAGTCCTTTTTACAACTATTGCAAAATTTAGGAATGTATAATTACAGTGTTCATGGTAATTTGCTGTATTTTGTACTAGCTAGAAATACACTGATATACAGTATTTTGGATTTGTTTTAACAAAATATTTTATTTAAAAAACAATTCTAGTTAGCTGAGTCTTTTAATATTGTTTTGTATTTGAAACACAGGCACTAGCGGTAGATGAAATATTCATCCTACATACAGAAGACATTTAAGAAAATGCGGTATTTGAAGATTTCAGGTACTCTGGGGAGTGAAAAAACAACAACCAAACCCAACCAATGAAATCCAAAATTCAACGCAAAGAATCTTATAAAGGTCTGGAATAACCCCCACCTACCCACAATTTGGATGACATCATAGTATGGGCCATACTCTTGCTGTAAGGGAATAGGGCCATGATAAATCAAAAGTCTTAGTGTTTACTAGGAAACGGATCACACACAAATGGCAAATAAATGACCATCCAATTGAGCAAGTTAAATCTTATAAATATCTGGGTGTGATCTTCCAGTCCTCAGGATCTTGGAAGGCTCAAATATCCAACACTATAGCAAATGCTCAGAGAAGTATTAAGTCACTCATACGTTTTTTCTTTACAAAAGGAGGTTAGCATATACCATCAGCCACACAGGTCTTCAATACGAAGGTGTTAGCACAGATGTTATATGGTGCACAATGGTGTAGTTACAGAAATTATATTGCAATGGAGTCCACTCAAATGAAATTTCTGAGAACTATCCTTGGACTCCCAAGTTGTGTGCCAAATGCACTTTTACGACTAGAAACAGGCAAGATGTTGATAGAGTCTCGGGCATGGATACTTAAGCTGAATTTCTGGCTAAAAATGTTTTTCACCCCTGTGGGGTTGGCTCCCCTAGTGCTAACTGATAAGTTTCAGTCCAGATGGCAAAGATCTATGAATGAGAAATTAAATAATTTGGGCTTCTCGAGAAGTGCTATTTTGTTAATGGGCTATACAAAAGCAAAACAGGAACTACACCAGCGAATCACAGACAATGAGCTACAACACCATGTCAGTATAGCTACGACCCATCCTGGCTTTAGAGATTATGGTCAGGCATTTTTACCTGCTAGCTATTTGAATATTCTGACCCTTCCAAAATATAGAAAAGCTTTTACATTGGCAAAGTTTAATGTACTTCCTTCAGTCCTGCTGGAAGGCAGATACAAGAACATTCCCTATGAAGAGCGCTTATGTCCTTGTGAGGCTGGAGTGGTGGAGACGGTTGGCCATGTTCTGTTGTATTGCTCCTTCTATACTGGTATCCGTAATACTTTTATTCATCCAATTTTGCAATGCATCCCCGGCAGAGATGATGAGTACTATAAATGCTATCTGCTGGCAGACCAATGTCCATCAGTAACGATTAAAGTGGCCAGCTTCTGTGCAGCGGCACTAGTCTGCAGGCGAGAAATGTTGTCTTAATCCTGTAGATATATACTTTTATGTACCCATATATGAATATGTATGAACTGGGGGTAGGGGTATACTCTTAAGATTTATTTACGGATTTTGTTCCCCTAAGAGTCTTCTGCACATAATGTATATTATAATTGTATTGATTCTGTTTATACTTGTGCGGTTATTCTGTGTTATTCACATCTGATCTGTTGATCGTAATAAAGTATTCATAATACAATAAATACAATTAAAAGTGTAGATAAATAAAAACATGGAGCATGGCAGTATGATAGAAGTTATATTATTGGGCACTATTGGATCAGAATATAGTTTGTTCAGGGAAGGCCTGTCTAAATAGCCAGGTTTTTAGTAGCTTTCTGAATGTGCCCAGTGAAGGGGCCAGGCGGACTTCGGGCAGAAGAGAGTTCCATAACTGTGGCGCTACCGCCGAGAAGGCCCGATTTCTAGTGGTTGTGTTCCGGGCCTCTCTCTGGGTCAGAACTCACAGCTGCCCTGCCTTCGACGATCTTATAGGACGGGCAGACCTAACTGGAAGGAGGCACTCCAACAGATACCGAGGTCCCAAACCGTTTAGGGCCTTATAGGTTAGTATCATCAACTTGAAACTGGAATGGAAGCGAACACGTAGCCAATGTAAGGCAGCCAGAGTGGGAGAGATATGTTGGTATTTTCTAACCCCATTCAGAAGTCTGTCCGCCACACTCTGGACCTGCTGCAGTCTCTGTAGCAGTCCCAAATATTTCACTTACCTTGAAAACCCTGCTAGGGTCACTATAAGTCAGTTCTGACTTTATGGCATATAAATCATTACAATCTAGTTTAGAATTTATACTCTAGATAGCAGATAAGCATTGCAGCAACAGTTTTTATATCAGTACTTCGCGAATCCTCATTTAAAAAAACAACAGCTAACAGTTGGGGCATGTGAACTAGAATAATATGACTTTCTATCAGTGCTTGTTGTGATAAATTTTATAATGGTTACTTCACAAAAACTGAGAAAGTGGACTTGTCCACAAAAGCTCACATTAAAATATAGGAGTTAGTCTTTAAGGTACCACAAGGTTTTTGTTTTCTTTATTTTTTTTTATTTTTGCCTGGCACAGACAAGCACGGCTACCTCTTTGAAATCTAAACCCACAAAAGCTGTTTTGAAATGTATTTTCCAGATAAAGTGAGAAAGACTATCATGCTCATTCAAAAATGCAAGAATGATGCTGGTTCCTCTACATATTACGTCATTTATAGCCTAATCACAATCATAAGTCTTTTCAGATCTACAACTACATCCAACTTACACCTGAAATCTGAATTCTGTTTTAAATTGTCATGACACAACCCGCTTGCGGATTTTAACCCACCCATTTATAACCTACGCTATTCTAAGCAGCACATAAGATGTGTTTTCCTGAATTGAAACAAGAGTATTTCATTGTCAACAGTTGCCTTCTTTCCTCCTCTGGTACACGAAACACTCCATTTGGAAGAAAATACTTATGTAATTTATATAAAAATGTAATAATGTAACAGCTACTTAATGATGATTGCATGGAACCAATGGAACGTGTATGCTAAAATACATTTAGATGGATGACAGTAAAATGGTAGCTTTGAGGGCTGAGATGGTGGTGGTGAAAAAGATACACAGTAGATAATACCTCATTAACTTCTAGAAAATGAGCACATTTCTTAGCCAAACACACACCTTTTAACGCTTAAAGAAACAAGCTATTAATTCAGAAAAAAGATTTTTTTTTTGTAACAAGCTCTCTTTAAAAATAGCATTTCCAAATGTTTCCACAACATTTCAACACTACTTCTTCAGTGTTCACTTGCATGATGTCTATTTTATTCAATTATAGGAAATTGCTTTTACTGTGTCTGTAGAACAGCACATTCATTTAATGATATCATTACTTCTGTTTGCAAGCTTCAAAGGTGAGTGGTGATTCTTATACAGTCTAAACGGCACCAGGAGGACACAAGGATGGCTGAGTGGGGAGGATATAAGTGAGCATGGAGGAAGTCTAAGGTGTGTAGAAGTGCAAACATATTCAAGTTTCCTGAGGAAGAAACAGCCCAAACACAATTTAATGAAAATTAAGCAATGCCCTAAATGAGTCTGTTGGAGCAGAAAACTGCAAGGGGAAACTGGATCAGCTGGCTGAAAATGGCAGGTGAAAAATAAGGCATCCTGGGAGGCTTAAAAATACCACTAGTCAGCTGGCTAGTTAAGAAAGAAGCAAAGATAACAAGAGGGGGTAAGGAGGAAAAAGAACAGTTGGATCTGTTTTTCTGCCTCTGTTGTCCTTTGCTCCATATCTCTTCTTTTTCCTTCTTAAAGAGAATGTGATATCAACATAATGAGAAAGAGATTAGTAAGAAGTGTACAGAGGATCATTTCACTGTCTGTACAGGTCATTTCCTGGTGCACCGAGGTAAGAGAGTGACAGGTACCCACAGAAATCAGGTACCTATGCTAATACCTGTGCACTAGAGGATTGTGGGAGGAACACCTAACCCCATGTATTAGCATAAGGGCTAATACACTATGTATTAGCATAAGATATTAGCATATGCTAATAACTGTGCACTAGAGGATTGTGGGAGGAACACCTAGTCCCACAGGGCACCCTTAAACACTGAGGAGCTCTCGTGGCCTCTGGCGGGAAAGTGGCTGTGCAGCCCTGTACTGAGCGGGAGGTGCAGCCAGGGGGTCACCATGTCTTGGGGGGACAGGGCACAGAAGGGGGTAGGAGGTGCAAGGGCCACTCCAACCCATACCTTACAAGGAAAATAACATGGTCATGAATGTGGTTTTTCTGGAGTAAGGCTCATCTACTGCACTTCAAGAGTGCTGATCCCTATGATTTCCCCAAATGTGGGGAACTCAACTGCATAATTTGTGTTAATGGGAGACTGCATTTATGATTTTCCTGGTCTTTCTAGAATCCTTTTAATCTCTTTTTTCCTCATGACTTCTTGCAAAAGCAACAAGTCCTGGTGATGTCTTATACTGCATTCTCCCTCTTTTTCTCCATAGTGGTAAAGGACAGGGCAAAAGGAGTCACCATGATCAGGAGCCAGCGGGCTGCTTTGACTCCTTTCACCCTCTTTCTTTGTTGCTGGAGAGAGCAAGAGGGGGAAGGCCATCTGACACCCATTGCATTTCCAAAGGCAGTGCAGGCGAGGGGATTGTTTTCCCCCAATATGGTAGATTTCAATGCATTTGTATGGGAAACTGTGCTTTGCAAGACAATGTTTTCTATGGACAATTTTCGCAAGACAGTGATTTTTTCCCCATTGGAACGCATTAAATAGACTTCAATGCATTCTAATGAGGAATCGCGTTTCATAAGATGATGTTTTTGCAAGACAGTGATTTCTGTGGAATGAATTAAAATCGTCTTGCGAGGCACCACCATATAAGAGGACAAACTGGAGCTATTAGCACAGGACTGGGAGTTGTGGCCTGTGTTCTGCCCCTTGGTGGAGGCATACCCATCTTTATTCCTTAGGAAAGTCAGAGTCACCAACACTGAGGATGGATGGAGGTTAATCTGCCTGTACCCACTCCCTCAGCATCAATGCTAGACATATCTCACACAGCTAGCTCTGGCAGTGGAAGACTTCCCCATGAATGCCGATCTCCACCAGGGACTACTAGCTCTCATTGAAGGGTACAGTTGGAGTGGGGGTACGGAAGGGAGCTCAACACCAGAGAAAGGTGAAGGGCGGACTAGGGGAAGAATCACTGCCTAGGACATGAGGTGCTGTCAAGGTTGGGATATCTCGGAGTCCTCAGTTCATTAATTTAGGAAAGTGGCTGAAACCAATCAAAGGGCATCCCTGCTTCTGTGTGTCCATGACAGCTGTTGCCTCAGATGAACTGGCATGGCGCACACCTATCCCCTGGAAAACCTTGTTATAAGGAAACACTTGCTTTTCATTATTTTCTAAAAGTATCTGTAACTGAGAACAGACCAACAAGAAAAGAAGAAAAATAGAAGTTGAGCAAGATGAAAAGCTGAACTTTCTATTGCTGTTTTTCTAGTGATCAAAGTACAATTCAACTCAAAACAGTGTTGACATTATTTTACAAAGGTTTTCCATAAACATGGGATGGGATGTGGAGCTGCTGCGGGCTAAACCGCAAAAGCCTCTATATGCTGCAGGGTCAGAAGACCAGCAGTCGTAAGATCGAATCCACATGACAGAGTGAGCTCCCATCGCTTTGTCCCACCGTTCAGCGAGGTTTCCTATGGCCGGCAGCCATTTTCGCGCCCTCGTTAAACGAGGGGAGGGCGCGAAAACGCTGCACGCGGCCATTACGGAGCTTCCGGCGGCCATTTTGTCCGCCGAACAGCTGATTGTCGGGCTTCGTTTTGTGAAGATCGGTAAGCGAAACGCTTACCGATCTTCGTAAAGCGATTTTCGCCCTATCTAAACGACGTTGAGCGACCGCATTAGCGATAAAAAAACGGATCGCTATGCGATTTCGTCGTTATACGGTGCGCTCGTTAAGCGAGGCACCACTGTATATAAGTTGTTCCCAGCCTCAGGTAACCCAGGTGTTTTTGGATTGCAACTCCCAGAAGCCTTCACCACTAGTTTGCTGGTCAGGGCTTCTGGGAATTGTCGTACAAGAGCACCTATGTTACCCAAGGTTGGGATCCACTGCTATATGTTATGCTGGGAAGCCGTGTTAACAATGAAAGCCTGTTGATGTGCCCCCTCTTTCCTGGAATATAAGGGACTAGTGCTTTTGAACAGGACTAAGATTTTTCAACCGATTGGTTGAATGAGTATAATGAGCACTAACACTTCAAAGGACAGATGTACTTTTGCTATTTCGTCGAGTGTTAAAGAAGAACGCAGCGGCAGTTCTCTTTGCTAGAACTGTTCCATCAGGCTTTTATTCCCAAGATAAAATGCAGTTACAAACAATATATGCAGACAGTTGAGACATGCAGTTTCAGAAACTTTTCAGATATTCAGTTAATTGAGTGAAACACTTCAATGACTGAGTGCATACATTCTTCACTCTACTAATAAAATACAATATTATTTTGGTGCATATTCTGGGACAATAAATGACCTGTTACAAATAATGAACTAAACTACCATGCTACTTCAATGTTATTCTGCTTAAAATTGAAGTCTTCACAGAGGCCACAGTATCAGGTTAAAGCCAGATGAATGTTTCAGTTTAATAAGAACACTAGATAAATTACCTAAAGCATAAATGCTCTACAGGAGATTGGGATATACATTTTTAATTCTAGCTGGTGGAGACCATTACAATTTGTATTTTTACATCCCAAAAGAAATGACTTGTGGCATAAAATATTTGAACAGAATGGCAATGAGTAGAAGTAATTAAAATTGGCTGCTTTAAAAAGCTTTGCTTCAGTGAGCTGCTCCAGATAAACTGCACTTCTTGAGATGTCTTTCACTGATTGGAATTGGGTTGTTTGTTTATTCCTCTATGCTTGCTACTTTAAAGCAAATATAATTTTAAATCACCAAGTCCCTTTTATATGTGACTTAATATCTTTAATTTCTGACCAAAACAACTAGCCCATTTAGATTGAAGATAACACTTTCCTGGTATTAATTAAGAGAAAGTATTAGCCCATAGCATAACAGGCTTCTAGCCTGTCCGTGAACATGAATCCATGCTTCAGTAAAATCTTATGATACTGCAGAGGACTGACAGGAGACCCCAATTCAGGGAAAGGAGAAGATATATTTTGCACTTATAGTATGGATTGTAGAGAGGAATGTTAACCACAATAATGAAAAAAGGAAATATTGTTTTTCAGTGCACTAAACAGTTCCTACTAAGGATATAGTACAAGAATAACCGTGAAGGTTTTTTTTAAAGAAGGTGTGGACACAATCAGGCAAAACAAAGTTAAATAAGGCAGCCCATGAAGACCAACTTCTATGACAAATAAAACACTCCACTAAGACTTACTTCCAGACTTTACAATTTGTTAATGAAGAAGCCTTTGATCAGAGGTAGACAACATCAGGATGTCTGGGGAACATCTGTCCTCTGCTCCACATAACAGTCCAACATTTAAAAAATGTTTTTGCCCCAAATAGCAAATAGTTTCATTGAAAGTGGAGTGATTAGCCATTTTGGGAACATTTTAGGATATTTGCAACCAGTTTTACACCTCGGAGGTCTTTGTTCAAAAAAAAAAAAAAAAAAAAAGAGGTGACTAGATAGTCATCTCTGGTTTTCAACAAATGCTCCCTTTATAAAGCTGGACAGCGGAGAATGAGTCAAATTTTCAGGCCAAAAACTACAGTGGTGCCTCACTTAACGAGCGCCCAGTTTAACGACGAAACCGCTTAGCAAAGAAGAATTTGCGATCGAAAAAGCGATCGCATTGTGATGTTTTAAACAGGAAAAAATTGCTCTGCGATGATCGGTAAGCTGTTTCGCTTACTGATTATCGCATAGCGATCTTTTTCCTACAGCTGATTGGCGGTTCCAAAATGGCCACCGGAAAAATACATGGCTGCCCGCTGTGTTTTGGGACGGATTCCTCACATAATGGGCAGTGAAAATGGCCACCGTATGGAGGATTTTCGCTTAAAGGTGAGTTTTTTGCCCATAGGAACGCATTGAAGGGGTTTGAATGCATTCCTATGGGCTTTTAAAAATCGCTTAGCGATGTTTTCGGTTAGCGGCGATTTTTGCTGCACTGATTAACATCGCTAAGCAAGGCACCACTGTATACACAGAGGGCTTGTCAAGGATTGGGGGTAGATTCGTTCAGAATCTAGATAGGCGGGGTAAAAGCTGAAACAAACAAAAATATAGTATGTGGTCACATTTTGTCTACCCCATCTTATGTGTGCAGGTCATGCTCACTGGCTCAGATGGCTTTCAAAGGAACAAGTTATAGAGCTCTCTGACCTGCATTGCAATTATTGACCATAAGCACTAAGAAATTTGAACCTACGTGTCGAAGGTAGCATGATACTAAACATTAGCTGCATAACAGATGTTAAGTTAGCTTTGTGAGCTTTTTGAAGGCATGCTCTCATTGTTTGCTGACCCGTGGGACCCTGATATCTAGCTGGGCTCTTTCACTGCAAAACGCACATTAGACGCTGGAAAGGAGCTGTCATCTCTGTCAAGATCTGAAGGTTTGTGTGTCTAGAGCAGGGATCTCAAACTCAATTTACCTGGGGGCCGCTGAAGGCAGAGTATGGGTGAGGCTGGGCCGCATCAGATTTTCTGCCAAGCAGAGCAAGAGCCCGAGGAACCCACCCAGGAGTTTCCTTAGCCCGGCTGGGGCTCCAAGGAGGACAAGGAGGAAGAAGTGCCAGGTGCTGAAGCGGCCGCTGGCCGGGCTGGTGCTGGGGGTGTCGAGAAAGAGAGCCAAAGAGCTGCTTCTGTGGAACAGGCGGCGGCAGCTGCTGTTGGCAGCTTGGAGGTGCTCTTCAAGGATGGGCCAGGAGCAAGCTCCGCTCTCAGGAATCGCTCAGCAGCAGCTCGGGTGCTCGGGGAAAAGGGTCAGCAGTGCACCTTGCTCGCCGGCTCTCCCCCAAGGCAGCACCTGTTGCACCCTCCATCCAGAACTGCAGCCTGCCAGCTGGCAGACAGGCGGGCTGGCTGGCAGGCTGCAGTTCTGGATGGAGGGTGCAAGAGGTGCTGTCTTGGGAGACAGCCAGTGAGCGAGGCTAGACTTTTTTTGACTCTTGACAGCAGAGGATGCGTGGGCGCTTCAGGGCGGCAGGCAAGGCAGGGGCCACAAACTATCATCCGGCGAGCCACAAACAGTCCCCGGGCCACTTGTTTGAGACCCCTGGTCTAGAGTGTTCAAATAATTAAGAAGAGTGCAGAAAAACCCTAAAAATGAAAATTCTTTTAAAACTGAGGCTTGAACAATAGTTTCCTAAAGTTACTGCAAAACAATTAGCCTGCTCTCCAACCAAGCAAAGTCACTGTACTATAATGTTCCTGACAGATGAGCATGTTTTATAAATAATAATAAAACATAAAGAATGAAGGACTGATAATTTGAATTCTCTATAGCTAGGATATTCTGATCTTCCAGGACCTTGGTGAACTAGATGCTTTACTGTACAAGCCTTTATTCCTCCAGGCTTTGCAAGATAAGAATGCTTATCATCATAATGTGTTACAAGCCCTTGGAGATGAAGTAGGTGCAACAACAAGAAAGATACCTGTTTTTTCCTTGGTGTATAAGTTCTTGGACCTTCAGGCACTGTAGAAAGTATTGACAGTTGATAAAGGAGAGATAAGGGTATATATAACAGCCAGAAAGATAGCCAGAGAATGAGCTGAAGCAAGGCAACAACACGCTATGCTGCACATACTGGATACCACCAACAATCATCTTGGATTTACTTACATAGACGCAAACTGGCATAACACTGGCTTGGCTGGGTGAGAATTAGAATTTTTTTTCTGAATGTGTTCTTAAGAAGCTTAGAGGGTGTGAAAAACATTTTCTTTAATATGTTTTTATTGTTAAGAAGTTTAATATTTCAGAGATGTATTCACTGTCTTTTGCTTTTCAATGTGCCTTTTTAGGCTATAAGCTCCTACATTTTTTAGAATGTAAATGAAACATTTTCATTTTTCTTTTTTTACTCAAGATATATTTCTATTATATTTTGAATAGAATTCTGATTTAATTGTTTGTCTACAACTTAAATTTAGTTTCTTATTTTTTAAAAGCTTTTGTGCATACAGTTTTGGATTTTTTTACAACTTTGAAGTATTTTTCTGCTTGTTGGTGTGATGAGATGGGTTTTTGAGTTAAAATCTTTTAAGGCATATGGGTTTTGTAATTAAGAAATGAGCCAGAGAGGTTCCATCTTGTTTCTTTGTATAAAGTATCTTTGCTATGCTGACAAGTTATTTTCTAGGCGAGCAGAGAGAGTGTTATTCTGAGAGCCTGAGAAAGGACTCGGTGTGATTAGATAGATGGGAATTGTTGTGACTCTTTGATAAACCACCGTAACCCAAATAACATCTGGTGCGTATGAGAAAGAAGTCATGTGGTGCAACAGGACTGTTTGCCTAGTAACGAACTCTGATTGGATGACATCGTGGGAAGGTGCGATGAGCCCTTGCCAGTTACTCTTGAAAAAGGAACTTTTTGCCTATGGACATTGTCTTTCAAGACCGATCCTTCAGTCATTCGTGACACATGGGACTAACCTTTACTATACTGGATTATCCTTGGACTTATGGGATTTTTCCCTAAGGACTATGCATGGACTATTTTCTATGGACTGTTCTATGGAATATTCTTTATGGACTTCTTTTCCTGGAATACTCCATATGGACTATGCTCTTGTAATTTTGACAGGACTATGGTACATTTACTGGATTTGACTTTTCTAAGGATAATGGGACTTTTACTGAATTTTTCTTTTTAGTACAGGATTCTTGTTCTACAGGATCACTGAGGACTATAGCCTTTTTATAACCCACTTGGTTTATTTTGTTTTTACTAATGATTTCCTGGACTGGAACTGTTTTTATTCTTTTTAATGGCTTTTTGTGTTTTTGTAAGGTTTTTGAACACTTTTCTATTTTTTATGTTTTCTTTGCCTCACTACATCTTTGTAACTTACCAGCACAATGCTAGTTTATTTGCTTTGGTTTAATTTGGCTTTGATACCTAGTAACATGCTTATTCTTTAATAAAATAAAGATTATAAAACTCATTTGGTTTTCTGAACAGTACACTTGTCATAGGGTCATCTGAGAGTACTGCCTCGGCCTAGCTTACTTAGAGTCCTGTCAGTGGTGCAAGTTAAGTCTAAGGACTACAAAGCCCACTTGACCTTTTCATAATAATATCTGAGAGTACCAGGGTGTTCTTCTGTGGGCAGACCTGTAAGAGGGAGTGTTGTATCATGGCTAGCTGAGTTTGGACTCATTCAGCCCATTTTAGCATGTGCAAACTCCTGATTGCTCTCTGTCCAGGCTTACACGTGTTTTTGGACCCGTGTTTGCTCACAGTTGGAACATAGAAGCAATGTAGAAATAAAGCTTGTAGAATCAGAAAAGCTGATGTTTCCTGGAATAATTGCAACATTGAAAAGGCTTATACCTTGATACCCAGAATGATTTTTTTCTGATTGGAAATGACTGTCTGATTTCATTCTGAAATTTACCCTATTTTGGCTGTGACAAACATAGGCTTCAAAATTTTCTCTAGAGGTCTATACAGTTCTGTGGGGCTCTTGAGGAGATATTCAGGCATCAGACTCCCTGATCTAACAATCCAGGGTGAGCATCATCACAAGCTCATCTGTTTACCCCTCCCCCCCAGGAGAACATACAGAATTGATCTTCTCCTTTAATATTTATCAGCAACAGTTTAGAATGAAAGTTTGAAGCTACAGTAATTTCGATAATCCAGACTTTAAGTAAAAATCTGCCTTTTAATCAATTTCTGAATTTATTATTTTAGCATGCATATATGTAATGGAGGCATGGCTGAACTGGCACTGTCCCTGAAATTCTGCTTTATTTTCCATACATCTTTAGAATATGAATACTTTTAATATGCATTATATACAGTGGGGTCTCTACTTAAGAACGTCCCTACTTAAGAACAATCCAACTTAAGAACAGCTCCATTTGCTAAATTTTGCTTCTACTTGAGAACAGAAATCCAAGATAAGAACAGGAAAAAAAAAACCTTTCCTGCTCTTTTTTTAACCTTAGGTCATCTTAGGTTTTAAAAAAAAATTCTCCCCCTAGTGGTAGAGTACGTATTAACCAGCTTTGCATTAGTTCCTATGGGAACTAATGCTTCAATGTACGAACGCACCTCTACATAACAAAAAAACAGCCAGAACAGATTAATTGGTTTTCAGTCCATTCCTATGGGAAATTTTGCTTCAACTTAAGAACGTTTCAACTTAAGAACACCATTCCAAAACGGATTAAGTTCTTAAGTAGAGGTTCCACTATATGCAAAATAAACAATTGCACCACTATCTTAGAGTGAAGGAATTTACTTTTTGCAAAATGAAATTTCAATGTATTTACAACATATGAAGCAACGTATCTAAAACTGAGACTTACTCAGTTCCTAGATTTAAGATTTTAGAGACTCACCAGGCTCAGTATGCTATTTATAGGAGTATGAGAAAGTAACTGTCTCTTCTGGAAGGCGTCAAAATCCTAACATTACAACCATACATCCATGTCTATGTATTTAATAATATCACAAATAAGAACATATAGCACCCCAGCAGAATTAATGCAGTAAAAGCGTATGGCTATAATACAGCAAGCACGATTTGTGGCTAATGATAAACTGAAAAGTAACAGGAAAGTCTTATTGCTTATAGCTCTCTTGCCAACATATGCTTAGCTCACTAAAAGAGAATTTAGAAGCTAAAATGCCTGTAATGGAAGAATGAGTCAAATGGTTGAGCCACAAGATGAGACATCTGAGAACAATGCTCAAGTCTAGCTTGTGAACAAGAACAACTCACTCGTCAGCTCTTTACTGGAGTTAGATTTAAAACAAAAACTATATACAGCATTCTCAAATTCTGTGGTACCAGACACTGTGTTGAATGTTACATTTAGGAAGTCAAACTCTTGCTATGAGGATATTAAAAAGCTCAAGAATGCAAAACTCTAAATTACTCAACATATTTGTGCCGAGTAAGTCTCTGATTTCAGACACGTGTGGACATCCCTAAGGTGGGCTACAATTAAGCAATCTGTTTCAGTGATGCCTTGAGAAACACTGACACAATCTAGGAGTCTGACAGACTCAAATGCTGCAATTATATGTACACTTTTTAAAAAAGCAAATGCCTATTTATTCACATTAGGGACCATATTTAAGCTGTTTCCAAGGCCAAAGCACAGTTTACACTTCAGCTTGCCAGCAAGTTTATTGGACATACTGTATAGTGAGATATTGAGACTAGATTGCTTTGTGATGTAATGTTCAGCATCAAATTGCAACTTGAAAAGTATTTGTTAATGTTACTCCACAGCTAATGGGTCTGACAATATGCTCTGATATTTGGTACTTCTGACAGAAAATATAATTTCAGAAGGACTCAGGTCTACTGAAAGAAATAGCAGGACAGGAGTCATGGAGTTAAATCCTAGCTAGATTAGATTTATTAAAATAAATAAATGCAAATTCCTATCTTAAGCCCCATTGATGAAGAAAGACTGAAAGAACTAGGCATGTTTAGCCTTGAGAAAAGACTGAAGTGAGATATGATAGCACTTTTCAAATACCTGAAATGTAGTCATACAAAGGAGGGGCAGGGTCTGTTCTCGATCACCCCAGAGTGCAGGACATGCAACAATAGACTCAAGGTACAGGAAGCCAGATTTTGGCTGAATATCAGTAAAAACCTCTTAAATGTTCCAGCAGTCTGGCGATGGAGCCAATGACCTTCAGGAGGTGGCGAGTGCTCTTCTTGAGGCATTCAAAAGAAAACTGGACAACCCTCTATCAGATCTATTTTGATTTGGATTCCTGCACTGAGCATGAGGTTGGACTCAATGGCCTTCTAAGCTCCTTCCAACTCAATTATCCTATGAGTTCCTGGGTTTGCACTATGTTGGGCTGATGCTGGATTTAGCCCAAAGATTCCACATATCTAGCTATCAAACTAGTCTTCATTTATTTTTAATGCCTTAATACACTGTTCAGAATCTTTCTGTTCATGAGTAGTGAGGTACTTGGTTAGAAAAATGGCTGCTTCTGAATTCCTGACAAAGTACATAAAATACACAGATGAATAATTCACTCAATTTTTTGCTAATGGTTTTTCCAAAACTTCGATTATCTTAATTATATGAACAACCACCTATTAGACAAGGATAATTCTTATCAGATACAGTATTTGTGACTCACGTTGACTGTATACTGTATAAAGTATATTACCACAGGACTGAACTATAACTAGAACATCAGCATGACTAAGCTTCAGAAAATCCATGCAGATTAATACACAAGGATGAACTATATTCTGAGTACTGAAAAGCTAAGGTACTTCCGCGCCCCCCCCCCCCATTTTATATCAGTGCAATACCAAAATCTGGAGAGGGCATCTAAAAACAGTGGCACTGACACTGAAAAGGTCCCTCTTTGCCTCATCTGCCCACCACCTATCTCAAAATCACTTTATCAGAAGCAACTCAAGACTTCATGACCTCCATGACAAGGACGTGTCTGTCCCAAGTAATATCTGAATCACTTGTTTGTACTAGGCAAGATGAGAGTGATGTTAGATGCTGACTTGAATGCTGAAGTTGATGCAGGTGCTGTGGATGGAATTGTGGCGCACTCTTGTCCTATGATAATGGAACGTTTAAATCTGTGCAGCTTGAGAATGCAGGCAGGATCCTTGGAGAACTAGGAGCCCCCACTAGATGTGTGCTGGATCCTTGCCCTTCATTACTTGTAATAGCAGCTGGGGTGGGGGACTGGCTGAGTGGATAAAGGGACTGAGTGAGTTAAGTTCCTGCATGCCAAAAGGAAGTACAGTAGTAGTGAGAGTGCTGCTGGAAAAGCCTTCCTTGCCCATACCGCTACCGGCCCAGTCTTCCATGTTTCATTCTCCAACTCCAAGGATTCCTGAATGAGAAAGATCATCCAGATCCATTTCAGTCTCTTTTCAGATCTGATTATGCTTTGATAATTAGGTGTTGGAAGGGTGCCCCTTCTGATTCTGCTAGACTTCTTATAGGCTTTTGCCCTTCTGGACTCTCTCTCTCTCTCTAGTTTTTAAGATCTTCAGTGAATCACAGTCCATTCGATAATTCTTGTAACAAGGTGCTTCATAAATTGAGATAATGGGTAACAAGTTACCTGTCAAGGTGGGTAATGAGTAATGCAATTACTCATGAGAAGTGACATTCCAAGCTTTGGTAGATGGGGCTATAATTTTAAAAAGATGACACATCAAACTTATCTTCTTCTGTAACAACTACACAGTCCAGGAAGGGCACAAGACAGCTGCTCGCAACCTCCAATATTCTCATACTGCTCTGAATAATGCAGGACTCTTGTTTTCAAATTAAAACAAAAAAGAACATGCAACCTGCGCACCTTAAATAATTATCAGATAATTACTTAATTAAAGGTAAGTAAGCAGTCAGGCCGATAACAACAGAATGGGCCACAGTAATAATAAATGGGTCTTTCCTTGAGGGCAGATTCCCATCTGCCCTCAAGGAGACACTCATTAGGCCCAAAAGAAAGAAACCTAGTTTGGCGGCAGACAAAATTGGCAATTATAGGCCCATTGCCAATGTTTCTTTCATGAGCAAAGTGGTCGAGAGGGTGGTGGCCGATCAGCTCCAGGCTCACCTGGACGAAACAGATGCCCTGGATCCATTTCAGTCGGGCTTCAGGCCGCACCATAGTACAGAGATGGCATTGGTCGCCCTGTACGATGACCTGTTGAGGGAGGCCGACAGGGGCAAAATGTCTCTGCTGGTCCTCCTCGACATCTCGGTGGCCTTTGATACCGTCGACCACGGTATCCTCCTGGGGAAACTCTCCGAGCTGGGAATTGGTGGCTTGGCACTCGCCTGGCTCCGTTCCTTCTTGGAGGACCGTCCCCAGAAGGTTCAGCTTGGGGAGAGCGTCTCAGCCCCATGGAGTCTCAATTGTGGGGTTCCACAGAGGTCGATCATCTCTCCAATGCTGTTTAACATCTATATGAGGCCGCTGGGTGGGGTCATCAGGGGATGTAGGGCTTCGTGTCATCAATATGCCGATGACACCCAGCTCTACATCTCCTTTTCACCAACTGCAGGTGATGCTGTCCTTTCCCTTCAGCGCTGCCTGGGGGCCGTACAGAAATGGATGCAGGAGAACGGGCTGAGGCTGAACCCAGATAAGACGGAGGTTCTGAGGGTGGGTGCCCCGTGGTAGGGGGCTTGGGGGACTCTCTCACGTTTGGGGGGGTCACCTTGGCTGCGAAGAGTGGGGTCCGCAGCCTGGGCATACACTTGGACCCGACGCTCACCATAGAAATGCAGGTGGCGTCAGTAGTCCGCACCGCCTTTTTCCATCTTTGGCGGATTGCCCGGCTGCGACCCTACCTCGACACGGGTGCGCTCACCACCTTGGTGCATGCGCTTGTAATCTCAAGATGAGACCACTGTAACACGCTCTATGTGGGGCTGCCTTTGAGGCTGATGCGGAAACTTCAGGTGGTGCAGAATGCGGCGGCCAGACCCCTTACTGGAGTGAGAAAATACCAACACATTTCTCCAATGCTGGCCGCATTGCATTGGCTGCCCATCTGTTTCCGCATCAACTTCAAAGTTTTAATGCTTACTTACAAGGCCCTAAACAGTTTAGGACCTCGATACTTGGTGGAATGCCTGCTTCCACCAAGGTCTACCCAGATCACTCGCGTGAGTCAGGAGGTGAGGCTGAGGAGCCTGACACTGAGAGAGGCCCGGAAGGAGAAGACACGAAACCGGGCCTTCTCGGTGGTGGCTCCTCGCCTCTGGAACAATCTCCCTCTGGAGATTCACGTGGCCCCTACGCTGGGCATCTTTAAAACCCAATTAAAAACATGGTTGTTCATTCAGGTCTTCCCTCCAGCTAATTCTTGATTTTCTTTCTCTTATTTTTCCCTATTCTTTATTTTATTATAGTTGTTTTGTATTATTATGTATTTGTTTGTGTTTTTATTGTCTGATTTTATATTAGAAGCCGCCTAGAGTGGTCCGGTGGTCCAGATAGGCAGGGTATAAATCAAATAAATAAATAAATAAATAATGATAATTGAATGAACAACGTAACTATAGAAATGGGAAAGAACCTTCAGAATAACTTACTGTAGGTGATTAGATGTTAGTGACAAGAGGTTAGTGTTAACCTTCTTCCAGACATCAAGTGATATTCAATTTGCAGGTATTAACTGTGCCTTTGCCTAATACATAAATTAAACTCAATCTCCAACTTTTCTGATATGGTGTTTGCCATGTTTCTGTGTGTTTCTGTTCCCAGGCTATATTGTTTGGTACATGGAAATAGAAAATATGCTGAGTGACTGGTAATCCTTATTCTGTAGCAGATGAAGAAAAAACAATGAAATCAACATTTCTCGACGTGGAACCTAAAAGGGTGCAGACTTGATTTTTGAACTTGCTTTTAATAAGGCTGTTTGGGCCTTAACATCTGGCCAAGATGATTTGGGGAACTTTTCTTCCACCACACAAGTGTTGTAAGGCCCAGCCTAATGAAGAGTCCTGTGAGGTTCTCAATGGTCTAATAAAGGTAACACCTTCTCTAAGTGTTCAGATTTTGCTTAAGGACCACACATTTTTTCTTTACATTACATGGGACTACAATTCAAATACTGTTTAGTCAGATGCTCTGATGTTCACAAGCACAGTATGCTGGAAATATCCATATACAGTGGCGCCTCGCTAGACAGTTACCCTGCATGACAGTTTTTTCACTAGACATTGACTTTTTGCGATCGCTATAGTGATTCGCAAAACAGTGATTCCTATGGGGGAATTTCGCTGGACAATGTTTGGTCCCTGCTTCGCAAACCGATTTTCGCTAGACAACGATTTTGACAGCTCCCTCTACACTCGCAAAACGGGTGTTTTCGGGATCTAAGCTTCGCAAGACAGCTATTTAAACAGCTGATCGGCGGTTCGCAAAGCGGCTTTCCTACGGCCGATCTTCGCTAGACAACGACAATTCTTCCCCATTGGAACGCATTAAACAGGTTTCAATGCATTCCAATGGGGAAATGCTTTTCGCTAGACAATGATTTCGCTAAACAGTGATTTCAGTGGAACGGATTATCATCGTCTAGCGAGGCACCACTGTACATTTACATCAGGGGCAAGGGGGCACAGTAGCAGGGATACTCCTCTTTATCAGTTTCTTGCAAGTCCTGCTCCCTGCCTCCAGTGTGGAGCCTTTTCCCTGGGAGGGTAGAGGCAGCCAGTAAATAATGTACTACATGTACTGTGATTATTCAGTTGTGATTGTCATGCATTTTGCTTCAACCTCAAACAGAATTTGATAAATCAACCTGTCTTCCCAAGAACAGGTAAGCTCCAGGAAAATGCTACATTATTAACGCAGAAGGAAAGTGGGACTGATATTTAGAAATAGTTATGTAACCAGTTATATTTTTAGACTGCTCATTTATGAATGAAGATAATCCAAGTAAAACAAAGAGCTACATATGACGTTAAATCAGACTTAGAATATTTTGTAAAATTCATTCCTGAAAGTATCACCTTAATAGTTTGTATTTCCAGGAATTTCAAAATGTGATTTCATTTTTTAAAAAGTATACAACTTTGATATGCATAACCTTTTTGCTAAAATTATATTTTACATTATTTTACTATGATGCTTATTCCTATGTTGAAATCCCAATGCAATCTGGTTTAGTGACCAAATATAAGCCCAAACTTTGTGTACTTATGCGCAACAACTTTATAACCACTTTGATCTTCTGTTCATGTAGGCAGCAGCACTAAGCACAAAACTGCACTTGTGCCTGGCTCCACACTACGTCTAAAATGGATACTGAAGTTAATGAGCCAGGATTAGGAAGCCAATTTAGAGAGGAGTGACAAGCCAGAAAAACAGTTTCATATGGGCATATGAAGCTTGTGCACGTCCTAGATTATGAAACTAGGATGTAATCATCCAAACCAAGACAATATTCAAATAGTTACTTCCTTAATGCAGCAGTGGAGGAAATTTCTCTCTCCTTTTCTGGCAACAAAGAAGTTCTGAGCAAAAGATCTCATAAAAAAACCCCAAACTTTTTGCCAGCAATCCATCTCTTCCGCACAAAGATGAACCTGAACAAATGTCAAAATCAGAAACCAAGGTAAACCGCTTCGTTGCATTTCTACACACAGAGGAATGACTTAATAATCCAAAATTTCCAAGGTAGACTTGGAGCAGAGGATGCCTGACATGTATCGAGGTGAGACATTTGACCACAGCACATGCTCCCAATCCCAAAAGAAAGAAGTGGTAAAAGTTGTTCCTGAATACTTTGCAGAGAAAGACATTTATCTATTGGTTACTGGGGCACCATAATTATTACTTTTCAGAAAAATACTCATTTATAGTTGGCCATGGTGTAGAGTGTGCACAGACATCAGGTAATGACAAGGTGAGCAGCGCTAAATCCATGAATTCCAAATTGCAAACAGGAAAATGATAATTCAGTGGTGAACATGATAGTCACACAGTACACGAGATTTTGAGATTTCATGAAGTGTAATGAAATCAATATTTATTACAAGTGTTTAGTTGGAATTTTTTTTTTTTTGAAGAAAAAATAGACACTGGGGTGTGTACCTTGTGCTTGCAATGCTCGGTGATTCTGCTCCAAGCCTGCATCTTTCTAACTGACTGGCAACAATCTGCCTTTCCACCTCAAGCTCTCTGGTGAGCCTTTGAAACTGGAGCTCCTGCAATTCAAAAAGAATGTGTAAAATGCATTTAAGAAGTGCTGCAGGTAAAATAAAAAGAATCAGTTCCCTCACCTTAGAGCAAAGATTCCACCACCACAAAAGTGAAATGAGAATAAGAAACAAGCCTCCCTTCCTATGAGTATTCCAGATTTTTTTGAAAACCCAGTAGGTACCCATGAGCGAGGGTATTCTTTTACTTACCACTCTTCAAAGCTGCTCAAACATTAGATAATGCAGCTGGAAGATAATCAGCTAGCCTAGTAGGATCATGCCACATTTGGAGAGTTGAAGGTGCCGGGACACATATCCAAACCTCTTTATGGTTCAAAAATAGACCACAACTACAATCACTGGAATCAGGTACTGTACACGAGAAGATCTATGGTAGGTCAGCAACTAATTCCTTGAACACAGGGCATATTTTGAAGTGGCAATCAAAGGCTGAACAGCCAGCTCCTTCGGCTCCACTCATTCACTTAGATGCAAACCAAGTCACAGGCAGAACATTCTTTAAAATTTGCTTCCAAAGGTGAACAGCAGAGGCTCAAAAGACAGGAGGATTCTGGTGAAGTCATCTCCTATTACGGTTCCACATGATATGGATGTTTCCAAATGCAATTACTATATACTTTATTAATCTTGCCTCTTTCTGCCGGGACTGATTTTTTTAAAAAAGTATTGCCCTAATCAAATTTATGTCATTTACAACAGAATCTTCCAATAACTCACTTGAAACCA
Organism: Pogona vitticeps; assembly: GCF_051106095.1. NCBI lineage: Eukaryota > Metazoa > Chordata > Lepidosauria > Squamata > Agamidae > Pogona > Pogona vitticeps. Next base: position 211,439,428 of record NC_135783.1, read on the forward strand.
GTGCTTCCCAATTGTGTGTGTGTGTGTGTGTGTGTGTGTGTGTGTGTGTGTGTGTGTGTGTGTGTGTGTGTGTGTGTGTGTGTGTGTGTGTGTGTGTGTGTGTGTGTGTGTGTGTGTGTGTGTGTGTGTGTGTGTGCGCGCGTGCGTATTTTTTTTTTGGAGTCATGGTCCCCTTTCATACTAGCCAAGTAACTGGCATTACATTTGGATAAAAAGGCATTTTAGCAGAGTACAGCAAACACTTTAAAATTACATTTTTCAGAACATAATTATAACCTAATATAGTAATATAATAATAAAGGGGGGCTATAAATCTGTCTCTACCACATAAAAATTTGAAAAAAAACAAATTCAATACACCCTTAGTTTAACTTACTTTTAAAAACTTTTTTGGTTTATGTTGATAGATAGATAGATAGATAGATAGATAGATAGATAGATAGATAGACAGACAGACAGACAGACAGACAGACAGACAGACAGACAGACAGACAGACACACACACACACACACACACACACACAATTTATATACAGTTGCTGTCCTACCTACCCATCATGTCTCCTCCCTCTCCAAATCCCTCAGTGAACAGCCACTCCCCCCTCAAGCCCAAATAAATACCTCCTCCATGCCCTCCCTGGTCCTACTCACCCACATTTTTGCCCCTCTTGCCTTCCTCCTCCATGACTCAGGCAGAGCCCAGAGGAATCTCCCTGCCCAGGTCCCCTCTCCCTTCACTGCACTACCATCGGCACACCCAGAAGAGTGGGAGACTCAGGCGGAGTGAAAGGTGCTGCTGCCATGCTGGCAAGAACTTTTTAATCCAGCCACCATTTTGGACGTCCACATTCCTGGCATGCACTATGTCCTAACCTCGTTCCGTCTTCTCTGAACTGAGCCAATGCTTGGATCCAAACAGCTGACATACGTCCTCCAAAGCAGAATGCAAAGGATCAGAGAGAAACAAGTGGGAACAGCTCTTTCAGAGAGGGTATGGATGATGCACATACATAAAAAGAAAATCCACCCAAAGGGGTACCGAAACAATTAAGAACTCTAGGTTGCCTGCAGTCCCAGTTCCGATTAAAATTACCTATTTGTGGGTCAAGATTAAAATGAAACAGCACTATATGTATCATATATAAAACAGTGAATATAAGAATAATTGCCCCCCCCCCCAAAAAACAGCGACCTCCCAGAAAATATTTCACGACCCCCAAGTTGGGAGCCTGGGGTTTAAACAAATTGGAAAGATTGCAACAATATCTCTGCCTCTCCCAAACTGCACTCTACTATGTCGCCTGTTACAAAGTCATTGTATTTTAAACTGTGCTGAATAAAGTTCCAAATGCTATCCACAGAACACTTTATTGTGGTTTTTTTCCAGTTTAGAGAAAAGATATACAGTAGAAGCAACAGTTGCCATCAAAAGTTGAAGAGCTCTAGAAATATGAAAGGCATATTTTTACCCTTGAACCTGTCACATGATCTGATGCATTTCATTGGATGAGATCCATAATGCATTTTATGTAAAGTTACAATAAATTAGAATAACAAACTCACTCCACTTGGCTTACATATGCAAATATCTTTTGCAATCTCATGCTACTTGACTGACAACTCACAGCAAAATTGGCCAATTGCCACCTCTGTGAGGTACTTAGCATCACTTTGACCTTTCCCTATTCCTCTGCAACACTTCTTCATATTCAGGGTAACAAGGTTCAGGGAACATGCCTTTCTGTTAAATAATTATATTCTGTTAATGCAAGAAAAGCCACTGGTATAACTGTTCTTGTTTGACTAATGTTTGAATAGTTTTATAAATCTACTTAGTCTCTCAGGATCTCTGTTACTGAACATGCACTAAAACATTTTTCCCTTTACAGTGGTGCCCCGCATAGCGACATTAATCCGTTCCGGATTAATTGTCGGTATGTGGAAACATCACTAAACGGAACGGAAAAACCCATGGGAATGCATTAAACTTCGTTTATACGAGGCACCACTGTATTTTTCTCTTTTTAACTCCAAACTGTATATGCTTGTCAGATGGCAACACTGAAAAAAGGATTTGTATAATGATAGCCCACACTACTGAAATATTTTATTAACTATGGTAGCCCACACTAGTGAAGTATTTTATTAACTAGCTGATCCTTAAAACTCATCCAAATTCTAGAGTCAGGTCTTCAGCGACAAAGGACTACAATGTTACTATAGGGGTCTCCAAGCTTTCAACATTTTTGACGGCTGAAGGAATGGGAACGTGTGCCTGCGGCCACACAAACAGCCATTCCCAGATGTACATACGTACGTGTGTGCGTGCACACACACACACATACACAGGCTGAAGGGAACAGGCCGGATGTGGCCCGTGCGCCGTAGTTTAGATACCTGTGCTCTAATGGATAACAAACCCTTTGCTTGTTCTTTTTTTTCTAACCAAATTATTAGATACTTGCCTTACTATGATTTATCAGGTTCCCTTAGACACATGTTGCTGACAGGTTAGTCCAGATAGATAACAGAGAATGGTTTTCCCCCTCAAGGTTTATTTGTTCAGTTATAAATTTAAAATACACAAGGTGTAAGTGTACAATATTCTGATACATTTTCTAGATTAGCATTGGTTACCTTTATCAGTTTTCTATTCATTCATGCCTGTTAAGCTCACAGTATTTTACATTAAAAGTTAAAGAGAAGAAAATAACAGGTTGTTATGCCATTCTTCTTTAGAAAAATTACGAACACTTATCAGTTTTACCCACTGAACGCTGGTGCATTCCCAAAAGCACCTACACAACTAAGCAGAACAATTAGAATGAGGTCTGCACACCCATGTACCGTACTAGAAAACATCTGGAAGCAAATCAAGCACACTTCATGACAGCTACCCATGTGTCTTACACACACACACACACACACACACACACACACACACACACACAATCTGCTTTAATGTCTTACAGTACATTTCATATTTGGCTGGTTTAAAAATAAGAATACTGCCCCCTTTTCAACAGGTAATGATGCCTGTGGAACTAAAGAATTCAAAAGCATCTGTTTGTTCAAACACCAGAAATGTTAGGAATATCTTATTTATTCAACTTTCGAGCTGAAATGACAAGGGCCAAAATTCTGTCGCTTAGCATAGTAAGTCACACTAGATTAGGTCCACTGAATCAATGAATATTTATCAAATCAATTCCTTTTGTAAATTCCATTGAGTTAAACAGAGTTACTCTAACTACAACTTCCTTTAGCACAGTAAGCTGCAGTTAGATTAGAGGCCTATCTGAATCAGTGGAACTTATGACGAGAATTGACCTGATGGGTCTACTCTAGTGCAATTTAAACAGGATTTTGGGCAATGTTTTACAAGCCAAACATTTAAAACAGGAGTCAGACTCAAAGTGTTTATAAGCTGTATTGAACAACTTCACAAGCACATTCAATGCTGTGAATTTTTTTGTCATAAAAGTTATCTTGGTTTAGCCTTTCACCAGAGGAAAAGCAAATGTTACTACAAATGGTTCCAATTAATCCTTTAATAAGCTTCACACAAATTCTAGCTACTCAGTAAAATGGTGTTGAATGTATAATTTGTACTGAAGGTTTTAAATCTTTAGACTAGCTTTTATAGACAAGGTCAGAATTTAGAACAAACAAATATCCATTATACAGCATGTTACAGTCATCCATACAATAAATTTAATGGATGCTAGCATGTCAGCCATTAAAATGATTACTTGCAGACACACTGGGCTTATGCCTTTGATCTTTAAAAACAGTATCTATATATTACTGCTTCACAACATACATAAGAGATATCTTTAAAGCTTTTTAACAGTCTTTATCTAAGGTAACAAGCTAACATTGGCCTATATACTGCTTAACATGGTCTTCCAGACCATCTAAAACAAAAATGTGATTATGTGTTTCCACTATACTTCTCTGCACTTTAATGGACTTTTAAAAAGATAAGCACAAAAACTGACCAAGATAAAAACAGATTGGTCACTTTAATAGTATCAGGAGAAGGAGCATCAAGCCGAAGAAAAGACTTAATGCTTATACCTATCCGAGGGACTACAGAATTCACAACTTAAAAAACAAAGGTCAATTTTATTTTTGCTTTAAATCTTTTTCCCCTTAATGCTGGTGTTTCTCATATCATAATGTATTTATGATACACTACATATTACCTATTTATATGCACAAGCTCATATCTATCAATATGGCAGGATATTTAATTATAGAAATGTGCAAAATGCAACGAAAACAGATTAACCTCTATATTATTGTTGTTTTTCGTAAGTCGTGTACGACTCTTCGTGACCCCATGGACCAGAGCACGCCAGGCCCTCCTGTCTTCCACTGCCTCCCGGAGTTGGGTCAAATTCATGTTGGTAGCTTTGATGACACTGTCCAACCATCTCATCCTCTGTTGTCCCCTTCTCCTCTTGCCTTCACACTTTCCCAACATCAGGGTCTTTTCCAGGGAGTCTTCTCTTCTCATGAGATAGCCAAAGTATTGGAGCCTCACCTTCAGGATCTGTCCTTCCAGTGAGCACTCAGGGTTGATTTCCTTCAGAATGGATAGGTTTGATCTCCTTACAGTCCAGGTGACTCTCAAGAGCCTCCTCCAGCACCATAATTCAAAAGCATCAATTCTTCAGCAGTTGGCCTTCTTTATGGTCCAGCTCTCACTTCAATACATTGCTACTGGAAAAACCATAGCTTTGACTATGCGGACTTTTGTCAGCAAGGTGATGTCTCTGCTTTTTAAGATGCTATCTAGGTTTGTCATCGCTTTCCTCCCAAGAAGCAGGCGTCTTTTAATTTCGTAGCTGCTGTCACAATCTGCAGTGATCATGGAGCCGAAGAAAGTAAAATCTATCACTGCCTCCATATCTTCCCCTTCTATTTGCCAGGAGGTAATGGGACCCATGGCCATGATCTTAGTTTTTTTGATGTTGAATTTCAGACCATTTTTTGCGCTCTCCTCTTTCGCCCTCATTAAGAGGCTCTTTAATTCCTCCTCACTTTCTGCCATCAGAGTGCTGTCATCTGCATATCGGAGGTTGTTGATATTTCTTCCGGCAATCTTAATTCCGGTTTGGGATTCCTCCAGTCCAGCCTTCCGCATGATGTATTCTGCATATAAATTAAATAAGCCGGGGGACAATATACAGCCTTGTCCTACTCCTTTCCCAATTTTGAACCAATCAGTTGTTCCATATCCAGTTCTAACTGTTGCTTCTTGGCCCACAAATAGATTTCTCAGGGGATAGATAAGGTGGCCAGGCACTCCCATTTCTTTAAGAACTTGCTGTGACAACCCCAGACCTACTGGGATATATCACCCTATAACTAAGCTGCCACCAACCATTCCCTATAAGGAGTCACACAGACCAGGAATGGATTTTTAACAAACAAAATTACAAGGTTTATTTAAATAACAAACAGGGTAAATAAAAAGATCAAGTAAATAAGATACTGTAACGTGGCTTAGTCTCAATCATACATACAACAGTTTGGTTCACACAGAACACTTTAAAGTAAAGCACAGACCCTGAACCTATCAGTTCTGGCTACCCATAAAGAAACCTGAACCTATCAGGTAGGTACTAACTGACACACAGTTGTACTCAGTCTGACACACAGACTCCCACTCCAGCTTCTTCTAACTTCTCCACACAGGCTCCACATATATATACAGTACAGCTCCTCCCCCTGATGTCCCGCCTTCCACTCCCCATAGGATGGAACTTTCCCTCCAAACCCATGACAGACAGGTACCATCAGTGCTGTATGTAACACTTGCCATAGGTTGTGGTCGACACAGTCAAAGGCTTTTGTGTAGTCAATGAAGCAGAAGTAGTTGTTTTTCTGGAACTCTCTGGCTTTCTCCATAATCCAGTGCATGTTAGCAACTTGGTCTCTAGTTCCTTTGCCCCTTGAAATCCAGCTTGTACTTCTGGGAGTTCTCGGTCCACATACTGCTGAAGCCTACCTTGAAGGATTTTGCGCATAACCTTGCTAGCGTGGGAAATGAATGCAATTGCATGGTAGTTGGAGCATTCTTTGGCACTGCCCTTCTTTGGGATTGGAATGTAGACTGATCTTTTCCAATACTCTGGCCACTGCTGAGTTTTCCAAACTTGCTGGCATATTGAGTGTAGCACCTTAACAGCATAATCTTTTAAGATTTTAAATAGTTCATCTGGAATGCCATCACCTCCACTGGACTTGTTGTTAGCCATGCTTTCTAAGGCCCACTTGACTTAACTCTCCAGGATGTCTGGGTCAAGGTCAGGATGTGTGGCTCAAAGTCAGCCCAGCAATCTGGGTTGTCCGGGATATCCAAATCTTTGTTATAATTTCTCTGTGTATTCTTGCCACCTTTTCTTGGTATCTTCTGCTTCTGTTAGGACCTACCATTTTCGTCCTTTATCATGTCCATCTTTGCACAGTTCCTTTAGTATCTCCAAATTTTTTTAACAGATCTATGGTTTTTTCCTTTCTATTATTTTCCTCCATTTCTTTGCACTGTCCATTTAAGAAGGCCCTCTTGTTTCTCCTTGCTATTCTTTGGAAGTCTGCATTCAATTTTTGTTGCTGCCTCCTGTACAATGTTATGAGCCTCCATCCATAGTTCTTCAGGCACTCTGTCCACCCAATCTAGTTCCTTAAATCTGTTCTTCACTTCCACTGTGTATTCAGCAGGGATTTGGTTAAGATTATACCTGACTAGTCCAGTGGTTTTTCCTACGCTCTTCAGTTTAAGCTTGAGTTTAGCTATAAGCTGATGATCAGAGCCACAATCAGCTCCAGGTCTTGCTTTTGCTGACTGTATAGAGCTTCTCCATCTTTGGCTGCAGAGAATATAATCAATCTGATTTTGGTATTGCCCATCTGGTGATGTCCATGTGTAAAGTTGCCTCTTTTGTTGTTGGAAAAGAATGTTTGTGATGACCAGCTTGTTCTTAACCTCTATTATCCTGTGCAAATGAATAGGTGTTTTGTTTTGTTTTTTTGCTTGAGTCTTTAAATGAACTGAGATTAGCAAAACCTATTCTCATCATTCTCTTTTTAAAAAAAGAAAAATGAAAGAAGAAGCTGGTAGAATAATTGTATTCATTTGCGCAGGGTAATAGAGGTTATTACCCTGCGCAAATGAATACAATTATTCTACCAGCTTCTTTCATTTTTCTGTCTTTAAAAAGAGAATGATGAGAATAGGTCTTGCTAATCTCAGTTCATTTAAAGACTCAAGCAAGAACAAACAAACAAACAAAAATAAGACAGAACTGAAGATATCTGATTGTAGTAAAATATCAAAAGAACATTAAGAAGTGCCATGCTAAATAAGACTAAAAGCCTATCTGTGCCAACACTCTGTTCACACTTTGGCAAACCAGATGCCCATAGACAGGACATGAGTGCAAAAGCATCCTCCCACTCACAGTCCTCAGCAACTAATATGCAAAGGCATGCTGCCTCCAATACCAAAGACAACATATAACCATCCTGAATTTTATAGCTTGATTGGTTTTTCCTAGGTGTTCAAAAGTTTTTGGCATGTCTGTAGAATTCATTCTCATTTTCTCTATGTATAGGTTTTATATCAATGCAGTACTTACTAGACATCATCTGCAATGTATAACCTGTTGATGTACTGTAGATAAACAAGAGCCGAAGCTGAAAGATGTCAGATATGTAATTAAGTTAGTCATCTCAACTCTGTTACTCGGTAATGTGCAAGCCAGCTTCTATTATTTTAGTTAGCCATTTCTGTGGTTGTTAACTGGATCATACTTCTCCAGATATCTAACCTCACCACATATCAAAATTATTAGAGTGGACAGGAAAGATTAGCAGTAGAGATGGGGATGAATATAAAAATGGATTGGTTTTTTTCGACGAATATAGCAGATTCATCATATATTCATCGATCCATATTCATCAAATTTTAAGTCCTGATGAATACAGCTTGATGAATACAGTATTTCCCCATTTTTGAAGCCCAATAGGCAGCCACCCACCCCCAGAGTCTACCCCCACCCCTTCCTCTCCCTATATAAGCCCCCTGCTGCCGCCGACACACCCTTACCATAATCACCGCTGCCATGGTCTCCATAAGACCTCCGCAGCTGTAGAAAGGAAAATAGCTACCCTTTGCAAAGATGGCGATTGCAGCCTCATTTAGGGTAAAATGGTGAGTCGTCCCCATCTCTAATCAGCAGTTGTCATTGAGTCTCCAAGCCATTAAAGCTCATGGTTTGGTTTTTTGGATGCACACGCACAAATCCATAGATACATATCTAAATTGAAAGTGTTTTTGCATATGCATTTCTACCTTACAGTCTTTCACTTACGAGGACTCTTTGACTCTGGGAAAGGGCCTTTTGGTGTGAGAAGGGAACTCTTGCTTTAAGGAAGACATTTAAAAATTTTGTATGGAAGCACGTTGTCCCAGTCCTAGACACTACGTTAACTTAAGATATGTTTTCTGCTGTGAGCCAGTTAACCACACAGCTGGATTCTCAAGTGATGAATGACTTTATTACTTCTGTTTATTATCCTGGGATTAATACAGAACATTAATGTACACTACAACAAACCCATTCAGAATGCCTGTGAAGTATTTTCAGATGACTTCTTTTTTTCAAATTAGAAAAAAACTTTGACATATATCATTTCACTGGAAGGGTTGGGGAAATGAAATGATAAATATAAGCAAGCAGTGCAACTAAATATGTCAGATTTAAAAACTGGTTTATATAACCTCTTAATACAAGTAAGTTGTCAAGACAATTGGAGACATTATGTTTTTATATATGCTGTTAGAATGGTTCAAAATATGATTCTGTCAACCTATACAAAATAAATGATTTTTAAAAGTGCATTGGTGGTATCATCTGCAATTTATACAAGCAACCACAGAACGGAATTAGCATTTACAGGGGCCCGACTTGATGATCTGTAGGGTCCCTTCCAGCTCAGCAGTTCTATGACGACAATGATGATGCATGGTCTTAGAGCTTACAGTATTTCCTATTGTTCTGTTCACATGTCCTTTTGCAGAATGTGTACAAGAGCCTTTGAGGAGAATCTAAAACTAATTTCATAAAATTGAAAAACAATGTTCAAGAGACCCTTAAAAAGGCATTAAAAGTCTTCATGTTCTTTATGTAAGGGGATAAAGGGCCCTGTTAAAATGCAAAACATGATTTAATAGCATATGCTGATTTAGTTTATTTTTTGTGACCTAAGACTATGGGCATGATATTAAGAAACTATGCTTTAAAAAAAAAAATCAACTCATACAAGAGAGATTTTGTGCAATTCACAACAAACATCATTTAAGTTCTTTTTCCTAATCTGCCAACAAAATACATGTGCTACTTAAAACGGATGTAAACTTATTCAAAAAATTGAATCTTCTGCTCTGTAATTTGCTGGACAAACATTTCAGGAAGCTACTCTTTACGTGGCAGCTTCTGGGCCACAGGTCACAATCCCGTTTGTTACCATTCCCAGGTAGCTCAAGCAGTGTAACTTTCAATGGCAAACAGTAAATGCAGGGATTTCCTATCACACATTGGTCATGTCACTCAGTATATGATAGAAAATGCTTATGCTGACTTCTTAAATTACAGCAATTAAGCACTCAAATTTTACCAGTAAACATGCAACAGGATTCTGGCCATGTTCTGAAAACCTCATCACTTAACTTCTATTAGAGTGATTTTGATTTATAAAATGCCAGACCACTATAAAGAACTGAAATGGTAGGGGTCATGTTAACAGGATTGTACAGTGGTGCCTCACTTGACAAGGATAATTCGTTCCATTCAAATAGCTGTTAAGCAAAATTCTCGTCAAGCGAAATGAAAAAGCCCATTTAAATGCACTGAAAACCGGTTCAATGCGTTCCAATGGGCGAAATACCTCAGCATCCAGGGAAGATCCTCCATAGGGCGGCCATTTTCCGATGCCTGTAACGCGAGGAATCCGTCCTAAAGCACAGTGGGGAGCCATTTTGCACAGCGGGCGGCCATTTTGAAACCCGATGATCAACTGTTTTTGATCATTGATAAGCGAAAAATCAGTTCCCGAAGCAGGGAACCGATCAACATTAAGCGAAAAAAGCCCATTCAGTCATTGATTAGCGATCACAATAGCGATCACAAAAAACTAATCGTCAAGCGATTTCCTTGTCTAACGAGGTAATCGTCAAGCGAGGCACCACGGTATACTCTAAAAGTAATCAGCAAAAACTTAGGTTGGAGCTTTTAACTGCAACAGTGATCAAAAGAAACAAGTGTGTTCTATGTTATATTTCTTCCACACTTGCACTTAATACATAGTTCATATACACATTGAGACAATATTGTGGAATAGTTGTCCCAAGACAAAACAAGACCCAAAGACATTCCATATTAGCACCTTTTATCTGGAAAATAAGTGAAATCCACTTTCTGCCCTCTCTAGTAAAAACAACACGTTTTTAAAATGAGCAAAGTAGTACAAGCAACCTAACAAGTCTGAAAGTTTCTCTGCTCTTGCCAACTATCAGACTGGCCCAGTTTACACATGATGAGCGCCCCCATGCAAATGATTTGAGAGACCATAATGGCTCTCATTCCGAACAATATCAAAGTTTATATTGTAAACCTCAGCCAAAATCAAGTGCTGTTTGATTTATTTTACTTATAATGAACATGGCTCTGTATCAGCCATACACAGGGTAATAGGAATCAAGAGCAATGATGAATGTGGGCAGGTTGATGGAAAAAGGGTGAGTCACTCCTATATCTCCCGTGCTCAGCACATAAAAGAAGCTTGCAAAGAGGCCCTGTGTAAAATTACATTGGGACATTAAAGCAGGGTTGCAACTCCTGGCAACTTCTTTCTCAGCTCCAAGCAATAAATTGTTTTTAACAAGCTAGTAACTTCAGCAGCTTTATTTACAAGGCTGCTGTATATTATATACAGTGGTGACTCGCATTACGACATTAATTTGTTCCAGCGAAATCGCTGTAGAACGAAAACGTTGTAATGTGATTTTAAAAAGCCCATAGAAATGCATTAAAACCAGATTAATGCGTTCCTAGGGGCTTGAAACTCACCGTCCAGTGAAGATCCTCCATAGCGCGGCCATTTTTGCTGCCTGTGCTGCGAGGAATCCGTGCGAAAACACAGTGGGTGGCCATTTTGTTTACCCGGCAGCCATTTTGAAACCACCGATCAGCTATTAAAAAATCATCGCTTTGCGATGATCGGTTCCCGAAGCAGGGAACCGATCATTGCAAAGCGAAATTCCCCCATAGGGAACATCATTTTGTGATCGCAAAAACCTCAACGTCAAGCGATTTTATCGTCAAACGGAGCGCCCGTCTTGCGGGGCACCATTGTATTAAGAAGAATAGTTATGCATATAGGCCTGGTGAATGAAATAACCTGTTCATTTGCAAAACTATTTTTCCATACACAAAAATTAGGCTGCTCTCTCTTGGGTATGTCCTTCAATTCCGACAGATGTATTTCACAAGCAACAGGTATTTTTATTAGATACAGTAAGCCACTGTTTAGTAAAGACAGGTAAAGGAAAGACATGAGAATAAACACCTGTAGAAATTGTTCACGAAAGAGCAGCTCTGGCATTTTAGCAGACTCACAATACATTTCTTCTTTACAAAACAGAAATAAAGAAAACCATTAACTGGGGTGGCTAGAATCTATCTTCAGTAGCAAAAACAAAGCAAAATAAAGAAAACAATTAGGAGAAAATATATTGCTTTTTGCATTCAGAATACGCTATCATGGTTAGAGCGAAGCCTTGCCTTTATTATAAAACAGGAATACAATGCCACAACAGGGCTCATTCGTTTCAGCTTGCCAATTCAGCAGCTCATTTGCTGATACAGTACTATTTACATATGCATAGTTGCAGTGACCCTACAGATCTATAATTTCATTCCCAGCAGCAGTTGCTAGCTGTCTATTTAAGAAACAAAATTATAGCCCTAAACAGCACTAATGGAGCATTCCACCCTCCTTGCTGATGAGAGGTGGAAGTTTTCGTGACAAAGTACACTAAATTAAATGCAAAGTATGGTTGCAAGTTGGAGCTTTATCACAGGGGCTTGCTGTTTGTATCTCCATAGAATAAATATTCTTTAGACAGTCACTTTCGAATATCTTGTGAACATGGACAGTTTAAGACTCATGCCCAAAATGAATTTGATGGTTTTTAACATGTCAACGTTTTTGTCAACATTTGCCAGAATAACTATAAGATAATTTCAGAGGAGGAGACAAAGCTAGCTGGTAAGGGGAAAAAACAAGTTTTATGTTTGGCATTGACAACACACACACATAAAAAGTGTGTGATTTAAACCCCTCTTTCATGAATTCACTTTAATTTAGACAATTGTTGGACCTCCTGAATAGTAACAGGAAGAAAAATGTCTAACACCCATTCTGAGCTAGGCACAATATTTCCAAGCTTTCTTTTCCAGTGATCTCTGGTTTTGCACTTTCATTTCTCCTGCTCTAAAATCCTAAAGAAAACAACTTGTACTAACAAAAGTCCTTTGGATGAGCTCCTTTAAAGTTGTTTAAATGGTTAAGGTGTGGCAGGCATAATTATTCTGCAAAGAGAAGGTCACTGTAAATAAGTGTTATTAACTGAAATAAAATGAAGTTCAAGAGGCAAGAGCAAACAACACTGAAGCCTCAGTTTGAGCCGAAGAAAAAGTACATAATTGTATTGGAAAACATTCAGGTCTGGGCTTTCTGCCATACAGGAAGAGTGTTTAATTATCAACACTGACATAGTAATATCAACAGAAGACTGAATTTTCAAAAACTGCATGTGATTTCATAATGCTCTTGATTCTTTCCCTTTCAAGCAAAAGCAAGGCTGGTTTACCTTTAAACATACTGTATTCATATGCAATGAAGTATACATTCTGGGAATACTGGCTACTATTCTGTATTACAGAACCAATGTACTGTAGTTTCCAGTGATTCAGTTAAAAGATATTCAAAATCGATACTGTTTATATGCAAAAAGTTGAAACTTCTGTTTTAAAATTAATCTCCAAAATAATGTTTATATCATATATTACACAAATAATAATAATCACCTGGTCTTTCCAGTTATTTAGGATAACAAACAACATAGAACTGCTGGATAGCTAACTGGTTCAGGCAGCTGGAGGTTGGGAGTTCAATTCCCCACTGTGCCTCCTTAACAGGGGCTGGACTTGATGATCCATAGGGCCTCTTCCAGCTCTGTAGTTCAAAGATGATGATGATATAACTGGACAGGAGGAGGAACAGGTGGACAGAAGGAACAGGTGCAGAATCCAGTCTGCTACCTGATGTTATTCTACTGATGGATGAGCATAATTGGATCCAATCTCTAATAACTCAATCCCATTAAAAAATTAACCAATGGGTTTCACCAGAAGCAAGTAATTATTATTAGGCTGAACCCTTTGTACACTTTCTTGGAAACAGAATCACAGAACTGTAGAGCTGGAAAGGATCCCCAGAGTGATTGAATTCAATCCATACCAAAGCAGGAAACCCAAAGTTTAAAGTTTTCCTAACTCATGGCCTCTGTTTAAAAAGCTCCAAGGAAAAATAATCCACCACTTTCTAAAGTGATCCATTCCACTGTCGAAAAACTCTTAACAGTCAAGAAGCTCTTTTCAATGTTAAGGCTGATCGTGCCCTCTGGATCTCCAGAAAGTAAGCTAGCTCCATCTTCTACATAATAGCTATTCAAATACAGTGGTGCCTCGCAGAACGGTCACTCTGTAGAGCGACGAATCCGCGCAATGGTGCCGTTTTTGCGATCGCAAAAGTGATCGCAAAACGGCACCTAGATAGGGCACAATTCACAGAGCAAAGGTCGGTAAGCGGTTCGCTTACCGACCTTCGCTTTGCGACCCGCCGATCAGCTGGTCCAAAATGGCTGCCGCGCGACCCCAAAATGGCCGTGCGCAGCGTTTTCGCGCCCATTTTGGACCCGCCGGACAGCTGATCGCAGCCATTTTTGCGCCCTCGTTCAGCGAGGGGAGGGCGCGAAAATGGCTGCCAAGCGCCTGGAAGCATCGTTGAACGGTGAGTATTCAGCCCAATTGGAACGCAGTAAACACTGTTTAATGCGTTCCAATTGGTTTTCTTGCCCCATTCAACGATGCTTTCACACAGCGAGGGTTAATCCGGAACGGATTAACCTCACTGTGCGAGGCACCACTGTATATGAAGATGGCTATCATATCATCTCTCAGACTTCTTTTCTCCTGAGTAAATATACTCAGGTACTTTAGCCATTCCCCATAGGACTCTATTTCCAGACCTCTTACCATTCTGGTTACCCTCATCTAAACATGTTCCAGCTTGTCAGCATCCTTTTTAAACTGTGATGCCCAGAACTGGACATGGTATTCCAGGTGAGGTCTGACCAAAGAACAACAGAGTGGAATTACAGTGGTGCCTCGCAAGACGAAAGTAATTCGTTCTGCAAGTAGCGCTGCCTTGCGAAATTATCATTTTGCAAAAAGTGGTTTCCCATAGGAATGAATTCCTATGGGAGCCTTGCAAGACGAATGAATTATTTTTGTCTTGCGAGGAATTGGTCTTTGGGGGGGAAATCATCTTGCGAAGCACAGCCATAGAAGAAGCCGTCTTCTGAGGCACCACAGTGATAGCAAAAACCATTCGTCTTGCGGGTTTTTCATCCAGCAAGGCCTTTGTATTGCGAGGCACCACTGTAGTTGTTCCCTTATGTTGGACCCTACACTTCTTTTGATGCAGCCTTCATTGAATTACATGGCATTATTTTGCTGCTGTATCACACTGCTGACTTAAACTTGTGATCTACTAAGACATTCTACATTATTTTCATATGTACTACTGTTACCCTAGTTTCCACTCACCTTTAGGTCATCCATCTTAACTTATTCTGCCCCTAGACCACAAGGGTTTTCTTTTTAATTTAAAATACAGTAAAAGCATTTTCAAAAGGTAATTTTCTAATGTGCGAGGTGTCAGAGGTGCTAGGAAAGGCAAAACGTGACAAAACAGTTCTCCTACGGGGCACAATATTTTAGCAATTTCTTTTAAAAATTTAAACTCTGAGATAGGGTGAGGTGGTGGGTACTGTATATAGCCCGTGAGTAACACTTTGCCCAGTTCTATTCTATAAAAAAAACTGTTGTGCAAACAAAATTGGTACAATACTGAAACAGCGTTGGTCACCCTGCAAGACAATATGTTAAGGGAGGCAGACAGGGTATGTGTGTACCCCTGTTGGTCTTTTTGGATCTTTCTGTGATACCTTTGACACCGTTCACCATACAACCCTTCTGGGAAAGCTACTGAGTCTGGGGTTCAGGGGCTTTATTATCTGCTGGTCCCAGTCCTTCTTTGTTGGTTAATCCCAGATGGTACAGGTTGAAGATGTACCATCACGACCCCTTGGAATCAATGCTATGGGGTCTCACAGGGGCAACTAATTCCCTAAAGCTTTTTAACAACTACATGAAGCCACTGGGAGAAATCATATGAAGACTGGAGTTTGCTGTCACTAGCAGGCTGATGACACACAGCTCTCTCTCTCTCTCCTTTGCTTCCTCTGCAGGTGATGCTCAAGCAAGCCTTCAGCGTTGCCTAGCATCGATAATGGACTGGATGTGGACCAATAAACTGAAACTGAATCCAGCTAAGATGGGGATCCTACTGTTAGGAGAACTATCAGACCAGTTAGAGGGAAACTTACCTGGCCTTTATGGGGTCACACTCCCCTGAAGGATTTGGGTCTGCAGCTGAGGAGTATTCCTGAACCATGTACTCTCTATGGAGGGCCAAATATTGGCTATGGCCAAGAGTACCTTTTATCAACTCTGGCTAATGGCCCAGTTGCACCCCTGCCTGGATAAGAAATGCCTACTAATAGCAGTCCATACATTGGTAATATAAAAATAGACTGCTATAAGGCTATCTATGTAGGGCTGTTCTTGAAAACAGTATTGAGACTTCAGGAGATCCAAAATGCAGCAGCCAGATTAATATCTTTGACTAGTACTGTAAATTAGGTCATAAATCCCCTAGTCTTGGCAAGCCTTTATTGGCCTGTCAGATTTGGTGCTCAATTCAAGGTGCTGGTTATGATCTATAAAGTCCTTAACAGTTTAGGACCTTGATACTTGTTGGAATGTCTCTCAGAAATCAGTTACCTGTTTTACCTGCTCTTCTCAGTCCACGCTGCTAAAAGTAGCCACACCAAAGGAGGCAAAAAGGCAATGACAAGGAACTGGGCATTTTCATTGGTGCCCCCCCCCCCCAAACTCTGAAATACGTTACCAGCTGAAATACACCAGGCTCCTTCCCTCCTAATGTTAAAAAAACCTAGTGAAAACAGAATTATTCAAAGCTGCCTTCAAAAACTGATTGTCTCAGATTAGATTAGATTAGGCATCCTTCAATCTTGAGACACTATGGTAACGTGCTCTGAATAGAGGTCTTGGAACAGCATCTAGTGTGGCTGAGAAGGCCAATTCGAGAGTGACAATCCCTTCCACACTGAAGACAAATACTATCTGTCCCCTGTCCAATTTCCTCATTTTGCTGGTTTTGGGACTGCCTCTTTGCCTCCGCCTGCTGGGACTGCCTCTCTTCAAAATGCGAGAGGCCGTGATGCAACGCCTGCCTCCAGGCTGAATGCTCGGATGTCAAGGTTTCCCACCTGTTGAGGTCCACTCCTAAGGCCTTCAGATCCTGCTTGCAGATATCCTTGTATCGCAGCTGTGGTCTCCCTCTGGGGCAATTTCCCTGCACTAATTCTCCATACAGGAGATCTTTTGGAATCCAACCATCAGCCATTCTCATGACATGCCTGAGCCAATGTAGACATCGCTGTTTCAGTAATGTATACAGTACATGCTAAAACTTCTAGCTTGTTCTAGGACTACTCTATTTGGAACTTTGTCCTGCCAGGTGATACCAAAAATCCGTCGGAGGCAACGTATATGGAACGTGTTCAGCTTCCTCTCCTGCCGTGCACAAAGGGTCCAAGACTCATTGCTGTACAGGAGTGTGCTCAGGATACAGGCTCTATAGACCTGGATCTTGGTATATGCCGTCTGCTTCTTACTCTCTTTTTGAGTCTAGAGATCATGGTAGCTGCTTTGCCAATGCGTTTATCCAGCTCAACGTCTAGGGAGAGAGTGTCAGAGATCGTTGAGCCAAGGTACACAAAATCATGAACAACCTCCAATTTGTGCATGGAGATTGTAATAGAGGGAGGTGAGTCCACACCATGGCCCATGATTTGTGTTTTCTTCAGGCTGATTGTTAATCCAATCCTCTTGTCCCAGAGGCTGTTAATTATAATGTTAAATTTATTTTTCCCTCCTCATCTGGCTTGAATTTTAGATCAATACTGTACTTGTTAATCACCATATTGTTGAATGTGTTTTGTTATGTGGCATTTCAAGTTTTGACTTGTAAACTGCCCTGAGTATTCTTGCACTAATGGGGCAGTACATAAATTAAATGAATGAATGGAGAATGATTGATTGATTGATTGATTGATTGATTGATTGATTGATTGATTGATTGATTGATTGAATGAAATAGCAAAACCCAGAAATGTTATAATTACCTAAGTACCCTCCCACAGAAAAGGAAGGAAACAGGATAGATGTAGAAAGATTATACTGCCTTTATATAGAGTAGGCAGAAGAGAAGCAAGTGTTGGTTGTCAATAATTTTGCATTAAGCATTGCCATTAATAAAAATACATATTCAGGTATGCAATTTCAATACAAACAGAAAAGAATGAATGACTGTTCCATATAAAGAAACCATAAAGTTTCAGGTACAGTACTGCATAATATATGTGCACTTTAGTGACACTGAAAATGAACAAGATCTGCTGACTATAAATGAGAGATCTTGTGAGTGAAGCACAGGTCGCAGTAACCTTTCTAAAGGAGATATGAAAAATAAATTTAACCAGCATTACCATCATATGAATTAATTTTGAAGCAACTGAATATCTATTTATGGGAATTTATTTCAACAGAACACACTCAAGACTTCCAAGGATTATGTTCAATTATATCAGCAGCTGGAGTAAAGTGCAGCCCATAAGTCTCTTGAAGCCCATCAGGTCTTACACCCCTTGGGTCCCGCGTGAGGGGAAAATTCATTAAAACAACAAAAGCACCCCCAGAAACATTTAGGGAAGACGTTTACCATTTAATTATTATGGTGATAGGGTGGCCAGGGCATGTTTTAGAGTGAGGAAACGAGAAATGACATTCAAGGTCCAAGGATGAGCTAAAAAGGCCTCTGGGTTCTAAGATGACACCATTTCTGAATTGTAGGAATTTATGGCAATTACTTTAGCAGTTCATCAGGAAAGTAAGATGGGCATATGGCTATATCAATTAGAAACAGTAATCGTTCAGGGTGCTCATACTAAGGCAAAAGTAAAAACCTATGTCCATCGTTTCAAGAAATCTATTTAGGATAAAACCCTGGAAGGCTAAGTCAACCTTGAACAGCTAACTGAACCTGGGATTGAAGTCAGCTCATGAGCAAAGTCTTCACAGCAGTACTGAAGTTTAACCACTGTGCCACAAGGCTTCTCAAATACTGTATTGTTGTTGCAAAAGGTCAACAAACTCTACCCAGCCACAAGGCTGGGTATCACTACACAAAAAAGACCAGCTAAGGACACCCATCAATCACAGTGACAGATAATCTCTCCTCTTTATCACAACAATACACCCACAACAAAAACACACTGATCTACCATAATCACCCATCTCCTGAAAAGGACAAAAGCTGATCTCACAGCCATAAACACTCAACTCCCAAACAAAATGCACCAGAACACAGAGTGCTGTCCTCTGAAGATGCCGGCCACAGAGACTGGTGAAATGTCAAGAAGAACAACCTTCAGAACATGGCCAAAGAGCCCGAAAAACCCACAAAACCATTGTTGTTGCTGCTGCTGTTGTTTAGTTGTTAAGTCATGTCCGACTCTTCATGACTCCATGAACCAGAGCACGCCAGGCCGTTCTGTCTTCTCTCAAATATTACTGTATTAATTTTAATACTGACTAGAGGCCTGTAGGTATTACTTATCTGAAGTGCTGCCTAATAAACAACCTTCACAGACAAAGCAAGCCAGGTTGCTCAGTCACAACTCTCCTTCATATATCACTGTTGATAACCATAATTCAACTGTCAACTAATTTGAGAGCACTTGGGAATATTGGCCAGAATCCTCATGGTGTTTGTGTAAGGTTTGCATATCCCAGTGATGGCGAACCTATGGCATGCAGAGCCCTCTCTGCAGGTACGTGAGCCATAAGTCGCCAGATTGCTAAACCTGAGGAGGTGGCTGCAGCCGTGGTGCTAGCACTCCAATAGGTGGCGGGCCAGGATCTGGAGCAGCTGGCACTGGCGAGGTTGGGCACAACTGGAGGCGGATCTGGAGTGGAGTCTGGAGGCACCTCGTTCCCAGGATCCCCCCTTCCAAAACCACTACGTCTGCTTCCGCCGCTGCCCACCACCCATTTGTGGTTTTTTTTTTGGGGGGGTGTTTTGTTTTTTCTGTTTGGGCACTCAGGCTCAAAAAAGTTCACCGTCACTGGATAGCCTCTGGCAGCTAATAGTGACTAACTGAGAAGCTGCCATGGCAAATCTAGGTTGCACAATCAGAGGCAGGACCAGGCACGTGATTGTGACATGACTGTGACATGTCAGCTAGTCACTACCTTATGTGAATACCAACAGCGTTCTGTCTGTTAAGTGCATTTGAGGCAGAAGGACAAACAACACTTTCCCCCTAGAATAGGGGAAATGGGCATTCTAATATAAGTCCTTATGCATAATAGAGGAAGAATCCAAAGTTTAGTATTAGAGATGGGGACGAATTGCCATTTTGGTGAGTGGTCCTGCTTCGTGATCCATCAAAGTTGACAAAGCATGAAACAAAAATCTCCTCCCCCTGAACCAATGAAACACAAATGTATTTGTTGGTTCGTGGGGTTTTTTAAAGACAGTCAGAGGTTGTCTAAAAAACAAAATGCTGACACCTCCACCCCTACACCCTGCCCCCTTCCCACTACTCCTGTTGCCTTCGTACCTTGGCTGTCGCAGTCTGTGCCACTACCGCCGCCACCATCACCATCCACAGAGGCCTGTGCTATGGTGGCCTCCACAGTCTCCATCCAGCACCACTTACTGCGATGGCCTCTGCCGCTATGGTCTACTTTAAGGGAATCTAGGCTGCCCTTTGCAAAGATGGTGCCTGTAGATTCCCTGCCTAAGAGAAGCTGCAGCCACCATCTTTGCAAAGGGCAGCCAGTGTCCCTTATGGCAGGCTGTGGCTGCAGAGGCCACAGCAGCGGGCGGCAATGGACGGTGGTGGGAGCAGGAAGCAGTAGATGACGGCAGTACCGGGTGGTGGTGGTGGATGGCGGCAACGGCTAAGGTAGGGAGGGGAAGGGGGATAGGCTGTGGGGATGAGTGGCTTTGGGACTGCTGGGCTGCCTAGTGGCCTGCTGATCAGTTGATCAGCGGGCCCACAGGCAGAATGGGAAGACCATAGGAAGAGAGGGAAGACTAGCCTTCCCTCTCTTCCTGTGGGGTATGAATAAAAATGGGGAAATATTCATCCCTTCGTATATGTCGAGGTCTCTGGAACTGACTAATATGAAGGGATGAATATTTAATCAGTTATTTTTTACAAATATCACAATACGTTTTTTTAATTCATCCCCATGTCTATTTAGTATCCTTACACCATCAAGTCCTGTCGATGCCACTTCTGATTTTCTTTATTTGATTGATCTGTTCTCAGTCAACACGTGATTTTTCCTCATCCTTGTCAGTGCTGCTGAATGCCTAAACTTTCTTTCTTTCTTTCTTTCTTTTGGGTAAAAGCTCAACATAGGGATTGAGTATTTCTCTAAGTTTCTGTTGAAAGCTAATCCAAGAACTCCATACATTCTTTTCTTCTCTTTTGCTTCCAAAAAGGATTTCTAAATCCCTTCTCGTGCTAAGCATCTCATGCCAGTTTCAACCTGTTCATTTCCAACACACTCATATAAAACCAACACACTCAGTTCTTTGTGAATTTTAAGACTAATGGTGAGCAAGACTCTCAGTGGGAATTGGTGAAGATGAAATCAAGCTTGACAAAATATAGACAGCTAGCAATAATCAATTTTACTATGTTAATAATTAGTTGTGCTAACCATTACGTTACAGCAAACTGACTGGCACAGGGCCAAATAATATTAATTTTAATGATGTAAAGAGAAGAGCACATCCACAAACTGTATGTTGTAAGACAAAGACTGAGTCAACAGAAACTTATGCAATTGTTGAAATAGTAAGTCACATCCTATTACCTCTCACTCAAAAGGGTTTAATGTTCTTTCAAAAGATGAGACTCCTTGAAGCAAAGCTCTTCTAAATCGTACTAAACATACCTTAAGGCATCTATACCTAAGAGTATAAAACATGCACTCCTACTTTACGTTTTCACTGTAGTCCAGTGGTTCCCAACCTTGGGTAACGAAGGTATTCTTGGATACAACTTGCAGAAATCCCAGCCAGCATAGCTGGTGGTGAAGGCTCTCAACTTTGGGAACCACTGCTGTGGACAATAAGAGTCTATACCTACTATGCCGTTTCATTTACATACACCTGTGTGGAAATAAGCAGGTAGGTCCTGAACCTGATCTTATCTTCTGTGCTGATATCTTGATCTGCATTTATCAAAGTTATAAGAAGGGGGTGGGACTTAAGTAAATAATGCTTACGAAGTGATGTTCTCATGAACGTGTCCACCCTGCACAGAACTGCAGCAGCTATACTAGATTTCATAATCTCTACAAACCATTTAAAAGCACAACTCCAGGCCTATCTGAAACATATCAGTCATTTTGACCACTGTAGTCAACAACTGTTCCAAACAAAGCAGATCAATGGAAATAATAATCCCCAAGCTATGAACAGCTGAAAGAAGATGCTCCCTCTAGGGAAACCACTGATACTTCTAATGTTCCATGGCAGAGGCAAGAAATGTGTGGCCTTCTGTTTGGCCTCTGTCGATTCTCATGATCGCTAATCATGGGGTACAACTCACAGTATACCACTGTCACTGCCACATATTCCCCACACTGTTCTAACATGATTTGAAAACATGGCATGATGAATGGAGTAACTAAGGTCAACATCTTGAGGAGAGGGGAAGATATCAGATGAAGGAGGGCTAGGAAATTAATCAGGAGAGCATCTTAGATCAGTAATGCAAAGCAACACTTGGTGAAGAGGTAATATTATCCAGTGTATTGTTTTCAGCAAATCTTTTAATAAATCTTCCTGGGTGTAGAAGATCTGGATTCCTATTTGACTAATCTATGCATTCAGTTTCAATTGTCCATACCACTTTTTGTAAGTTTCTAGAAACAGAGTACAGTATATGGTGCAGCCGCAAGGGAACATATCAAGCCGATTCTGTTTAAGTTACATTGGCTAGCAGTTGCTGCCCGAGCCCAATTCATAGTGCTTGTTTTGACATATAAAGCCCTAAACGGCTTGGGCCCTGGATGCCTGAAGGACCGCCTCCTTCCATATGAACCTACCCGGCAGTTAAGATCTAGCCAGGGGGCCCTTTTGAAAGAGCCGTCCCTCAAGGAGGTAAGAGGGACGGCTTGTAGACAAAGGGCCTTCTCAGCAGCTGCCCCCCAGACTATGGAATGCCCTCCTGACTGAGATTTGTCTGGCGCCGACGCTGATGACATTTTGGCGCCAGGTCAAAACCTTCCTGTTCCAGAAGGCTTTTAATTGAAATAATATCAGCTGTGGATCTGATGGCAATTTTTAGAGTATATAGTTTTAATTGCATTTTAATTATTTTGCCCTTTTATTTTGCCTTTTTATTGTATTTTAAATGTTGTAAGCCGCCCAGAGACCTTCGGGTAATGTGGGCGACATTTAAGTTAAATAAATAAATAAATAAATAAATAAATAAATAAATAAATAAATAAATAAATAAATAAATAAATAAATAAATAAATAATCCGTACGTAGCTGTACTACACATATAATAATTTTTTACCTGTGTTGTAAATCATATTATACAAAGAAAATATATTGTGTGCAATAATTTGACCAATCCACCCTCCAAAAGCTTTCCCGAAAATTACTTCTAATCTTCCAGCGCCTATTCAAAGCCTGCTGCAATTAAGAGGGAGCTGGGAGCCCCTGTTTGAGAAAGAGTAGAACAGTTTGTTGATCCTGCAGTGGAATCTCTTTCATTGGACTATGGTTCTTTTTTAAAAAAAACTTCTCTTAAAGAGGAAGCAATCAAATGGAAAAGTGCAAGAATAAAACACCATGTTCTTCTTAACATCAGTGTACTAACCATTACAATAGTGGTTCTCAAACTTAGGTAACCCAGGCGTTCTTGGGCTGTAACTCCCCAAACCTCATAATTTAAATAAAAAACATTTAAAAAATTTAATCCAACCAACAAATCTGATTTTAAAAAATTAAATTGTGATTTAAATCAAATCCACTGTAGAAAACACCTTCTAGGTCATTTAATGCAAGCTTTTTCTTAATGTTGGTGGATGAAGGCTAATTTTAACAGGTTATTGCTTTAAAACAATTTATCCTCACCTCACCTGTATTTTTCTAGGACAAAATTCTATTCCACCACAATCAACGCATAATGTTGTCTGCACAGGGCTCTTATTATTTTTATTTTCAAAAAAGAGGAATAATACTGAGTATAGTACTCTAAATAAAACAGATGTGATACCGACTTCTAGACATATATATGCTCTTTTAAAAAAAAAACCCTTCATCTCTCTCTTCTTTTTATTATACATTTTCAAGCAACGCCCAAAGCCCTTATTAAAGCATTTCTGTAGAGACTCCAACCATATGAAGTATTTTACAATCACCTATAACTATAGAAATCCCCTGAAATAGCTCTAGTTAGGCTGTGAGTATTGTTCAAATCCTGCTGGGGAGCTTTTCAAAGCTTGGTAGGAATTTGAACCTGAGCCTTCTGTGTCAAAACCTGTCTCCATCTGCTATCTATACACCTAGTAATCACTAAAGATTTTAAGGCAAGACGTATGATAGTGGGGAAAAAAGACATTCAGAGAAACAGGCAAAACTAAAGATTCCCAACTGGTTTCATACTATTGACAACAAAATAGCCTAAAATACTTTATATTTAATCTGTGGACTAAATAAAATTCAGGCCCACCCAAAACATAAGCCTCAGTTACAGAGAGCGACTGAATGTTTAAAAATACCTGTTCTTTTACAGATGCTAGAATAGTGGTTGCAGTGGCCTCTGTCTCCATGCCTGGACTTGTGGAAGATTCCTGGGTGGTCTGTTGCAGCCCTTCTTCCAAAGGGGTCTGCTCAGGAGCCGGCATATTGCCTAGGGGGAAAAAAAAATCAGTTTGATATTTGATGTTTATGCATCTGGTTGACCTGTTATTTTCTCTCTGTTAAAGCATTCCATAAGCGTAACATTAAAACAGAAGGGAAATTCTTTTTGCTCCAATGATACAGAAATACTGTTTTGCCTGAAGGAGCTTTTACACAGAAACAGTAATTTACAACAGCAATATTTATACCTCTTCTAAGAAAACAAATAATTATCTATCTTACACACTGAATTATGCAACCAGACATTTAAGAAAATTCAATCTTTGTCCATACAAATTCATTTCTCAAGATCTCTCTTCACTGCACTTGGTTTGGGATGCTTATCTGGGGGCTATGAATCGACAGACTACTTCTGTATCAATTACTTGGTATTTTTATGGCAGTATCAGTGCTAGATTCCTATGGATGTATGCTTATATAGTTTGCATGCACACCTCTCTATACAGTGCTGTAACACACTTGTTGCAAGCAAAGTGGCTGATGTTACAGAACTCTCATCCATGGACTACAAACAAGTATTCTAACTAAAGGAAATATTAGAAAAGTTCCATTGAATTGCATAGATCTTGATGTAATTTCAATTCATTACACACACACACACACACACACACACACACACACACACACACACCCCTCCAGTTTATAAATGAAGGACACTGAACATGAACATGAAGAAAACGTATTGTTTAAAAACATAGGTCATCATTATATATCAATGTATCAACAACAAAGCATATATGACACCGACGATATATATTTACACATAAATATAAAGTGAGATGGCTATGGAATATTGTGCTTCTGTGCCCGCAATTAAAAAAAAACACAGGAGATAATATTGCTGCACAGTTTTGTGCCCACATTGCCAAAAGAAAAAATGATGCCAAACTTTACATAGCCAAGGGCAGGTAGCATGAATGTTGACAACACCAATGGAAGAAGTCAAGATGGCCTACAGAATACCCTCTTCTGCTCACAACCATTCACAAAGTGGAACCACGCAAGGGAAATTCCCAGAAGCGGACTCCTGTTTTCCTTAGTTAACCACTTCTCACCTGTCAAGGCTGTTTTTGAAAAATATGTGAATGGCACAGAAGGGTATCTTGTAGACCAGTGGTCCCCAACCTTTTCCCAACTGTGGACCGGCTGGGGGGCATGGTCTGTGCACAGAGGGGTGGGGCACCCCCAGGTCACAGGTAGGCAGGGCCGCACTTGCTCGCATGCGCAGGGAGTGGACTGGGGGGACCCCTGTTGTAGACCATCCTGACTGATGCCATTTGTGTTCTCTGTATTCAAGCTGCCCTTTGCAATGTAAATCTTGGCTTTTTTTTCTGTTGGCAACACAAGCATGATATTATGCAGCCACATCAGGCCATTTCCTGGCTTTTTAAATCATGGGTACAGAAGCACAATATCTCACATTCATAAACCAGAGGGTTTTTTTGAACAACGGAATTTCCTGGTGTAGCGTTCCACTTTATGTCAATGGTTCATGTTCTGTTATGTTAATTCTTCATGCATATTCATGTTGCTGAGAGGTGGAGTCAAGAGGGAAGTTATAAGAGGCGGATCCTGAGAGAGATAGAGAGAGGCAGTCAGTCAGAGTAAGAGTAGAGTGGGAGAGTGGAGAAGGGGATAGAGTGTGTAGTGTGGAGAAATTTGAGGTGTGATTAGAGTTAGGAATGTATTATCAAATAGAAGACTGTTGTTAATAATAAATTTACCTATAGAAGATATTCAAGAGTCACTATCAATTTCTGTAATCAATAAACAAAAGTTATATTCAAAAGACTTTGAAGTGTGGACCTGAATCTTAATGAAGTAATGGTGATTTAGTGATCACCTGGTGGCAGCAGTGTAAAAGAGGGGATTGTTTGCCTTCGAGTGCTTTGAGTTTGACGGTCAAGAAAGGGGGCACAAGGGGCGAACACCACACCTGGCTTTTTAAAAGAGAAATTTAAATATACATATGCTATCTACAAATTCAATCAGAAATGTCCCTCATATAGAATTACTCAGTGGTAGAGGATTCCAGAAAATGAGCACACGATCTGTACTACTGTTATTGGGAGAACACAGAAACAGGAACAATTTGGATGTGACTGTAGTCTTTCTGTGCCAATATACAATGGTGCCTCACTAGACTATGATAATCCGCTCCACTGAAATGGCTGTTTAGCGAAATCATCGTCTAGCGAAAAGCATTTCCCAATTGGAAAGCATTGAAACCTGTTTAATGCGTTCCAATGGGGAAGAATCATCGTTGTCCAGCAAAGGTCGGCCACAGGAAAGCCGCTTTGCGAACTGCCGATCAGCTGTTTAAATAGCTGTCTTGCGAAGCTTAGGTCCCGAAAACACGCGTTTTGCGAGCACGGAGGGAGCTGTCAAAATCATTGTCTAGGAAAAATTGGTTTGCGAAGCAGGGACCAAACACTGTCCAGCGAAATTCCCCCATAGAAATCACTGTTTTGCGAATCGCTATAGCAATCACAAAAAGTCAATGTCTAGCGAAAAAACTGTCATGTGGGGTAACTGTCTAGCGAGGCACCACTGTATTTTGGAGGGCTGTTTGAAATGGTGAAACAAGTAAGTACAACATGTATAATGGAAAAAGCATGCACACCTTTTAGCCTCTTGGTTAAACTAATGTTGCCACGCCTGCTTCAACTAGAAAGCCATGTTCCAATTTCAAAACCATTTGCTTCTGTTAGGTAAGCTGAGAAAGAAAAGCTGTATCAGACCAATAATGTCCAAAAGCTATGGACATGTTGCATGCATGTTTTCCAAAAGACGTCCCTTTGTCTTTTGAAACAAAAAAAGGAAGAGGTTGGAGTTAGCAAAAAATGTCACTGGAAACCAAGGTCAAAATCATCCATACTATGTGAAAGGAAAACAGTGAAGAAAGGGACAAAGATCAACTCATTTGAAATATGTTGTTGAAGAGCTGCATAGACACAAAAAACAGCCAGAAAAGCAGAAAAGTGTGTCCGCAATCAAGTCAAGCCTAAACTCTCACTCAAGCAAAAATGATTAAAGTGAGCTTATCGTACCATGCACATATAATGGAAATACAGAAGTGGCCAGAATAGACTATATTGCTGGGAAAAGTGGAGTGGAGCAGCAGTAAACGAGGAAGATCTAACATGAGATGGGTTGACATAATTAAGGAAGCTACAACTGTTAATTTACAGTTGAATTTAACTGAGAAGAATTTAGTATTTATTTAAAATATTTTTACCACACCTTTCTCCTTAAAAAGGACCCAAGGCAGCTTATATCATTACACATATCATACACGCTATGAAAGTTGTTCTTGCTTTTTGCTTCTGGTTGTCACTACTCCCCAATTTAACCAAATGAATCAAAAAATGGAAAGAACAAAAACAAATCCAAGTTCTTTGACTGTTAACCCTCCTTCCCACTCTAAAGACCAAATAAGTAGCTATGCTTTATAATCACTTCTCTGAACTGGGGGAAGCCAGAAAATACATTTTGTTTAGGTGATATTTTCTATAATGGTACTTTTTCAAATCTGTATCTTTTGAAAACATGTATTCATGTTTAAATCATTATGAACATAATGTTGTCTTGAAAATCATTTTCTGAAGCATTCTCAAATCTGGCATAGAGCAAGAGCAGAAGTATCTGTTTCAAATTTGGTACTGATTTGTGGTCTAGTTTCAAAGTTATAATTTTTTTTTGGTTCCCCCCAGTTTTTTAGTTGGCTTATGAAATGCTGAATTCTGCTGTTGCACAATATTTATTTACTGCATGCTTGTGCAACAATAATGCAAGATGTCATCTTCACACCTTGAAGATGACATCTTGTGTTACATTTATTTATTTATTTATTTATTTATTTATTTATTTATTTATTTATTTAACTAACTAACTAACTAACTAACGAACTAACGAACTAACTAACTAACTAACTAACTAACTAACTAACTAACTAACTAACTAACTTATATGCCGCCCACATTACCTGAAGGTCTCTGGGTGGCTTACATTTAAAATACAATTAAAAGGCAAAATAAAAGGGCAAATAATTAAAATGCAATTAAAACTATATACTCTAAAAATTGCCATCAGACCCACAGCTGATATTATTTCAATTAAAAGCCTTCTGGAACAGGAAGGTTTTGACCTGGCGCCGAAATGTCATCAGCGTCGGCACCAGACAAATCTCAGTCGGGAGGGCATTCCATAGTCTGGGGGGCAGCTGCCGAGAAGGCCCTTTGTCTACAAGCCGTCCCTCTTACCTCCTTGAGGGACGGCTCTTTCAAAAGGGCCCCCTGGCTAGATCTTAACTGCCGGGTAGGTTCATATGGAAGGAGGCGGCCCATCAGGTATCCAGGGCCCAGGCCGTTTAGGGCTTTATATGTCAAAACAAGCACTTTGAATTGGGCTCGGGCAGCAACTGGTAACCAATGTAACTTAAACAGAATCGGCTTGATATGTTCCCTAGCAGCCCCACCACTCACCAGCCGCGCAGCTCGATTCTGGACCAGTTGCAGTCGCTGGACTGTCTTCAAAGGCAGCCCCACGTAGAGCACATTGCAGTAATCTATGCGAGATGTTACCAGTGCATGTGTAACTGTCATGAGACTCTGTTCGTCCAGGTAGGGCTGTAGCTGGTATAATTTCCGCAGCTGAAGGAAGGTGCCTCTGGCCACTGAGTCCACCTGGGCTTCCAGTGTTAGACTGGGGTCCAGGAGCACCCCCAGGCTGCGGACCCTGTCCCTTAGGGGGAGTGTAACCCCATTCAGGGCAGGGAAATGGCCCTCCAACCTGTCCAGTGAAGCACCCACTAACAGCACTTCCGTCTTGTCTGGATTGAGTTTGAATTTATTAACCCTCATCCAGTCCATTATCAGGTCCAGACACGAGTTCAGCACAGAAACTGCCTCACCTGGATTGGTGGAAAATGAGAGGTAGAGCTGAGTATTGTCAGCATATTGCTGACTTCTCAGCCCAAACCTCCTGATGATATTAAAGATCCAGGAACAGAAATCAGAAAACAAGATTGAAAATATACATATGCTTCTCTTTCAAGTTAAATGTACTCTTCATATTTCTCATTTTACTTAAGATGCTAGATCTGGTTAGCTAAAGAGCTTCTAATTACTACCAATCTTTGTTGGACATGTTTTACAAGATGGATCAAGCTTGCATGTAAGTCTATAGAAGCCACTGACACATAAACCCAACCCATTTTACTTACTGATACGTTATGGATTTCTTTGCACATTGAAAACCTAAAAAGAAGTCAGCACAAACTCTTCTAGTTTAAAAGTGCTTCATTGCCCAGAAGAGACTTTTACTCAACAAAGGCTATCGAAGACAATGGGATGACTGAACATATGTGGAAGATGTTTTCACAATTTCTAGAGACCAACTCTCATTATCAAGAGTTCCAAGCCATCTGTCTAGCTTTCTTCCTATGGAATATATTCCACAGCTCTGTCAGCTGAATTGCTCTATACTTTCTCCAGCAACATTATACAGCTGGGGTGAAGTCAGGACAAGACCAGCATGCGATATGTAAGTTATATTTGCATTACTTCTAATGCAGAAATCTATTACTTCAAATGTAGTTCTTAATGAACCATAAGTGTTTGCCTTCTGACAGGTGTAATACAGTGAATTAATATTTTCAGAAAGCAAAGGATTCTTAGTCAGCCTGGAGTGGCAACAGCTAACTTTAAAATGCATGTATTAATGGGAGCACTTCACGCACCACACCCACACATCATCATCAGCGGCAACCATATCAGCAGCAGCACCACACATCAGCAGCAGCAATAACAACAACAACCATAGCAACAGTAGCAGCAGCAATAATAAGATAACCAGAGCAGCAACAATTTTTAGGAACTGC
The DNA here is from genome assembly GCF_051106095.1 of Pogona vitticeps. NCBI lineage: Eukaryota > Metazoa > Chordata > Lepidosauria > Squamata > Agamidae > Pogona > Pogona vitticeps. The sequence continues at coordinate 211,469,837 of NC_135783.1, forward strand.
TGGATGGATAGCTCAGTAGTTTAGGTATCTGGCTGAGGAAAGGTTTGGGAGTTCAGTTCCCCACTGGACTCAGTGATCTAGTAGGGTCCCTTGCAGCCCTGGAGATTATTTTTTATTTATTTAAAATATTTCTCACCCTAACTTTCTCCTTAAAAAAATCACTACTACCATATGACAGGGCAGCTACTGTTTCTGTACAGCAGAGTAAATCTACACTCACTATAATTCATACTTGCTGAAAAATAGCCATTACTTTCTGTTTAGATGAGAAATGATACTGATGAAAAAAGGAGTCAGATTCTGTTATGTTTCCTTTGTGTGGTCCCACTTTGTGAATGATAGTGAGTACAAAAGGGTATCTTGAAGACCATCATGACTGCTGCTACTGGGGTTGTCAGCATTCAGGCTGCCCTTTGCTATGTAAAGCTTCACAACTTTTTTTTTCCCTACTGGCAACACAGGCACAATATTGTGCAACAACACTGGCCCATTTCCTGGTGTTTTTAATTGTGGATATAGAAGTATAATATCCCACATGCATAAACTGGAGAAGGTTTTTTTCTTTTTAAAAGAATTGAATCAGTTTTTGCAGAATTTTTTCTACTGGATTTCAGGTACTTCTTCACTCAAGATTTTGTACATTTCTTTTAAAGCAAAATATTTTCTGTTTCTCAAAAGTGAATTTTATATTCCATGTTATTGGGCAACATTTCAAATAATTCCATAACTCTTCTGATCCTAACTTGATCAAGCCAGTTGTAAACTTTACTGCTTCACTGTTTAGACCCTATTAAGGACATTGATTGTTGGGGTTAACAGTATTACTCCTTCTTCCCAAAAGAGATCTTTAGACTACAGTGAGGATTTTTTCTCATTTGGAATATTGATAGCAGAACATAGGACAGAGCAGAAAAACCATTCTCCATAGAACAACATCCCCTTATATGAAATACATGATTAACAACTCTTCACGGACTCTCACAGGCATTCTGAAAATACAACATCTCAAAAGGTAAGAACTTTGGAGTGATTGTTTTATTTTATTTTTCTGCAAAGCACAGTGACAGAGTTTTTTGTTTTGTTTCGACACATATTTTTAAACCTAAGCTAAAGCAGTGAGATATAATAACACAACATCCACTTTATTTCCGTGGTTAACCACAAAAACATATTGGCTGAAATCCAACAGTAAGTTAAAACTAGGAGAGGGCCATTAAATTAGTAGAGATTTTGTGAGTCAACTCTTCTGCAAATTCTTTTTCTTCAGTGGGCCTATCTGCCTTCTGCTCAGGAATATTTTATATGCAATTTTCCCAACTATAGAAAGGATCTGTTCAATTGTTTTTTATTTTTTGGATGGGAAACCATGAGAAACCTGTTAGCTTATAGTGTATATTCAAGTATGCACATTTATGTACTGTATGTGTATGCAGATACAGTGGTGCCTCGCATAGCGAGCGCCCTGTTTAACGACGAATCCGCATAGCGATTCGTTTTTTTGCGATTGCAAAAGCGATCGCATTGCGATGTTTTCTATGGGGAAAAATCGCTTTGCGATTTTTCCCCATAGAACCCCGGCGGGCGTGTCGGAGCGGCCGCGGGCGAGGTCTCTCCCGCGGCCACTCTGAACCACCGGCCAGCCGGCATTCTCGGGGCAGGCGCCTCGGAGCGGCCGCGGGCGAGGTCTCTCCCGCGGCCACTCTGAACCGCCGGCCAGCCGGCATTCTCGGGGCAGGCGCCTCGGAGCGGCTGCGGGCGAGGTCTCTCCCGCAGCCGCTCTGAACCGCCGGCCAGGCAGGGAGGAATCGTTTCCCTCCTTTGCAAGCAACGCTGGGTCCTCCTCGCGCTGGGCTGAGCTCAGCCCAGCGCGAGGAGGACCCAGCGTTGCTTGCAAGGAGGGAAACGATTCCTCCCTGCCTGGCTGGCTTGGAGAAGCAGCCGGCGGCCAGAGAGGAATTGTTTCCCTCCTTGCAAGCAACGCTGGGTCCTCCTCCCGCTGGGCTGAGCACAGCCCAGCGGGAGGAGGACCCAGCGTTGCTTGCAAGGAGGGAGACAATTCCTCTCTGGCCGCTGGCTTGCTTCCGAAGCCAAAAAGGCAGGGAGAAAGTGCGGGAAGTTCAAACTTTCCGCGTTTTCTCACTGCCTTTTTGGCTTCAGAGAGCTCCGAAGCCGCCCATCGCGGCGGTGGGGACCCCCAGGGAGGTCTCCCAGGGCTTGCACGCCACCATGGGAGACCTCCTTGGGGGTCCTCACCGCCGCGATTGGTGCCTTCGGAGGTTTCAAAGGGCTTTCCCCAACATTGGAGGAAGCCCTTTGAAAGCTCCAAAGGCAGCGCTCCGGGCGGCTAGAGCAGGCCGGGGCCCTGGCTGCTCGCCCCCGGCCGTGCGGAACCAGCAGAGGGGTGGGAGGCTAGAGCAGGCCGGGCTCCTGGCCGCTCGCCCCCAGCCGCGTGCCCGGAGGCTTCTGACCGCTAAGTCCTTTTTTAAAAAATTTTTTGTGGGGGTTTGGACTGGGGGGGTTATGTTTGTGGTTTGTGTTTGTGTGTGTTTTTTTCCGCGGTGTTTTCGCCGCAAGCGCTTTGGCTGTGTGAAAATGGGGGCTTTGGTCCTCCCAAAGGCCTCATTTTCACACAGCTGATCAGCGGTTCCAAAATGGCCGCCGCAACCATTTTCGCTGCCCTCGCTTACCGAGGGTGCGAAAATGGCTGCCCCTATGGAGGAACATCGTTGAACGGTGAGTTTATCCCCAATAGGAACGCATTAAATGAAGTTTAATGCATTCCTATGGGATTTTCCTTTCCATTTAGCGATGTTTCCACATAACGACGATTAATCCGGAATGGATTAATGTCGCTATGCGGGGCACCACTGTACCCCTGAAGTATCTGTTCAACCCATAATACAGAAAAAAAGCAACATATATAGCAAGATGTTTCTTCTTTCTTATCCTCATTTGTTGTTACAGCACCACTTTTTCTCTCTGAACCTAATTCTGAGAGTAGCAATCTACCTCTGTTCAAATGTTATTGGTTCAGGTATGCTGTACCAACAGCAGCATTTCAGCAGCTCTCTGACCTGTACAGCAATATCTGGAACAGCATCTGCCACTGCAGTCCATCATCCAGTTCTTCTTGAAACTACAATGATCCTAGTGCTAAAAGGCACTACATAGAAATAAGCAAAAAGATCAAACTTTATCCATTTCTGGCAGTGCTATATCCAAGGCAAGGCAAAGAGGGCTTTAGGCCCATAGTTTTCAGACATTTATCTTAAAAATCTCCTGATCTGGCTTATGGCTTCTGCCATTTTAAATGTAATCATTTGTTGACACACTTCAAACATAGCTAGTAAGCAAGGTCACTGCACAGAGGCATTCTGGGAGGCACTGTCTTCTCCTGTCAGTGTCCATGGGATTAGAGCCTAAAGCTAGCAGCAGAAAACTATATTACAGATATTGTACAGTAGTTATGTTTCAAGTGTCAGAGCTGAAGGCATGGACAGACGCTTCAGACTGACCAATGTGTTTCAGAATGCAACAATACACACCACCAAATGTCTGAATTATGGTCCTTTGTATGAAACATAATTAAGGAAAGTGAATTCAGTATCAGAAAACCTACATTGTCAAATTGTCAAAAGCACACCTTCTAGTTAAGATATAGGTCAAAATGTACTGGTTACAATGAAATGTGTTCGTATCTGCGGCATTAATTTTGTTAAATGTCCCTATGGAATTATCTGAAAAGGTGACTTTCAGTTTATTACTTCCACATATTATAATGCATGAATAGCTGGGATTTTTAAAAAACCCACTTTCTGGCAAGGGTTCATATGACATCCTGCATGCCCTGAGGCCTACCAAAAGGCATTCTAATAAGTCAATTTCACCCTCATTGTTCCATATAACATTGGTAGTTAAGTTGACATGTGATAATTATAGCCTGCCAGTTTTGATTAATATATTTTCTTTTTTTATTATTAATTGCTTAAGTAATTTATAGTGCCAGCAAATAGCACAATGAATTCAGTGCATTCCTAAATTAAGTTTAAAAGTAAACACAAGTAGCGCAACCTTTACAAACTACAAATGGAAATTATGGCATCAAGATATTCAGATTTCATATGAAAAACTGTGTAAGGAAGTCATTTAAGGTAGATACCAAGCTCTACCTAAATACTACACTCATTTACACAGCATTTATGGCTCTGGCACAGCATTTACACAGCATTTATGGCTCTGGGTTTTTTACTGGAAACTGTGCCCATTGCTGAGGGAGGTTTCAGGGATAAAGGTAGGCCTTTATTGATATTTTGCTAAGGAATTTGCTTTTGTCTTTGCCCCCTGCACCACATGGTCCTAGAGGGGGCTGGGCCTGACGCCCTGAATTTGGGTTTTTTACTGGAAACTGTGCCCATTGCTGAGGGAGGTTTCAGGGATAAAGGTAGGCCTTTATTGATATTTTGCTAAGGAATTTGCTTTTGTCTTTGCCCCCTGCACCACATGGTCCTAGAGGGGGCTGGGCTTCCTATGATGCTTCCTATGGTGTCTCTTGGTATGTTTAACTTCTTTGCAATCTTCTTATAGCCATTGCCCTTCCTGTGAAGACAAATCACCTCTTCTCTTGTCTTCCTGGACCATTCTCTTGACTTCACCATGTTTGTAACCACACCAGTAAATGTCTAGAAGGAGCTGAGTATCACAGTCATTTTAAAGCTGCCTAATTGGTGCTTATTATGCTTGACTGGTGCTCGGTGACATCCACAGGTGTTTTCAATACCTGATCGAAAACACGTGAATGAACCTCTCTTCTTCAGAGTGGTAGTCTTTAAGGGGTTGAATAATTGTGGCAATGAAGAAACCACAAAAGAAACATTTACTACTGTATTACATAAACAATTGATGTTATTTTAGTTGCATTTGGTTCTTTAAAACGTCCTTGTAGGATTTCATTCTGAATACAATTCCAAATGTACACTATAGTCCCTAAACCCCTTTACAGCATTGGGGGTGGAATAATTTTGAACACAACTGTAAATGGAGTTTGAATGTTGACAACATCAATGGCAGCAGTCAAGATGGTCTATAGCAGTGATTCCCAACCTTGAATAACCCAGGTATTCTTGGACTGCAATTCCCAAAAACCTTCAACACCAGCTTTATTGGCTGGGGTTTCTGGGAGATACGGTCCAGGAACATTTGGGTTATCTAAGGCTGGTAGCCACTGGTCTAAAGAATATTCTTTTGTGCTCACAACCATTCACGAAGTGACACCAAGCAAGGGAAAATGACTCAGAAGCTGACTCATATTTTCATCAGTTAACCATTTCTCAAAGACAAAGCAACTGCCATGGCTGTTTTTCAAAAAGTGTGAATGGTAGTGAACATGAGAGCATTCTTGCTTCTGTCTTCTCCCAGGAACCTTAATACAGATAATCTTCTAGAATCCTCCAGTAGTAGGTATTTCTACATGGGGGAGGTTTCTGTTGGAATTTCTGCATAGTGTAGGTGAACTTAAGTCTTCCGTTTTTAAAAGCTAGGAAATTAAACTGAAGATGATCTATAGCCAGGGTTCCCAATCCCCAGTCCACAGCCCAGTACTGGGCCATGGCCATGGCCTTGGCAGGACCAAGCCACGGAGGCAGATCTCCCCCCCACATACACCCCCCATGCACACCCACCTGTGCATGCATAGGTGCCCCGCCCACCCATGCACCCAATGCACGCACGGGTGCCCCACCCACCTGTGCACACAGGTGCCCGATGCACACATGAACGGGTGCCCTGCCCACCTGCACATGCACAGGCGCTCCACCCACACCTGCATGCAGCAGTGCCCCACCCATCCGTGCACCCAATGCATGCACAGGTGCCCCGCCATCCATGCATGCACAAGTGCACCTCGCCCACTTGCGCATGCGGGCCCTGCCCACCCACCCCAAGCGTGTTGGTGCCCACCATCCATGCATGGACCCCAGCCCCCCAACTGGTCCACAGTTCGGAAAAGGTTGGAGACCACTGGTCTATAGGCTACCTGATTATGCTCATTAGTATTCACGTTAGTTGAAAAATAGCCATGACAATTGCTTTGTGTTTGAGGGAGAAGAGACCCTCATAAACACCCTTTAACCTATCAGGTAAACTAATGTTGCAATGCCCAATCCACAGAATGTAAACTGGAAAGCTACATAGCAATTTCTAAACCATTTGCTTGGGACAGGCAACTTGAGGAAGTAAAGCTATATCGGACCAAAAGCTCTACAAACATGTTGTGCACATGTTTTCGAAAATATGTCCTCTTGCCTTTTCAAATTAAAAGGGGAGAGGGCTGGGAGTTAGTTGACACTGATAATCTACGTAGGTCAAAATCATCCATACTTGTGAAACAAAGTGAAGAAAAACGAACACAAATCAACTCATTTGAAATGTGATGTTGGAGAAGGGAATTACAAATACCACATACAGCCAGACAGGAAAAAAATTGCTCAATCAAGCCAATCCTGAATTTTTACTAGAGTGAAAATTAGTAAATTGAGGCTATCCTACCATGCACATGTAATAAAAATAGAGAACTGACTAGAAAAAAAAATATTGCTGGGAAAGTTGGGGGAGTAGGAACAGAGTAAGACATACATGAGACAGATTATTTCAATAAGGGTAATCACAGCTGTTAGTTTGCAAGATCTGAACTTCTGGAAAAGACAATACAGTGGTACCACGACTTACGAACTTAATCCATATTGGAATGGTGTTCACAAGTCGAAAAGTTCGTAGGTCGAGGCTCCATTTCCCATAGGAATACACTGAAAACTGGTTTATGCATTCAGGGGGGAAAAATACCAAACAAACAATCAAACAAAAGAAAATTAAAATTAAAAATAAAATTCTGCAAGTCCCATGCTGGGACTGCAAAAAAACAAAAAAATTAAAAAATCCAAAAATACACATTGGAGCAAGTCCCACATTGGGACTGCAATAAATAAATAAATAAATAAATACCTACTCTCCAAAACCCACCCAGATCAATTTTTAAAAAGAAAAAAAAAAGCAGCACTTACCGGTCCAAAACCTCCTGGGGGTCTCCCGCTGCTGTGATCGCCTCTGCCATGAGGCTTGAACCTGGCTGGGGTGCTTCAGCCATGGTGGAGGCAGCGGTCGCCCAGCACCGGGAAACTTGAGCTGGCCGGGTTTTGGCCGCTTGCCTCCTGCTTGCTACGTGCCACCTTCCGTGGGCCCATGGTGGCAAATTCAAATGGCAGAGGGCAGCGAGGAGCAAGCGGGAGGCGAGCCGGGAGGGAAGCGGGTGAAGAAACCCGGCCAGCTCAAGCCTCCCGGCGCTGGGTGACTGTTGCCTCCGACTGCGGCAGCGGGCGACCTCCAGGAGGTCTCCCAGGGCTTCCACGCCGCCATTGGAGACCTCCTGGGGGTCCCCCGCCACTGCCCCCAGGAAGCCTCTGGAGACTTCTGAAGGCGGCAATCATGGTGTCAGGGGACCCCCATGAGGTCTCCGATGGTGGTGGGGAAGCCCTGGGAGACCTCACAGGGCTTCCCCGCCATCATCGGAGATCTCCGAAGCAGCCTCTTTGCCACAAATGATTTGAATGGAAGGGGAAAAAAGGCAGGGGAAATTTGAATTTCCTGCCCTTTTCCCCTGCCTTTTTTCGTTCGTAGGTTGAAGCTCCGTTTGCAAGTCGATGCAATTTTTGCAAACAGAGCCGTTCGTAAGTCGAAATGTTCTTAGGTAGGGACGTTCATAAGTCGAGGTTCCACTGTACAGTATTGCTAGGATGGGAAAGGGCAGTATGAAAAAAAACAACCTGATATGAAATGCTATTGATTCCCAAAATCTAAACAGAGGAGTTTAATTATACAACATTTGGGAGGGCAAGTCAGAAGAGACTCAATGACGCCCAGCATCTTTGGAGGTTCTTTCCCCTTTCATTATTAAACAATTGCATAGTGACAAGATAGTTGGAAAGGTTGATAACTATGGCAGGACATAGATACCAAAGCTGTGCTAACACTGAGTAAGACCATCCCTGGACACAAAGCAAAAAACAGTAATTTCACAGCTTAAACAAGTGAATACATTTTTCTCTATTATTTTTTAAATATCCTTTAAAATATTTTTTTAAACCAGATATAGAATCTCTTGTCACATATGCCAGGAAGGAGTTAAAAAATTCTCTTATCAAACAGCCAATTGGATCCTGACTGAAAGGGTAGAATATTCCCATTGGCCCAGACCTGGAGCTCATTTCCCCTTTGAAGACTTGGGTCAGGCTCCTGATTTTGGAAATCCCAAGAGAATGTTTCCTGAAAGCACTCAGGGCTGGGGCAAATATGATGCTTTTGTAATGAATAAATACTTTGAATACGCCTTACAAAATTGTGTCCTATTACCCTTGAGATATACTGTATAGCAAAATCTCTCTTTCTAGAGTACTGTCAGTCCATTACTTTCTTTAAAACAAGCCTGGTTTTTACTCTGCAGAGTAAACCTATCTTTTGACTGTTTCTGTAACCTTTCATTGCCTTCCAAACATCCCCCCCTTTTTTTGTCATAAAGCTGCAACATTGTAGCTACTCTGGAAGCCTGTTCTACAAATACTGGTTGTTTTTGCCTTTTGAAAGGCCTTTTAAAAGAATTCCTATTTCAGTCTCCTGGACAATTTCCAAATTAAAAAAAATCATGTGGGACTAACCATTCTCTTTCAAGGTAAGCAAGATTGGTCTTTTCAGTTTATATGAGCCATTTTAAATCTGGGGATGTATAGCGTCTAGTGATGAGGGTATTCATAGTTGAATATCCCTGCACAGGTGGTGTTAACAAGGGTCCAGCCCCATGGGGCCGGATGGTCCACTCACCGATCTGACATGGACAGCGTGATTCTATGAATGGCTCCGCAGTGCATGATCTACTCATCACTCCTGGAAGGAGGGAGGACAAACTTGCTGCAAGGTCAAAGAGTGGCGAGCGGATAGCACACTGCGGTCATTAGTAGAATCATGCTGTCTGCATCCACAGCAGATCAGTGAGTGGACCATCTGGCCCCACGGGGCTGGACCCTCGTTAATGCCAGCTGTGCAGGGATATTCGTATATGAATACCCCCATCTCTAATAGTGTCACTTGTTTCTGTTTGAGGGGGCAGTTTAAGTTTTAAAAACACATAACTTAAAAACTGTTTGCCAAATATCTCCATATTTGATACAGAGCAAGAACAGACTATCTGTTACATATGTGCCAAATTTGGTAGTTATCCAAAGTACAGTTTCAGAATCAGGTTTTTTTTTTGTTTGGGTTACCCCCATTTCTAGAATCACTTTGTAAAATGTTGATTTTCTCTGTTGCACAACAACATAGCTGAACTACCATGCAACTATAATTAAGCACATCTAAAGCAAACACTATAAAACGTAAAATACCATATTTTTCCATGTATAAGATGCTACTTTTTCCTAAAATCATTACACTAAAAATTGAGGGGCATCTTTTACACTGAAGTAAGTTGAGATAGTTGAGGAGAGAACAAAATGACACATACCTTGCCTCTGTAAACAGGCTTCCTTCCATCACGAGGCTTAGCTTCCTACAGTCAGGAGACTTAACTTCCTCCAATAATTAGCCTTATGGAAGTGATGTCAGCTGATGCTGAACAAACCAACTGGAACACCCCTCATTGGAGGTGAAGCCTGTAGGCTCAGATTCAATGGGACTCAAAATATCCGATCGTTCTGAGACAAGAGGCTGAATCCTCAAAGCTAAGTTTTCTTAATTTTTGGTTTAGAAAACTGGGGGGGGGGGGGATTTTATAAGCGGGAGGGTGTTATAAATGGAAAAACATGGTAATATTATGACATTGCATTACCTAGTAAGTAGCACAACACTTCTCAAATTTTAGACTGATGTACTCTCTTTTTGTTTTAGTACACGGTGGTAGGAATCCTGTTGGCATAAATAAAACTGTGGAACTTGGACGATTTAATTTGGTGATGCTGTGCCACAGACACTTTGGGGAAATTAACTTATGTTAACAGGATTCTAGCCCATACACTTAACTTCTTTGGTCTAGAAACCTCCCTTAGCATTCTTGCCTTGGTCATTCAGTTCAAATGCTGCTTCTCCCAATCTATCTTGATTTGTTTGTTTGTATAACTCTTTACTATTCCCATTTGTTTGTCTAATTCTTCCTGCTCTTTTAATCCCATCACTTCTAACTTTTATAGTGCCTCTTCCCACCATCCCATTTTTGTATGTAAACTAGGCTTACTTTCCTTTCCTTGCAATCAGCACTTCAGGAATCCCCAATAAGAATATGCATGATTGCCTATGCTCCAAGTTTCCAATGGCAAACACATACATTTTAGGGAATAAACAGTCTACAGTACAGCAGAAGAAACATCACTCTAAACTGGGTAGCACGTTCTATGTTAATATTTCCATTGAGAATCAGAAAAAGAAAGGATTCTTGAGGATAGTATGATAGATACTATTTCTGTACTTTACTGTAATAAAGAATGTGGGCTGGGCATTACTGCTGCCTTAGTCACAATAATAGTAGACTAGACAGCTGCTTTCATATGATCACTGATTTCCTGTCTTATGTAGGTGGTAGCAATTTTATCAATGTAGGAACATGAGATTATTCAAAAACTGTAGAAATTACTATTTCCTTTTCTTTGCTGTCTTCCCCTCTGAACATCAAAGTTCTTGGGAGGTGACAAAAAACCCTCAACCTCCCCATGCCAAAACCTTCACAGCATTGCACTGACCTGGAAAAAATATGTTACAAATAATGAAATCATTGGGTCTTACATGAAAAACTGCATTTTCTTCAACATATCCCCTCACTTAATATTTCAGCTTTTAAGACTATTCCTGCAGACTTCTATAAATCTATTTAATTGCTCACCACCAGCATGTGATCCCTGCTGACATACCCAGCACATAATTCTCCACCCTCTACAACTCCCATCTCTTACTCAAGTTTTCCACACATACCAAAGGATTTGGGAGAGGCGAGGTATTTTTTGGGGTGAGGTGTTTGCACAAATAAAAACCAGTCACTCCAAATCTGCACATTCCATAAAATGCATTTCCCAATAATTCTATCCTCCACCAGCTTCTGAACTATCTCAATATGATTACAGTTCTTTGTTTTCATAACTATCATTCTTTGGGTTGAATTTCTATTGAAAACAAAATCAAACACATTACAGGATAAAATTTGCATTAAGACCCTGCAATTATTTTGTGTGTCCAACATAACGGCTACATTTGGACAATCATATTTTAATTTCAAAAGGTAGGACAAAAACAAATGGAGCTAATAAACACACCCCTTGCACATGTACCTTTGTGGCATTAGGGAACTAATTTTGGCTTCTTTGAAATTTCATTCAAACCAGGAAAATGGAATTATACTGAAGCTATATGGCTACATTTTCTACTACAGTTACAAAACAGCTAGACAATGACTTCACTGAAAGCTAATTATATAGTAGAATAAACGACAGTACAGTGGTACCTAGACTTGAGAACGTCTGTACATAAGAACGATTCAAGTTATGAACAGCTCCATTCGCAAAAGGTTGCTTCGACTCGGGATCGGAGCCGCGACTTAAAATGGCAGGTAATATCCAAGTTTATTATTTATTGTATTCCATAATTGTGTTATTAGTTATTCAGAAAGATAGTCTACCTTAAAGCAATGAAAGCAAAAAAATCATTCAGAATATAAGAACTGAATTTAAAAGTAGATTCCTTTTTGCAGTCAGTTTTCACTTAGTATTTTATGGATGATGAACTATTCACAATCTAAATCCACTGTTCTGCTTTTTAAAAAATCAAGCAAATTTTAGGCACTGCATTCCATTTCACAATGGTTCAAACAACATGACAAGTCAGGAGTCCATGGGAACCCTGACTCATCAGCTACAGGCAGCGTAGTGGTACATGCTACCTGATCACTCCTGCTAATATTGGAAGCAGCTAACGGACCTTCATTCTGCTATTTGTTTAGCATGCTGTCCAGAGATTAGTCCCACTTAATTTCTTGTTTTTTGCTTCCCAAAGAAAACAAAAGAAACCTAAAAGAAACCCTTGACTTCTTCTTTAGTTTCTTGCATTTCAATATAAGATGAGAGCTAGCCTACATTTAAATGAATATAGTTCTGCCAAAAAACTTGCAGGAAGGGGACATTAATTGTGGTTATACTGGGTGCACACAGATTAGCATTTGGGAGAAAAAAAGGGAAAAACTTGTTTTAAAAATGCTGCTATGTACAAAAGCTTTTGGATTTGCAGTGTTTGTTTCTTTAACAAAACTCAATTTAATGACTATAGATAAATGATTGCATTAAAAAGAGAGTAAATAAAAGAATCATGTAAAACTATTCAAGAAGCAATTCCTCATTTTAAAGGAGCTGTCCCAGAGAAACATTTCATTCAACTATAGTGATGGTTGTGAAAGTTCTAATTATAAAAACTAGTGGCTAGTTTTAATTTCTGACGACATCCTGATAACAGCGCAACAAATTATATAGATAGCAGATAAAAACATGTAGGTATGTCCAATTTCATACTAGCTTTTCAAACTCTTAAAACAAGATTAAATGCTACCTATGAAAAGTTAAATGTTAGTTCCCAAAGTGGTCCATATGGACCCCCATGTGTCGATTTTGACTTGCAGGGGGTCCACGTCAGAGAGAAAAAATTGGGGGTGCAAGTTTAGACTTGGATCAAAGCTTTGTAGGGGGCTGGGGGTCTACAGAAAACAAATAAGTCAGCAAGTGGTCTAGGGGCAAAAAAGTTTGGGAACCTATGACTGATAATTGACCTCAGTGACTTAAAATATATTGTCACATCTGTTTCACTGGCAAGCTCTGCTAGATCGATGTTACCTATGTTGCCAGCAACAGGCCAAAACAGAAGAATCACACTGATTTTTATTACATATTGAAACAGCTTGTTCTGCTTATGGTACTGGTGCCCTGGTACGTATTTCTATCATCTCTCCAGCATGTTAAATCTTGTCTTGTTTACTGCAAGTATAGAGCTGCCATTTAGTACATGTCCAGGTAATGCTTTGTGCTATGAAAACACATGTGGTATCTTTCAGTATTTCTACAATAAAGCTAAACATTGAGCACTTACAGTTGTAACACAAATGTGTATTTTTGTTGCCGGAGATTTTCAACAGAAAAGAAAAAGGTAGCTAAGCAACTAGGCTCTCTCTCTAAATACAGCAACAGCTCAGATAGAATTGTTACTAAGCATCAAGTCTGTACAGGTTAAGCACATCCAAAATCTCTGTATGAAAAAATGGCACACAATTAAGATCTAATTGGATTAGAATTAATGCTCAAAAAGATGAGTAAGGAGACTGGCTAAAACAAAGATTTCTGACTACTAAAGAAAACAGTTATAGGGAATAGTTCAGTGCTCCTCGTCTTCTTGAAGAGAGAGAGGTTCCACATAGTTGTATCTCCAAGTGTTACCAAGCTGCATCTTCTATTGCCAAGGCTAGGTTGGATTAATTACATACTGCCACAACTGCAGGCAAGTGGGGGAGGGGGGGAGACAACAGGTTTTATGGTTTCTTCTCAGAAAGTGACTGAGCAGCTTATGAACCCCATCAGTGTAGGTGAAGTGTGTCCGAAGACAGTACATGCCAATTTAGTTATAAACAAAGTAAAAAATGGCTTATTTGGAGAAGTTCATATATGTGATTTCCAAATATTGAAGGCTTATTGTAGATTTCTCTTCTATCCACGTTTTGTTGGGTTAAACATTGCTAATCATTTTCTCCATTTCTGCAGTGTCCTTTGGGAAACTGTTGTTAGGTTAGGGATAAGATGAAGTGGGTGCTTTGCCTTAGCAGCAGCATTAACATACCTGCAGTTTTTATTTAAAACATGACTTTTAATGTTAACGGATTTCACAAGGAACGATGCAGGCATACAAAGAACAAGCCTGTGTTTTTCTTACCCTTATATGGGAGTGCCAGGAGAGAGCAAACAGAATGGGAGTGAGATTTGCTAGTTAGTAAAGAGATGTGAGAGGATGCAAGAGAACAAGGATTCATGGGGAAGTGGGAAAAAGGATCAGAACACTGAGAGGAAATTTGGAGCTGTGCTGTTACTGCTACTTTACAAAATTTAAAGTTACTCATGATACATTTATGCTACAGATATGGGGAATCTTTTTCGCTTAAGAGGTCTCGCCAAGCACAATGGGGGAGTCTGCATGGAAAAAGTACAGGAGGAGGAAGATACAGTGGTGCCTCGCTAGACAATCATAATCCGTTCCACTGAAATCGCTGTTTAGCAAAATCATTGTCTAGTGAAAAGCATTTCCCCACTGGAATGCGTTGAAACCTGTTTAATGCATTCCAATGGGGAAGAATCATCGCTGTCTAGCGAAGATCGGCCATAGGAAAGCCGCTTTGCGAACTGCTGATCAGCTGTTTAAATCGCTGCCTTGCGAAGCTTAGGTCCCAAAAACACCTGTTTGCGAGCGCGGAGGGAGCTGTCAAAATTATTGTCTAGTGAAAATCGGTTTGCGAAGCAGGGACCAAACATTGTCAAGCGAAACTCCCCCATAGGAATCACTGTTTTGTGAATCGCTATAGCGATCGTAAAAAGCCAATGTCTAGCGAAAAAACTGTCATGCGGGGGTAACTGTCTAGTGAGGCACCACTGTACCTAAATGGGTGGGGTACCCCCTTGCTGACTGCTAGCCTGCAATGTCATTTCCCAAATGCCATTCTCATTCTCTCCCTCTTCTCTCTCTTTCTTTCTACACAGAAAATGCTCCCTCTCGTGCCACCATTAGAATTTACTGCAGCAATAATGCTAAAAGAAGTGCAGGGCTGGAGCAAGAAGAATCAGAGGACCAAGTACTCTTTTTAGATGGATGACAGGGAGTAATCCAGAAAGAACAAGTTTATGCAGTAAAACTATCTGACTGGAAGGATCACTTGAACAGGAATATTCCGGCTGTACTATTGTGGGCAAGAAGCCCGTAGAAGGAATGGAGCTGCCCTCATAGTAAACAAAAGAGTGGGAAAAGCTGTACTGGGATATAATCTGAAAAATGATAGAATGTTGTCAATACGAATCCAAGGTAGACCTTTCAACATCACAATAATCCAAGTTTATGCACCAACCACCAATGCCGAGGAGACTGAAATTGACCAGTTCTATGAAGACTTACAACACCTTCAAGAACTGACACCAAAGAAAGATGTTCTTCTTATTCTAGGGGATTGGAATGCTAAAGTAGGGAGTCGAGAGATAAAAGGAACACCAGGGAAGTTTGGCCTTGGAGTTCAGAATGAAGCAGGACAAAGGCTAATAGAGTTTTGTCAAGAGGACAAGCTGGTCATCACAAACACTCTTTTCCAACAACACAAGAGGCGACTCTACACATGGAAATCACCAGATGGGCAATACCGTAATCAGATTTATTATATTCTCTGCAGCCAAAGATGGAGAAGCTCTATACAGTCAGCAAAAACAAGACCTGGAGCTGATTGTGGCTCTGATCATCAGCTTCTCATAGCAAAATTCAAGCTTAAACTGAAGAGAGTAGGAAAAACCACTGGGCTAGTCAGGTATAATCTAAACCAAATCCCTTATGAATACACAGTGGAAGTGAAGAACAGATTTAAGGAACTTGATTTGGTGGAAAGAGTGCCTGAAGAACTTTGGATAGAGGCTCGTAACATTGTCCAGAAGGCAGCAACAAAAACCATCCCAAAGAAAAGGAAATGCAAGAAAGCAAAGTGGCTGTCCAACGAGGCCATACAAATAGCAGAGAAGAGAAAGGAAACAAAATGAAAGGGAGATAGAGAAAGTTACAGAAAACTGAATGCAGACTTCCAAAGAACAGCAAGGAGAGACAAGAGGGCCTTCTTAAATGAACAATGCAAAGAAATAAAGGAAAAGAATAGAAAAGGAAAAACCAGAGATCTGTTCAGGAAAATTGGAGATATTAAAGGAACATTTTGTGCAAAGATGGACATGATAAAGGACAAAAATGGGAGAGACCTCACAGAAGCAGAAGACATCAAGAAGAGGTGGCAAGAATACACAGAGGAACTATACCAGGAAGACTTGGATATCCTGGACAACCCAGATAGTGTGGTTGCTGACCTTGAGCCAGACATCCTGGAGAGTGAAGTCAAGTGGGCCTTAGAAAGCTTGTCTAACAACAAGGCCAGTGGAGGTGATGGCATTCCAGTGGAACTATTTAAAATCTTGAAAGAAGACGCTGTTAAGGTGCTACATTCAATATGCCAGCAAGTTTGGAAAACTCAACAGTGGCCAGTGGACTGGAAAAGATCAGTTTACATACCAGTCCCAGAGAACGGCAGTGCCAAAGAATGCTCCAACTACCGTACAATTGCACTCATTTCCCACGCTAGCAAGGTTATGCTCAAAATCCTACAAGGTAGGCTTCAGCAGTATGTGGACCGAGAACTCCCAGAAGTGCAAGCTGGATTTCGAAGGGGCAGAGGAACTCGAGACCAAATTGCTAACATGCGCTGGATTATGGAGAAAGCCAGAGAGTTCCAGAAAAACATCTACTTCTGCTTCATTGACTATGCAAAAGCCTTTGACTGTGTGGACCACAACAAACTATGGCAAGTCCTTAAAGAAATGGGAGTGCCTGACCACCTTATCTATCTTCTGAGAAATCTATATGTGGGACAGGAAGCAACAGTTAGAACTGGATATGGAAACACTGATTGGTTCAAAATTGGGAAAGGAGTACGACAAGGCTGTATATTGTCCCCCTGCTTATTTAACTTATATGCAGAATACATCATGCGAAAGGCAGGACTGGAGGAATCCCAAACCGGAATTAAGATTGCCGGAAGAAATATCAACAACCTCAGATATGCAGATGATACCACTCTGATGGCAGAAAGTGAGGAGGAATTAAGGAACCTTGTAATGAGGGTGAAAGAGAGTGCAAAAAACGGTCTGAAGCTCAACATCAAAAAAACTAAGATAATGGCAACTGGTCCCATCACGTCCTGGCAAACAGAAGGGGAGGATATGGAGGCCATGACAGATTTTACTTTCTTGGGCTCCATGATCACTGCAGATGGGGACAGCAGCCACGAAATTAAAAGACGTCTGCTTCTTGGGAGGAAAGCAATGACAAGCTTCGACAGCATCTTAAAAAGCAGAGACATCACCTTGCCAACAAAAGTCCAAATAGTCAAAGCTATGGTTTTTCCTGTAGTGATGTACAGAACTGAGAGCTGGACCATAAGGAAAGCTGACCGCCGAAGAATTGATGCTTTTGAATTGTGGTGCTGGAGGAGACTCTTGAGAGTCCCCTGGACTGCAAGGAGAACAAACCTATCCATTCTAAAGGAAATCAACCCTGAGTGCTCCCTGGAAGGACAGATCCTGAAGCTGAGACTCCAGTACTTTGGCCATCTCATGAGAAGAGAAGACTCCTTGGAAAAGACCTTGATGCTGGGAAAGTGTGAACGGCAAGAGGAGAAGGGGACGACAGAGGACGAGATGGTTGGACAGTGTCATCGAAGCGACCAACATGAATTTAGCCCAGCTCCGGGAGGCAGTGGAACACAGGAGGGCCTGGCGTGCTCTGGTCCATGGGGTGACAAAGAGTTGGACACAACTTAATGACGAAACAAAAAACAGTGCTACCTGCAGATTACAGGCAAAATATAAGCTTGAGTGGGCAGCCAAATTTTATGTTTCCAGAACCAGCATCAGCCATTACTCTTTTGTCTTAAAATACTCTGGTAGGTATGATCTGATACCAGCAACACCTACCAGTGACTAACTAATTTAAGTCTCCAAACCTCCATGGGGTGACTGGGTCTAAACTGGAGACCTCATAGATCCTTACACCTGGCCTGCTTTTACCTATTTTTCTCCCTTCTCTAATCTCCAGTGTTTTTGTACCACTAGATTGATAAAGGGATGTGGTGGCGCTGCGGGTTAAACCGCTGAAGCCTCTGTGCTGCAAAGTCAGAAGACCTGCAGTCGTAAGATCGAATCCATGCGATAGAGTGAGCCCCCGTCGCTTGTCCCAGCTCCTGCCAACCTAGCAGCGTGAAAGCATGCAAAATGCAAAAATGTGAGTAGATAAATAGGTACCACCTCGGTGGGAAGGTAAATGGCGTTCCATGTCTAGTCACGCTGGCCACGTGACCACAGAGGATTGTCTGCTGACAAACGCTAGCTCTATGAACTGGAAACGGAGATGAGCACCGCCGCCTAGAGTCGGACACGATTGGACAAACTGTCAAGTGGAACCTTTACCTTTACCTTTTTTAGACTGATAAAGCACCAGAAAAAGTTCAACCAAAGTTTGCATTCATTTTTTTTCTTGGTTGAAGGAACCCAGAGAATTCTGTTAAATGAGGCTGCATGAAGGGAATGTGGCTGAGCTGGGTATCAGCAGCACCAATTCAGAATTTATGTCAAGCACCAAGTTTAAATGTTAGTTATTGTATGAGCACAGAGGTGGAAGCAGAAGGTCACCAATTCAGTTACAGCATTTTTTCACCTGACATCTTGACAAATACTACTCTCTTCCCAAAAGCACTTCTATCTTTCAGACCAAAGGAATATAAATGGTCGAGTTGCCACAGAAAATGCATGTGTATAAGAATATACAGACCATTCCAGTCAGTTGTGAACAGCCAGCGAAAGAGTTACATTTAAAAAATTGGGAGTGTGTCCTGTGCCCTTAAAATGGCATATGTGTTATTTGAGACATATAGCAGGTACAGGTGTAGTACTGGATCACCTATAAAGCAAATTTAAGAGTGGGGGAAAGTTTCTTCTTGTTGGTCCAGATATTCAGCTGGCTTTAACTATCTGCTGTAAGCTGTAAGGTTAACCACAGTTAATGTAAAAAAGAAAAAAAATGATCATGGCTAGAAATCAGGATTGGAAGCTGGGTAGAAGCCAAATCTTATCTAGTGTTGATGTCACATTTTAACATGGATTGAAGATGGCATGGGAAATTCACACCAGTGAGGAAATGGGCAAAGGAAGGGAAGTGTGCTAGGCCTTATGTTTTTCAATGCCTAACCATTGAGGGACGTGGTGGCGCTGTGGGCTAAACCGAAGAAGCCTGTGCTGCAGGTCAGAAGACCAGCAGTCGTAAGATCGAATCCACGCGACGGAGTGAGCGCCCATCGCTTGTCCCAGCTCCCGCCAACCTAGCGGTCCGAAAGCATGGAAATGCAAGTAGATCATAGGGACCACCTCGGTGGGAAGGTAACAGCGTTCCGTGTCTAAGTCGCACTGGCCATGTGACCACGGAAGATTGTCTTCGGACAAAACGCTGGCTCTGTGGCTTGTAAACGGGGATGAGCACCGTCCCCCAGAGTTGAACATGACTGGACAAAAATTGCACCTTTACCTCTAACCATTCCAGATATGTGTCTAGCAGAGGCTTGCTTGCAAAGAAGAAAACTGGCAACACCCATTAAAGCAGATAAATTCAATCCATCCTTTCCTTCTACTATTGCACTGTCCTATCAACTAGGACAAAATGCCCAGCTGAGAATAGATGGTGCGATCAAATAATATTATTAATGATGCAGAACAGTTTTTTTATTCAAGTCAGATTTGACTGAATCAGATTTTTTTAAGTACAAATTTTGATGGCTTTCACCATATTTGGTCACTGACAGAATTCTAAATATTGATTTGCCAAATACTGTAACTGTAGGTATATTCTTACTAAACTATGTAACTTAGGCAGTGTATTTACTCTAGGAAGCACAGATAAAGCTACTTGGCCGTAAAATACACCCTTATGGAAGACATCATAGTGAAATAAATGCATTTTGTGTTGACAAAAGCAGTGCTTTTAACTTTAGAAAGCCAAAATGCACAACTGTACAAAGGAGTTTATATCATATATATACAAAACAGCCTGTACCAAAAAAATGAGGGCTCAAATTTACGTACAATTAAAATCAATGGGATTATTACAGCTGTACTACAGGAGACATGGGATATCAGCGATCCATCTCCCAACATTTTTACTTCAAAAGTGTCCCCAAGAGTTTCCAACTTTGATCAGGGCATCAGTGCTAAGGAAGGAGGGGTTTAACCCTTCCACCCACACTGCTTTATTGTCAATCTCCTCCCAACTGCTTTTAGTCTAGAAGAAAAAGGCAAGGTTAAACCTTTTATCCCCCAGGGCAAATGCTCTGATCAGTTAAGATCTCTCCTGTCTCAACAATCCCACACACAGTTTCTTCAGAAGAAAAAGTATACACAAAACAGAAGAGAAAAGGAAAAGTCAGGATCTCCTGCTTTGCATAGTTTGGCTGTTAGACAAATGCTTCAGCGTCTTGATTTTCTGAGGAAATTGTGCAAAGCTTAAAAGGAAAGTTAGCTTACAAGTTTACCAGGGACTGCTACATACTTGCTGTCTCCACATTTTAAGATAATTATCGTATCTCTCTAGTGCATATAATCTGTATTTATTCATGATTTATCTTGCTTAAAAGCATGTGTGCTGAGGGGAGGGGAGTACAGGATTAGGAAAGGTCTACCAATGGGAGTAAAGAGCCAATAGAGACTAGGAGAAGACAGGTTGTTTCAGCGGGGACAAGAGCTGCTCAAGGAGCAAGGAGAGGAGGAGCAGAAGAACCTGGCTCTGAAGTATCTCACTTCTCCTTCCTTATTTTTAAAGGGTTCCAACTGGTAATGCAGCTTTCTATATTTTAGTTCCAAAACGGCTTACATTAAATTCAGATGGTATGATGGCACTTCTAATCTGAATGCTCTACTAAGATTATCATACTGCAATTACTCATATTGGTTTTATTACTCAAATATGACACGGGCGTCGTTTAGTCGTGTCTGACTCTTCGTGACCCCATGGACCAGAGCACGCCAGGCCCTCCCGTCTTCCACTGCCTCCCGGAGTTGGGTCAAATTCATGTTGGTCGCTTCGATGACACTGTCCAACCATCTCATCCTCTGTCGTCCCCTTCTCCTCTTGCCGTTCACACTTTCCTAACATCAAAGTCTTTTCCAAGGAGTCTTCTCTTCTCAGCGGTCAGGTAGGCTTCAGCAGTATGTGGACCGAGAACTCCCAGAAGTACAAGCTGGATTTCAAGGGGCAAAGGAACTAGAGACCAAGTTGCTAACATGCGCTGTGTTATGGAGAAAGCCAGAGAGTTCCAGAAAAACATCTACTTCTGCTTCCTTACGCAAAAGCCTTTGGCTGTATGGACCACAGCAAACTAAGTCCTTAAAGAAATGGAAGTGCCTGACCACCTTATTTCTCTCCTGAGAAACCTATACGTGGGACAGGAAGCAACAGTTAGAACTGGATATGGAACAACTGATTGGTTCAAAATTGGGAAAGGAGTACAACAAGCCTGTATATTGTCCCCCGCCTTATTCAACATATGCAGAATACATCATGCGCAAGGCTGGACTGAAGGAATCCCAAACCGGAATTAAGATTACCGGAAAAAATATCAACAACTTCTGATATGCAGATGATACTACTCTGATGACAGAAAGTGAGGAGGAATTAAAGAAACTCGTAATGAGGGTGAAAGACGAGAGTGCAAAAAATGGTCTGAAATTCAACATTAAAAAATCTAAGATCATGGCCACTGGTCCCATCACCTCCTGGGAAATTGAAGGGGAAGATATGGAGGCCATGACAGATTTTTCTTTCGTGGGCTCCATGATCACTGCAGATGGAGACAGCAGCCACGAAATTAAAAGACGTCTGCTTCTTGGGAGGAAAGCGATGACAAACTCCAACATCATCTTAAAAAGCAGAGACATCACCTTGCCAACAAAAGTCCAAATAGTCAAAGCTATGGTTTTTCCTGTAGTGATGTACAGAACTGAGAGCTGGACCATAAGGAAGGCTGACCGCCGAAGAATTGATGCTTTTGAATTGTGGTGCTGGAGGAGACTCTTGAAAGTCCCCTGGACTGCAAGGAGAACAAACCTATCCATTCTAAAGGAAATCAAGCCTGAGTGTTCGCTGGAAGGACAGATCCTGAAGCTGAGGCTCCAATACTTTGGCCATCTCATGAGAAGAGAAGACTCCTTGGAAAAGACCTTGATGTTGGGAAAGTGTGAAGGCAAGAGGAGAAGGGGACGACAGAGGACGAGATGGTTGGACAGTGTCATCGAAGTGACCAACATGAATTTGACACAACTCCGGGAGGCAGTGGAAGAAAGGAGGGCCTGGCGTGCTCTGGTCTATGGGGTCATGAAGAGTTGGACACGACTAAATGACGACGTGTCTCATTTACTGTTCCTACCCTGTCTTATAACCAGACTTCTTAATTCATTTCTGTCTCCTCTATCCCTAACTGCCACCACCACCTGTAGCATACTGTCTCACTCAATTAAACAAGGTAGCATCCAGGTTTCAGACGACCCAACATTTGTTCATTCAACCAGAACTGTGGAAATATCAGCCACTACCTTCTCCTTTTGTACCCACTGGTGCTGAATGTGGGAACTGTAACAGCCAATGACACCTCCATCACTTTTATCCTGATGTATACTGGAGGGGGATGCATCACACAACCAACAGTGATAGCAGCATAGATGTTGTTGTTGTTTTTCAAAGTACCTTCAACATTTTCGGCTTCATGCAGAAGGCTGGACCCAATGACCCTTGAGGTCACTTCTAGCTGTAGAATTGCACGATTGTATAGTGTGGTAGTAGTGGAAGATAATTCCCCGGTGTTCTCTTTTGCTTCACAAATAGAATCCTTTTTGTTGGTCTCCATTTGGGGTTCAAAGGAGGACTAGTGCCTTCACAGAGCTATGCCTTTAGGAGAATGCTACAGTAAATTGTATGTCAATCACCAGTTTTTCAGAAGGAGAAGCCCTACTCCCAGTGGAGGGAATTCAGTGTGCATCCCTCCAATTGCGAAGCTTTGTGCTTCTCATCAACAGTAAACTACCTGATGGTGTATGGTGGATCTAAGCAGCTATTATACATGCTGTTAAGTTCCTTCAGAACCTCCTCTTGCCTCATTTATCTGTTTTCTCTCTGAAATCACCTTCTCCATTGTCACTAAGCCCCAGCCTCCAATGTCTATAAGACTGTTAACCCCAGCCAAACTTGCAATTTCCATTCCCAGAAACTAGGTTGCAAACTGTTTAGTTGCCCAAGCAACTGAACATTCCGAGCGATTACTGCCCTGCTTGATCAGTATAAGACACTGATTGAACATAATAAATTAAATAAAATGCCACAAACCCAGTAACATCAATAAAATGCAATTTTGTTTCATTTATATATTATAAAAGAATAGTACTGTAGATGCATTTGTAAGTATTATATAAAAACCATAATTAATCAGTTATGAGTTTCAAAGGTTTTTCCCCCAATTCCCACTGTAACAGTACAATAAATGGGAGTCATATACATCCTTCCAAAAATGCAATCCCTTGAATTTCAAGAAAAAATATATTGTTGCTTATATCCAGCATGTTTACCAAAATTGGGAAATCGGCACAGCTATTGTGAGCTTGGCTGTGATAACACTAAAGAACAACATTATACTGCATCCAAACCAGCTCCTTTCTTCATCTTGTCTCCTATTTACTTCACCTTGAATGATCAGCTGCTACAACCTGTACAGACTGAAAATCCTTGATAGTACAGCTACATTGGACTGTACCATTGTGCAAGTGGTTACATAAGCTGTTTTACAGCCCCTTGAGCAACCATTTGCTCAATACAAGTGTGCAAGTGGTTACAGAAGTGGTTTTACAGCCTCTTGAGAAACCATTTGCTCAATACAAAATTATTTATGATATTACACTTGTTCTAACTCTGAAAAAGCACAAGCAGAAGCACAAAGGTCTTCCACTAGTGCAATAACATCATTGAGTATAAGGTCCTAAACCCTGCTACTCTGAAGCTTAATGTACTTCAGGACAGGATCTAATGTGTATTTTTTTTTCTAGAAATGCAACATTACTACTTTAACAATAGAAATATATTACTGTGTTCCAATCACACAGAAGTGTGTGCTTTCCTTAATTCACTTTTCCTTAGCATTCCTTGTCTATGTGTCTTACTCTCTGCACACTCTACATTACTACACATAACTGAATGGCAATTAATCCACCCATCTTCTCTCAAATGTACTTCAGAGCTCATGTGCATTCCTCTTTTAGCATCAGGTGTTTATCTCATCTCTCATCAGCTCCCATTTTCCAGTCATCTACTCACAGGTCTTACAACTTCATTTCTCAGTTACTCACTTTCTCTATATACCACATTCTTCTTGCACAATCATAAAAAATTTTACATGCCTGTTTGTTACCACAGTGTGGCTCATCTCAGAGGAGCATCAGACGCACCAGTAAGCAAACTGAGTATATACTGCATCATTTCAACATCTTGAGGGTTGGGGAGTAGTCCTTAATCAGAAACTCATGGTATCATGATTATCAGTAAGTTTTTATTTATAATACAATCCCCCCCAAATATGGTTGAAACTATACCTTCTGAAAGCTGGAAAATTCAGGCCTCAGATCAACTGTATCCATCCTCACTCAAAACATGGTACATGTATTTTTATTTGGCCACTACAACGCAGTACCACTAGCCATCCTACATCATTAGTGACACAGAATAGCCAAATTGAAATACAGGCTTTGTCAGCACCAACATCTACAAACCGGAGATATACACAGCAGTTTCAAACCAAAAATTTCTCTTTTAATTTTTTGGACAATTTTTTTTTGTTTTCTGACACACAGGAACATTCAGATGTCAACACTGGGAAAAGGAAATACTTTTATTAGAGAAATAGACACAGTCAGTTTAAAAAAAATGTACTCATGGCTACAAAGAAGACAAATCTCTCCCAATCAGTTCCATCTTGACAGAAAGGACATCCACTTAGGAGATTCTACCTTTGCTGCTTGTACCACCCTGCAATTTTCATTGTCTTATCTCAGTAAGTTAGAAAGCTTGGACCTAAGTCTTGATAGTATACACAATTATTGAGGGTATTACAGTGGTGCCTCACATAGCGACAATAATCCGTGCAGCAAAAATCGCTGCAAAGCGATTTCGTCGCTATGTGAAATAAAAAAGCCCATAGGAATGCATTAAAACCTGTTTAATGCGTTCCTATGAGCTAAAAACTTACTTTTAACCGAAAATCCTCCGTACGGTGGTCATTTTGGGTGCCCAGTAAGCGAGGAATCCATCCCTAAACACAGCGGACAGCCATGTTCTTTACCTGGTGGCCATTTTGGAAGCGCTGATCAGCTGTTTTAAAATCATCGTTTTGCTATGATCGGTAAGCGAGGCAGGGTACAGATCACAAAGCGAAAAAACCCCATTCAGACCATCGCAAAGCTATCGCAAAATCCTCATCGCTATGTGATTTCGTTGTTAAACGGGGCGCCCGTTAAGCAAAGCACCACTGTATTATATTTTAAACAGTATTTTTGTTGTTGTTGGGTTGCCTTTAAGGACTGCCTTAAGACCTACCTATCCCCCCTATTTTCATTTCTGTTTCTCACTGCTTTCAATGGCAACAGAGTAAGATGTGGCTTTTACTTTCCAGGCAAGTTACAGAACTAGAACAGACACAGGTGCACTACTCAGAGTAGTGTCTGGAAAGACTGGTGGGAACTCCAGTATTGTCTAGGCAACTGGGGAAGAGACAATGCAAGTGTTCTCTCATCCCCCACCTCAATACTTTTTTGGAAAGCCTGAAACCAAGAGTGGGGGACGTGCAGCTCTTCAAGTATTGTTTGACTGCATCATCTGGAGAACAACAGGTTCTTCCCTACTGGAAAAGACCACTAGCAATGCAGATCTGGAATCTCTTAGAAGGTTGCAATCAATTCGCAGGTCTTTTATTATATAGGCCTCTTCTAGTTTTGAAATAGTCAAGTACCACGTAGCCAGTAAGACAGCTGGCTTTCTTTAGCATTGTAAATGTTTGGATTTGCTGATCATACCACAATGTGCTTTTAGGAAGCTATTGCAGTGTGTTATGAAGTGCATTATGAGGAACTTGTAAAACCTAGCCTTAAAAGAACAAATGCAACTGCAAGGTCTCTCCAAAAACATCACTCTTGAGCTGCAAGACTGTTATATGATGAAAAGCCAACCTACCTATCAGCACTTATTTTATTTCATATATTCAGAGTAAGATAAAGACTCTGAAGATACAAAGAAGAATTCTTGTCCCAAGTAGTTCACCTGACTGTATACACAGGAAGACGCTTAGACTTCTAATACAACTAGACATAGTAGTTATTTCAGGGAACCCTCTAAATGAATACAGGAAAATACAAGTACGGTCCAATATGATACCATTTTAAAACTATGGAAATACTGGTAAGAGATCAGACAAAAATCAGGTCGAGGGTATAGAAAAGGCAAAATGCAATCCTCTTCCAGTCTTCTAACCTACCAGTACCTCTCCTGCCATATAAATAAACAACTGTTTGCTCTGCTCTAAGCATATGCCAACATGGATATACTAATGATAGTGGTGGGAACATGCTCACTTTGATTTTCTGACTTGCCATTTTGTTTTATGACTATACTGTATGGCCAGTAGCTTTGAACAACTAATGGCTGACAATAATGCAGTGGTCATTCCCCCCCCCCTCTGTTAAGTTTATAGCATTATACTTTTCATGATAGTTAAGATCCTTAAAGATGATGGTTTGTCATGACTCACATTACTCTGAAAATGTATTGTGCCTTTCAGCACAGTAAATCTTATTGGGCTACTCTTACCAATCTTATTTTGAGATCATTTTGTCAAAGCATTCTTGAGGAAATGTTACTATTCGTCACAGCAATAGGAATTCATTTTATTCTCTGAAGATAGCATACCAAACAACAATATGAAACAGCTTAGAGACTACCTAACCTTTGTAAAGCATAAAAATAATGATAACATAAATTCAGATTGCATAAGATATCTGGGAAAGGGAGAGAGTTAAGGATACATATTTATAAAGGGGAACATAGTACTTTATACAGTATTAGTAACCATTGTGGTGCAGGAAATTGTAGGATTTCCAGTTTCCTTGATTCAGCTTTTAAGGTATTTTTATCTCAGTTCAGTAAAACTTTCCACCTTTTATTCAGACAGGAAATGAGTTATCTGACAAAACATTCATGTCCCAATCATAATTCTATGTGAATATTGTACCATAAATATGCATCTGAACATGTTAGCACATGCAGTTCTTCTTTGGAGTACAAGGTATTGCATTATCTATGAAGCATTATGTTTAAGAGCCACCTCAAAAAAAATTTTTTTTAATTTTTTTTAAAAAGTTTTGGATCAAAGATTATTGATTTGCCCCTGCTGCAATTCTACACTGACCACTAAACAAAAGCCTTAGTAGAACTGCACAACCCTAAATATACTGAAACTCAGTCAGTTCTCTAGTTGAAGATTTTAAGTACACATAGCCCATAAAACAGACTATAGACCCCTTCAAAGTTTGCAACAATAGTGCCTGGTTTGTTGCAGGGTATAAATTAATTTCAAAAATGCTTGGGAGCAAATAGTACCATTCGGTTAAATATATAACAGCCAAACCACTGCATCCTGTTTACAAGAAGTGCCCCAAACATGTCAGAACAGCAGTATATGCAATAGGCTCTGGAACTTGCTTTGGCAGCTACCCTGACAATTCTTTCTTTATCTAAAGACTGTAATTATTTCCTTTCATCTGACAAGAAAAAAATCAAGCAGAAAAAAACAACTTTTACTCATGTTCAGACATGAACATTTCCCCCCCTTTACCTACAGCTGCACTACTGTGCTCCAAACTTTCCACTGTATATTCTTCTCCCCCAGCCCACCTCTTGGCCCAAGCCATCTCCCCACAAATATCAAGTTAACTAGGTTTGGCAGCTTGAATAGATGAATAGACCAAATACATGGTACTACTAGACATAAGTCTAAGCAACAACATGCTGACAATTGTTGCCTCCCGCTGGTCTTCTCTGTTGTTTCAAACAGTAATTGACACGCCCAGTAATTTAACAGTACCAGACAGTTCCCTCTGCCCCATCTCTGGTAAAACAAAGCTTTTCTGTTCTTCAATGTGATGGGCATTATATGGGTGTATTGACAGGAAGCAGTTCTCTCTCTAATGCTCCAGATGAAAACAGCTCCAGATTATGTTTTTCATTACAGCATTCGATATGAAAATAAATGTTGGAATGAGTCCTGCAGTGCCATGTAGATACAACGTGCTTCCCCTGGGTCCATCCTCTTCCCAACTGCTGCTCTGCTTTCCCTGTATTCAGTTTCCATGGCCCTGTATTGAAATGTGGAGCAAAATATTCCAGCGCCAACCTATATGATGCCTGGGGGGGGGAACCTAGCAGAATGCCCCCACACACATCTGAAAGGGAGAAGACTGTCAGATGCTACCCTTGCTCAAGAGGGATAGGCCAACCCAACCCCCAGCACTATCAATGTCACCACCACTGGGGCCTTCAAAATTGGTTTTCAAGGAGAGAAATGCTACTCGACTCTAACCTGCTTTTGTACAATGCCAGGCAGCTCACAGCATACAGCACAGATATTGCTTCCACACACTCTCTGCAGCATGGAGGCAGAGTTGCTTTCCTGCCTGATAGATGGTCCAGTGACCTTTGGCTACTAGAGAGCTGGGCAAGGAGCGATCTGTTGCAGCCGGCTTCCAAGGCATTCCTCACATTCCTGTACTATCTAAAAGCTCCAAGAACAAACAACGTGTCCCCCTCCTACACACAGGCACACACCTGCCTTCTCATTTGCCCAGAGCACCAACAGCTTCCGTGTCCACACACACTGCCGTCTGTCGCACTCCTCAAACATACAGCCAAGAAAGAAAAAAAAACAGGCAGTCACTGCTACTGCCCCCCTCCCTGTCTTTTCCCTACAGGGTGACTGCAGAGAGATAGTACTTGTTAGGTCTGTTACTGAGAAAACTCAGGGCTAGAGGGGGGGAGAACAGGGAGAATACTACCGGCACTCTATATATTCACTCCTCCATCCTGGCTGCAAGTGGCCATAGCAAGCAAATGAGAGAAAATACAAGATGGGGGTGAGGTCGAGTAAGGGGAGAGTCTGCAGGTTACGAGAGAAGGATTTAGAGCGCTGGGAGGAGGGGGGCACCAGTGAACCAAGGAAATGAGAGGAAGAGGAGAGTGGTTTTCTTTATTTTAATAAGAGGCTGAACAATCATGAAGAAATGTTTTCAAAGACGACATGGGGAAAGGGAAGAGGAAAGAATGGGCATATTTAAGGAATTGGGAAAATGCAAAGGAAAGGATGGAAAGGGTTATGCAGGCAGGCAGGCAGGCAGTGTGAGTTCACTGGAGCTCAAGGAATGGGGGGGGGGAGTGCAGAGAGGAAAAGGGGCCAATAAAAAAAAACAGTATTACTTCTATAATAAAAAGAGAAAAGCTGTAAAGAAATCAGAGGACATGTTTTTTAAGACGAGGCCAGAACTAAAGAGAGGAGCAATTTGTTTTAAGCAGCGTTCATGGGTTCAAGGACATCAGGCAAAGCTGTCCATGAAGAATGAACTGGAAGGTTAAGAAGGGGGAATAAAGATGCTGAGAAAGAGTTTTTTGGGGGAACACTATTCCAGTATTTCAATACAGTATTTTGAAATATTGGGGACAGTTATCTCATGGGCAAAGGTGGCAAGATAGATTAAATAAAAAATATGTGGGGAACGATATATTCTAGGAAAGCCTAGTAGGCTACTTTGTGGAAAGGCAGACACCTGAATTCAGGAAGTCAAATTGTGCAAGGAAGGGCAAAGGAGACAAGCGATGAAGAGGAAGAAATCTGCATAGAGGAAGTTACCACAGGAAAAAGCAGGAGTACAGTACTTAGGTGGAGGCCCCTTTACAGGGAAAAAAAGGGAAAGGGATGGGAAAGGGCGCTCTGGGAACAAAAAAGGAAAGAAGAGTAGTCGAAAGAATATTTTAGGAAAGAAAAATAACCAAAGCAGTGGCCTTTGGAGGAGACCGATGAAAAAGGTTACTTAGAGGGTAAGTGTGAGGAGCTGGGGGGGGGGGCACGGAGAGAAAGGAGAGAAGAAGCGGCAATGCTCTCAAAGGCACGAGGACTGAAGAACCCAGGAAGGAAGGAATAAGCGGACTGGGAAGAGAAGTTGTCGCTGGCCAAACCATGCAGGAAAAAAATACCCCATTTATTTGAGAGTGGCTCTAAAGAGAGCCAGGCGAGTTTTCAAAAAAGGGTGGCATTGGTGCGTTTGCCCGGGGGGGGGGGGGGAGAGAGAGAAGAATCCGATCGGTGCCTTTCCTTCCCGCTCACCTCTCTCCCCTTTGCATCCTCCCCGGCTTCCCTCTTCCTCGGAGCGAAATGGTTTCAAGCCGGAGCAGAGGGGCCGGCTTGGAGGAAGCAGGTAGGCAAAAACAGCAGGGGGAGAGCGGTGAGACTCTTGCAAGAGAGTTTGCAAGAAGGGCGGGATAAAATGGGGGGGGGGAGAAAGGCGGTTGCAAAGAGGTGCGCAAGGGAGAGAAGAGACCCCCCCCCCGCCGCTTGCTCCGATCCTTAGAAGGCGACCCGCCGGCGAGTCCTTCTCCTTCGCCCGCCGCACCGCTAGGTGCTGAGCCCCTCTCTTCTCCACCTCCACCACCACCACCACCACCACCGGCCCCAATCTGGGAGAGAAGCAAAGAAATCTCCACTCACCGCGTTAACGGAACGGGAGGAGGAGGACGGGGAGGGAGAACAACCCTGCCGACGGTGGGTCTCCGTGTGCGCGGAGGGGCCGCCGCCACCCCTCCGGGAAGGGCCTTACCCCGGGGTGTCCATGGTGGCGGCAGCGGTGCGACTGTGCCACTGCCGAGCAGCACACAATCCTCCTCCTCCTCAGCCCGGCCCTCCCCTCCCGGACGGCTCGGCTCCCGCTCCTTCCCGCCCCTCGTTCTCCCAAACCCTCCCTTCCCCTCGTTAGACGTCAACAAGGCGCCCTGCCCTGTGCCTCGCCCCGATTGGCACGGCGTGCCTCGAGCGGGGCTCCCATTGGCTGCGCTCGCATATTAAACCGGCCAATGGGGGCGCGGGCTGAGGTTGCTACGGTTACCGATGCTGTGAAGAGACCGGCGGAGTGGAAGGGAGCTGCGGTTCCTTCAGGCCAGGCAGGGGAGTTTGTGCCTTATTGGGGGTTTTGTGGGTTTTGTTTTTTTTGGGAGAGGCTGTGTATGTTACCGATGTGAGGGGGGCGGGGAGATCCGAAGGGGATGGACGCCGAGAAGGAGGCAGGGGTGAAATTGGAAGGAGGACCGCGGTCAAAAACAGCAGGAGATAATCGGGGAGGAGAAAACCTGCAGCCTCGTTTTGGTGCACAACATCTTTGTTCCTAAATCAATCTCGCTGGTGTCCGTGCAGATGAGCCTCAACAAATTCTTATGGGATGGCAACCTTATGGCACATACTTTTGGGCATATTTCCCCCCCCCCCCCGCTATTAAGACGTCATTTCTGTGGCACGGGCTTTTAAATTGATTTTTTTACAGCCCCAATACTGGCTTGTTGGTGAAGGTTTTTAATAGGGATGTAAATTTTCTGCACTCTTTCTTAACTGGTAAAAGGTAAAGGTAAAGGTTCCCCTTGACAATTTTTGTCCAGTCGTGTCCGACTCTAGGGGGCGGTGCTCATCCCCGTTTCCAAGCCACAGAGCCAGCGTTTTGTCCGAAGACAATCTTCCGTGGTCACTTGGCCAGTGCGACTTGGACACGGAACGCTGTTACCTTCCCACCGAGGTGGTCCCTATTGATCTGCTCGCATTTGCATGCTTTCGAACCGCTAGGTTGGCGGGAGCTGGGACAAGCGACGGGAGCTGGGACAAGCGACGGGCGCTCACTCCGTCGCGTGGATTCGATCTTACAACTGCTGGTCTTCTGACCCTGCAGCACACAAAGGCTTCTGCGGTTTAGCCCGCAGCGCCACCATGTCCCTTCTTAACTGGTGGCATGTGTATAATTCCTTCTTTTTACAGATAGAGAGGGGTGCTTACTTGGGGGTCCCTGAACATGGGTTAGCTTCAGGCTCTGAAACTCTTGATCAAAGTATTTGTGGATTGAGCAAGAATGGACACGCTAACTAAGACCCCCCCCCCAAATTTAGACTTTTTGATCTATACTTCTGGGATTCTTTAAGGACTGGCGGTGCAGAGAAGAAGGGTTGTTATTCTGGATTAGCTGACACCCCAATACCTGTTGTGTACATCATATTTCATACACTCCAGTGCCTGAATAGACTCTAGAGAGTTTTCTTATCTGTCTCTGGTAAATCATTGGCTGCCCCCCCTCCCCCAGCTTTGGATGGAGATTTGGAAGATATCATTAATACTATTCATGCATTGTCATTGACTCCCTATTTTTGACATTTTCCATTTTCTCTAAAAGCAAATAAGTTAGCAGTGCATGTGTGTCTTGATTCTAATGCATCTTGTGTAAATGCACATGTATAGACAGGTAGCACAATCTACCATTTTGGGGGCTGCATTTGGTGAGGTTCATTTTGAAAAGTATGATGTTATATTCTAAAATAAGTAGGCTGTTTTCTTTACATTTAATTCAGATACCCAGATCAAAGCTGTGTGCAACTTACTTCTTTCTTGATAGTTGAAACATAACCTGTTTTTTTACTTGAGTCCTGCTGCTTGTTTCCCATCAGTCCCCTAATAATTTGTCTGTCAACATCTTTGGTATCAAGATGCTACCAAATGTGCTTGAATTGTAGCTACTTTGTGCTAAATGCACCCGTAGTCTGTGCTGGATTAAACATTTGCAAGCAATTTTTTTAAAAAAAGGAGAAACAGCAGGCAAGGAAGAATTGCCAGCAGTGCGTAACAGGAAGGAGGGGTGCATGTATAAGAACAGGGGGTGTTACAAGCATACAAGAATGTCCTGCTTCTGATCTGTGGAATGTTGGAGACTGCAGTTTGTTTATGGCACAGGAATTTAGCTTGGCACTTAGCTTTTCTCCTGCAGTAAAGTCATTACTATGCACTCACCACTCCAAGCTGGAAAAGTCCCAGGCACCTGGTTGCCTAAATATTTGATAAAAGTGCATAAGAACTTCAAGTTTGTTTGGCAGCTGTGGTCAGGGTGATTATTACAAAACAAAATAGTAAGAAGCTACACACCAGTGTGCATTCCTGTACTGTGGCTGTGTGGCATAACACTTGCCAGAAGACCAGGAGCAGAAAATGTGCCACTGAAATAAACAGAACTAGCTTTACTGTGAAGAAACAGCCACTCTCACAAAACATCTTGCATATGCTATTTGAGATGGATGCTGCTGGCAGTGATTGTGAAGCAGTCAGGCAAGGAAGGAGCAGTGAGTCCTGCTGGGATGTTACTCAGCAGGGCTGCCTTATCAGACCAGATAAGAAGAGTTTTGTGTGTAGACTGGTTGCATGGTTTGTCAGGAAGTGATGTGGGCAAGACTGTGCAGGTTGTTGACCCATGCAAGAGACAAGCTGTTACTCCTTGCAGTGCTCTCCTGGTCAGCTATACTCTTTTCTATTTATTTGTTGGTTGGTTGGTTTGACTTGAATGCCGCCCACACTACCCAAAGGTCTCTGGGCAGCTTACAGCAATTTAACTACAGTAAAAAGATAAAACAATTAAAATACAATTAAAATATATACTCTAAAAGTTGTCATCAGGACCCACAGTTGATACTCTTTCAATTAAAAGCCTTTTGGAACAGGAAGGTTTTGACTTGGCGCCGAAATATCATCAGTGTCGGTGCCAGACAAATCTCATTTGGGATGGCATTCCATAGTCTGGGGGCAGCTGCCAAGAAGGCCATTTGACTACAAACCACCCCTCTTACCTCCTTGAGGGACGGCTCTTTCAAAAGGGCCCCCTGGCTAGATCTTAACTGCCGGGTAGGTTCATATGGAAGGAGGCGGTCCTTCAGGTATCCAGGATCCAAGCCGTTTAGGGCTTTATATGTCAAAACAAGCACTTTGAATTGAGCCCGGGCAGCAACTGGTAGCCAATGTAACTTAAACAGAATCGGCTTGATGTGTTCTCTAGCAGCCCCGCCACTCACCAGCCGCGCAGCTCGATTCTGGACCAGTTGCAGTTGCCGGACCGTCTTCAAAGGAGCCCCATGTAGAGCGTATTGCAGTAATCTATGCGAGACGTTACCAGTGCATGTGTAACTGTCATGGGACTCTGCTCCTCCAGGTAGGGCCATAGCTGGTATAATTTCTGCAGCTGAAGGAAGGCACCCCTGGCCACTGAGTCCATCTGGGCTTCCAGAGTTAGACTAGGGTCCAGGAGCACCCCCATGCTGCGGACCCTGTCCCTTACGACAGTGGTCCCCAACCTTGGGCCTCCTTATGTTCTTGGACTACAACTCGCAGAAGCCTTCACCACCACCTCTGCTGGCCAGGATTTCTGAGAGTTGAACTCCAAGAACATCTGGAGGCCCAAGGTTGGGGACTACTGCTTTAGGGGAGTGTAACCCCATTCAGGGCAGGGAAATGGCCCTCCAGCCTGTCCAGCGAAGCACCCACTAACAGCACTTCCATCTTGTCTGGATTGAGTTTCAATTTATTAACCCTCATCCAGTCCTTGATCAGGTCCAGACACGAGTTCAGCACAGAAACTGCCTCACCTGGATTGGTGGAAAACAAGAGGTAGAGCTGAGTGTTGTCAGCATATTGCTGACTCCTCAGCCCAAACCTCCTGATGACCTCTCCCAGCGGTTCCATGTGGATGCTAAACAGTATGGGGGACAGTATCGAGCCCTGAAGAACTTCATGATATAAACGCCATGGGACAGAGCAGTTGTCCCCCAGCACCACCCTTGACACGGTTAGCCAGGTAGGAGCGGAATCACCATAAAGCAGTGCCCCCAACTCCCAACCCAGCCAGCCTATCCAGATGGACACCATGGTCGATGGTGTCGAAAGCCGCTGAGAGGTCCAGGAGTATCAACAGGGTCACACTCCCCCTGTCTCTCTCCTGGCAAAGGTCATCGTACAGGGTGACCAAGACAATCTCCATAGCAAAACCCAACCTGAAACCTTAGTGAAATGGATCCAGAAAATCTGTTTCATCCTGCACTGCCTGGAGTTGCCCGGCCACAACCCTCTCAAACACCTTGCCCAAATAAGGGACATTCACCTTTGGTTGTTAGTTAATCTCCAGCCTTGGGTCTAGGTTAGGCTTTTTTAGGAGTGGCCGAATTATTGCCTCTTTCAAGGTGGTAGGGACCACTCCCTCTCTCAAAGATGCGTTCACAGCCTCCTGGACCCAGGTGCAAACCCCTTGACAGATCTTCCAATTAGCCAAGATGGGCAAGGGTCGAGCGGAGTGGTGGTAGAACGGACAGATCCAAGCACCCTGTCCACATCCTCAGGTCTCAATAACTGAAATTCATCCATTAATACTTGACCTAAGCACGGCACACTGGACACATCCTCTGATTCTGCAGTAATGGTGGAGTCCAGCCCAGTGCAAATCTGAGCAATTTCCCCCTCAAAATGAATGGCAAACTCATCACAGCGAGCTGACGAGTAGTCCGGGATCTCCACCGGATTTCCCATTGGAGGTCCCGGTCTAGAAAAGAAAAGATTTTATTCTTCTCTATTATAGATTCCAACTTTGGATCCCTCTATCTCTATATAAGAGGTGTTTGACACAAAATGGGATCCTACTGTGCACCCCTGCACTTCTGACGTTACTGTGTGTGTGTATATTTCCATGTGGACTGGTTTGCAAAAAAAGGTCCATTCTGATGGGTCAGAGGGAACAAGTCTGCTTTCCAATCCCTTCCTCTATAGAATGAGCTACTAAGCCTTGTTGCTGTCAGGGCATGTGTGCAAACTACTCTCATTACATATTCTTGCTCTTCCCATGGGTTACTTTACAGGAGATCCTTCCCAAACTGGATGGGCCTTGAACCATTGTCCCAGAATTGTGTGTGCTGTTTGGGGACCTTATGTCCAAAGAGTTTTGATGCTTTTGCAAACTCTCTTTTCTTCATCTCTGTATCTGACCCCATGGTATTCTTACATATTGGTTGCAAAGAGTTAAGTGAATTTAATCTCCTACCTTTTGGATTGCCTGGGCCTTAGTAATTACTGGGGAAACTGCTGCCTATGCCATTGGAGCCGATGGAATTGGAGGGTAGAGGGTTATTTTGTGTGCTATAAGATGCTGTACATGCTAAAGACTTGGATTCTTTCACTCTGTTTATGTTTGGGTAGCATGTAACCACTGTTGACAGCACTGCCCTGACTGATGAGTTTTGGTGTTGTTTTCAGATTATATTGGGTTGGAAGGAGTTTCTCATTTTTATATTCATATCTGGACTTTTTATGTTCTGTATTTTCCCTTCTCTCTTTGGCTGAGTGTGTGTATGATACAACTGATATTCTGCTGTTATTGCAGCACCATTCTGCTCACTCTCCTCTGGTGCAATTGAAGTGTAGGATTACTCTGTAATTACCCCCATGTCTTTTAATAAATCTTGCTTTAGAAGGCATTCCAAGCAGGTTGTTTAAAACAAAATATATTTCTGAAAGTGTTCCTCACAGTTTCTGATGGGAAGAGCAGACCAATATATAAATAAATCCAGCTTTTCATTCATTCACCCACTCACAAAAATATCAGTTCCTGACTGTTTTAAGATCAGATATCTCCTGACGCTTTAGAAGCTAAATGGATTTTAATAAATTATAAAATGAAAGTTGGCAGATTTCTTAAGTCACATACATTCTCCAGAGTTTGTGATATACTGTGATAAGAAAAATATTAGGGTTTGTTTAGGGCTACTTTTTTAGGTGTTGGTGTCTATATTTAATCTTTATTCTCAGAATTGGGAACCTAGCTGTACAACTGGTGAAATTATTACTATATTCTTGGTAACTTTTTTAAACAGTTGGATGTGTTTCACTTTTAAATTGTATTTTTTCATTGATACATACAGTGTAGTAGCTGTCTTAGACACTGGCAATGGAACGTTTACAGATTGTTGTGCTTGTAGTATCTCAATCTTAAATGCACTATATAGGATTAAACCACACTGAAATAACCAGGACTAGCTTACTGTGAAGAAACTGAGGAGCATAGAACATAGAAGTCATGTACTAAAAGCTTCAAGGCTTCTTTCTAGGTGCCTAGGAAACTGGCTGAGAAGGTTGAGGTCAGTATGAGCTGTGAACAAATAGACAATTAACACCTTCAGTTGACCTCCTCTTAAAGAAGACTTCAACGAGTGCTTCAAAGCAGCACCAAAAGGAATCTAACACTTCCATATTCCCCTCTATTCAGCACTGGTTAGCCCCTATCTTGAGTACTGTGTCCAGTTATGGACACTGCACTTCAAGAAAGATTCCAACAAATTGGAACAAGTTCAGAGGAGGGCAACAAGGATGATCAGGGAGCTGGAAACCAAGTCTTACAAGGAAAGACTGAAAGAACTGGGTATGTTTAGCCTTGAGAAAAGAAGACTGAAGAGAGATATGATAGCACTTTCAAATACTTGAAAGGCTGCCATACACAGGAGGGGCAGGATCTGTTCTCAATCATCCCTGGTGTACAACACGCAACAATGGCTCAAGTTACAGGATACTAGATTTTGGTGGAATATCAGGGAAAACATCCTGTTAGAGAAGTAT
Source organism: Pogona vitticeps (assembly GCF_051106095.1). Classification (NCBI taxonomy): domain Eukaryota; kingdom Metazoa; phylum Chordata; class Lepidosauria; order Squamata; family Agamidae; genus Pogona; species Pogona vitticeps. The sequence continues at coordinate 211,507,524 of NC_135783.1, forward strand.
GAAAATGGAACGAATTACCTTGAGAGGTGGTGAGTGCTCCAACACTGGATACATTCATGAGAAAATTAGATAACCACCTGACAGATATCCTTGGATTTGTATTCCTGCACTGAGAAGGGGCTTGGACTTGATGGCCTTATAGGCCCCTTCTAATTTCATGATTTTATGATTCTTTCTCTTGGTATCAAAAGTCTGTCCACTTCCTTTGTTGGAGTCATGCAAATTTCAGTTATAGGGAATTAAAAATGGGAAGAAGACGCTTTTACTTTGGGTAAACATAAAAGGGGATTAAGATATTGATTACAGCAGGTCTGGAATACGTCTTTTAATATATAAAAGGGGTTAGGAAACTTAGGTGAGTCTCACTCAGAAGGAGGAGACTGTGTCTGTTTGCCATCCTATTAAGCTGTGCTGGGAAGGATGGACCCTGTGCATGTACCAGAACTACGCTACCACCCTGCTAAGGTGTGAATATTAGGTAGTCAAGTTTAGCTTTTGTTGTCTTCTGGTGTGTTTCTTTTGAATTATTTTAAGACTGTTATCTGCATTTTGCTCCAGTATTTTTTTGGAACTTTTAGGAACTTCTGTCTTTTGTTCTTTTAACTTTTTTTAAAATAAAATACAAAAATCTCTTCAAGCAGCTGTCCTTCTTCTTCTTTTTTTTTTTTTTTCCATAGAGGGTTTGTGGTACTAGAACCAGATCTTGCCTTGGCCAAGCTACTAGGAGTTTTGGTCAAAACAAAAGACAAAGAGGACAGAAATGTTGTGGCACTTTAAAAACTAATGATGATATTTTGTGGACAAGTTCACTTTCTCGGTCATAAGAGTTTAGGGAGTTTTGGTGGGTGTAGTGGCAGCTCTACCCTTGCAATAGAGACACCTTGCTTCTAAGTGCCTTTCCTTGTGGATTTTGTTGTGAACTCCCTGGGAACATTGCCAAGTCTTGAGTGGATGGTAATGTGTGGGTGTGATACAGTTCCAATCAGGCTCCATACTCCTCTCTAGCTAGCTGTTCTTTAGGCTAACCCACTTCAGGACAAGAAGGGTGATGTGGTTATAGAGGGAGTAGCCTTGACTGGGTAACTTTCACATTTCCAATTAATGATTTTTGGATCAGAGTATTAATGTGATGGGAACTATCTTACCCACACCCTCCTTGCCATTATCAGTTTTGTTCGTTTGCTATAATTTCATTTAGTGGTGCTGCTGTCGTTATCTCGTAAACTTTCAGCGAAAGAGCTTCAAGGCCTCATTACATCTTTAATGTGTAACCATTTCTGGCCTAAGTCCAATTTTTCTATAATACATTATTGTGCTCATGCCCTGGGCTGAAGCTCTAGCACACAACTAGACGCTTGTTAGATGATTAGAAACATCTTCCTTTGGGTGTGAAACTAAGCTAACTTTTATACGAAAAATGAAAGGCTCATATGCCAGTTTGTAGTGGACAGTTCTCTCTATCTACATGTTGCTAGTTTTTTCAACAATGTTGTTCAATAGCAGAAAACTGATGAATGAAATTGTACCAGTTATGCAAGCATTCTGGATAATTATTTCTGCACGGGCGTTGAGAAATTCCACAACAATAAGCCCCTTTACGTCAAAGTAATTTTTTTATTTTTAAATAAAATTAAATTGAGAAATGCAAATAAGTGCTTTTAAGATTGGGGTGTTAATATTTTTTCCAGTTTGACTTTAGCAGTAAAACAAGGATAATTTACAGTAAGCCTGTTCCAATAAAATTGCTGTTACTTCACTGTATTTGCTAGAACGCACATACAAGTTTGATATGGAGTTTGTCTGATTTTTGCTGTTGTTTTTCTTCAGCTTGCACCAAATGTTCAGCTGTTGTGTGTTTCTGTTGTAATGCTTCTGTAGTTATTTGTGTTTGGGAATTTTTATCCCAACTTTATCAGTTGGCCAGTAGCTAGTTCTCAGTGGATATATTCACATACCTTACTATAAAGTCTGTCAATAGAATAATCAGTTTTTAGCTCCCAAGGGTTTCAGAAGTGTAAAACATAACTTTCTGTGTAGCATAAGGAGGTAGGTAAGATACTGATGTTGACGGCTTAGCCTGGTGACTGCCTAAGCTGATTTCTGACCTATTAGCGCCCCCCATACTTCCTTACCTTTGCAGCATTATACCACTCAGTATTGAGGAAGGCAAAACAGGAGGAGGTGGGAATTTTAACCCTCCGCATGATACAGTGTTCAAGTTGCATAGTCCAACCATCCTCAATGGGGGCCAAATGGCCTCTTGGTGCCCCCTGGCACATTTGAAGGGGGCCTCAGACTGGAAACAATTCTTCATGCACCACCTTATAAGGTTCATTATGTAACTTATACAATCCTGATTCAGCCTATATTTCTTTTATATTGTGTTTATGGGTGTGGCCAACAAAAAAAAAGGTGATTACTTTGAAAGAAAGAGGTGGCTAACCGGACAATATAGCTCCTCGTGGCCTCTGAGTTTGTATGCTTTAGCCTTAATATTGCTTTCCCCCAATTCAGAATGTATAGAATTTAACTTAACAGGCCTATAATCATCTGAATATAAAAACAAACCAGAACACTGATGTTGCTTGCTTTCCAGTTCTCTGATACTAATGAGGCTGAACAATGATGTACATGTTTCAGTTAAAGATCAACAGTTTCCCAATGCCTCACTCCACCTACAGCCAAAGGTAGCTTTATTTATAGGTGGATAAGAATTGACTCCTTAGTCATCTAAACATAAAGAAAAATAAGTCAAATTTTACATGGTTGCCAGTTTCAATAGAAGTACTCAGTAGCTAGAGATAACCATTCTAACAATTTAAGTTCACAGCATCCCTTTTTGATAGAAATTAATGTGCCTAATAAGCTACCTATTTCCCTGTTAATGCTTGCGTCTAAGGTACACTGAGAATATTAATAGAATGTTAAGAAGGCCTAGTATACAAGACCAAAGGTAGCTATTCTTGTAGAGAAGTGTGTATGTGCATACACAAACATTACAACAGGAGGTTTTATTATTTTTGTATTGATCATGTTGACCTGCTTTGGCCATCAAATATTGAAATCAATGGTTGCTTTCATGATAGGGTCTCTTAACAGTGCAGAAGTGGTGTTTTCTGTTTTATTTTATTTACAGTGGTGCCTCGCTAGACGATGATAATCCGTTCCACTGAAATCGCTGTTTAGCGAAATCATTGTCTAGCGAAAAGCATTTCCTCATTGGAATGCATTGAAACCTGTTTAATGCGTTCCAATGGGGAAGAATCGTCGTTGTCTAGCGAAAATCGGCCATAGGAGAGCCGCTTTGCGAACTGCCAATCAGCTGTTTAAATCGCTGTCTTACGAAGCTTAGGTCCCAAAAACACCTGTTTTGTGAGCATGGAGGGAGCTGTCAAAATCGTTGCCTAGCGAAAATCAGTTTGCGAAGCAGGGACCAAACATTGTCCAGCGAAATTCCCCCATAGGAATCACTGTTTTGCGAATCGCTATAGTCAATGTCTAGCGAAAAAACTGTCATGCGGGGTAACTGTCTAGCGAGGCACCACTGTATTTTTTTGCAGTTAGCAGGTAATGGAATTAAAATATGCAATATATTATTACATTCTCTGGCCATACCCATTGTTACGGCTGAGTTCCTTCTGGAAGAGAAACTCTGGCTCACGGGCCTAATCTGCCCCAAGAAGAGCCCAAATTTGGTTTGTTTGGGTCCAACCGATTTTATACCCCTTCCCCAAGCTCCATGCTCATGTGTACCTTTCATGTGGTGACCCGTGGTGCACTGGTTAAACTGCAGTACTGGAGTCAAGTCTCTGCTCGCAACCTGAGTTTGATCTCGATGGATTCAAGTAGCCCTCTCAAGGTTGACTTTTCCATCTTTCCGAGTCTGGTAAAATTAATACCCAGTTCACTGGATGGCAAAGAGCAGTTTGCATAATTCTATTGTAAACCACTCAGAGAGTACTTTAGCACTCTGGGGTGGTATGTAAGTCGAAATATTTATTTATTTATTTATTTATTTATTTATTTATTTATTTATTTATTTATTTATTCCATTACTACCCCACCTATCTGGTCATATTGACCACTCTAGGCGGCTTACAACACACAAAGGGAAAAATATACAAGAACAATATATAAATAAAAAAGGAATTAGTACATAGTTAAAAATTCGATAAGATGGGGATAGAAGACATAATATAGAAGGAAAGGGAAAAGGTCAGGGATTAACTAGGAGGGAAGGCCTGCCTGAACATCCATGTTTTCAGTTGTTTCTTAAAAGTACCCAGCGAGGGAGATTGTTCCAGAGGCGAGGAGCCACCGCCGAGAAGGCCCGGTTTCTTGTTTTTTCCTTCTGGGCCTCCCTCAGCGTCAGGCTCCTCAGCCTCACCTCCTGACTCGCGTGGGTGACACGAGTAGAACTGGGTGGGAGTAAGCGCTCCGCCAAGTATCGAGGTCCTAAACCATTTAGGGCTTTATACGTAAGCATCAAGACTTTGAAGTCAACGCGGAACCGAATGGGCAGCCAATTCTCGCTCCACTAAGGAGTCTGGCCGCCGCATTCTGCACCACTTGGATTTTCCGCATCAACTTCAAAGGTAGCCCCACGTAGAGCGCATTACAGTGGTCTAATCTCGAGATTATGACCGCATGCACCAAGGTAGTGAGCGCCTCCACATCAAGATAGGGCCGCAGCCAGGCTATCCGCCAGAGGTAGGAAAAGGCGGTATGGACCACCGACGCCACCTGTGTTTCCATGGTGAGCGTCGGGTCCAGATGTACCCCCAGGCTGCGGACCCCACTCTTGGTGATGAGGGTCACCCCCCCCAAACAAGAGAGAGTCACCCACGCCACCGATAGTAGGGGCACCCACCCTCAGAACTTTCGTCTTGTCCGGCTTCAGCCTCAGCCCATTTTCCTGCATCCATTGCAGTACCGCCCCCAGGCAGTGCTGAAGGGACAGGATAGCGTCACCTGCAGTTGGAAGAAAAGAGATGTAGAGCTGGGTGTCATCAGCGTACTGATGACACAATGCCCCACACCCCCTGATGATCCCACCCAGCGGCCTCATATAGATATTAAACAGCAATGGGGAGATAATCAACGCCTGTGGGACCCCACAGTTGAGACTCCACGGGGCCGAGACACTCTCCCCAAGCTGAACTCTCTGGGGTTGGTCCTCCAAGAAGGAACGGAGCCAGGCAAACACCAGGCCACCAATTCCCAACTCGGAGAGCCTCCCTAGGAGGATACCGTGGCCGACGGTATCAAAGGCCTCCGCGATATCGAGGAGGACTAACAGAGATGTTTTTCCTCTGTCAGCCTCCCTGAACAGGTCATTGTACAGGGCGACCAATGCCATCTCTGTACCGTGGCGCGGCCTGAAGCCCGACTGAAATGGATCCAGGGCGTCCGTTTCCTCCAAGAGAGCCTGAAGCTGGTCAGCCACCACCCTCTCCACCACTTTGCCGCCTAGAGTGGTCACAACTGACTAGATAGGCGGGGTATAAATGAAATAAATAAATAAATAAATGAAAGAAACATTGGCGACGGGCCTATAGTTGCCAATTTCGTCCACTGCCAAACTAGGTTTCTTTCTTATGGGCCTAATGAGTGTCTCCTTGAGGGCAGATGGAAACCTGCCCTCAAGGAAAGACCCATTTATTATTGCAGTGGCCCATTCTGTTGTTATCGGCCTGGCTGCTTTGATTAGCCAGGCCGGGCAAGGGTCCAAGGAGGAGGTAGTGGCTCGACAGCAGTCAAGAACCTTGGCCACAGAATCAGGCGTGACAGACTGAAAGGAGTCAAAGGTTACCGGGCAAGACGGAGCACTGGACATCTCTGCTCAAGTCACTGTGTTCAAAAAAGGAGAGAGCTCCTGGCGGATGGCCTCCACTTTAGTTTTTAAAAAGGCTGCAAACTGGTCAGGTGAGAAACTAGGGGGAGACCTATCACCCAGACCAGTTCCCGATAGGTCACCCACTATACAGAATAGCTCCGCCTGCTGGTTGGACGCTTCGCTTATCCGGTTAGTAAGTTCGACAGGCAGCCTTTACCTTAGACAGGTAAAGGTTAGTTGCGACCCTAACAGCTATCCAATTATAATCCGTCGGGTTCTTCCTCCACCTACACTCTAGCCTTCTCCTATGTCGCTTCATCGCTCGAAGCTCCTGGTTAAACCAGGGCACCGGGCAGGTTCTGCACCGGAGAGGGTGTTTGCGCGCGATCGTGTCTACGGCCCTGGTGGCAGCAGTGGACCAGCTGTCAACCAGAGCGTCGACAGGAACGCTAGCCAGGTCAGCCGTGACCCCTCTAGTGGCATCCTGGAATCCAACAGGATCCAGTAGACTTCGAGGGTGGACCATATAAATAGGTCCCTGCTCCCTGCGAGGGGAGAGTACCACTGTGAGGTTACATTTTATTAGGTGGTGATCTGACCATGACAAGGGGACTAACACGAGGTCCGTCACCACCAGATCACACTCTCTCCAGCTGGAGGAAAAAAACAGGTCCAATGTGGGGCCGTTGACATGTTGGGACATGTTCAAGGAAGCCATAGTTTCCAGAAACTCAAGAGCTGGCCCAGAAGCCTCTGCCCCCACATGCACGTTGAAATCACCCAAGACCAATGTTGCGGAGACAGAGTCAGCTAGCTCCGGAAGGGAAGTGGCTGGGTCGTGGGCACCGCGGTAACACAGCAAAATCCCAATACCTTCCCTGGCCCCAATCGACACGTGGAGTGCCTCTAGACCTGGCTTTGCCACCGAAGAGCGCCTAGTAACCTGTAAACTGGATTTATAAACAATGGCTACTCCCCCCGCCCCTCCAGTCTACCCTGATGCTGGACGGCATAACCAGGTGGACAGATGAGAGCGATCCACGTCTCGGTTATGCATGCCAGGTCTGCATCCTCCTCCAGGATAAGGTTGTGAATTACCTGGGACTTATTGGACACAGACCTGGCATTCAACAGCAGCAGGGATAGAGTGGAAGGCTGGTTGAGCTGGCTGCCTCAATACTGAGGGTTGGTCACAGTCTCAGAACAATGAACAGCCATCAAGCATCTGTTCATCGTTCTTCTGACACGAGTAGGGACCGTGCCAACGTCATATCTCCCTCTACCCATGATCACAGAGATGTTCAAGGGCCCCTCGCTGGGAGGGCAGGCCTTCCAATCCATATCAAACCGAGGGGGGGAGGGGGGATTAAATTAAAAGAAAGGGAGAGAGAGATGGGAGAAAGAGATAGAAGGAGGGAAGGGAAAATTAGACTACAGTGCAATAGCAATATATAAATTACATAAATTAAACATGCATAACCCAAATATCATATAACTAAGAACCAAATTATAAAATAAATGATATGCTAAGAGTAAAAAGAAAAAAAATCTATTTAAAAATCTATTTAAAAAAAACCACAGTGATTATCCCCCACATATAGTTCTGGACTGTCTTTCACCGCCACGTGGTCTAGTCCTTTTTGATGTTAAGAGCCTTGATGGTGTTAATGGGGAAAGGGTTACCCTCCAGGCGTCCAACATGGTGCAACATTTTGGCACTCCTTACAGGCACCCTCGGGCAGCCACGGAAGACCCAGCGCTGGCGCTCTTCCAGCGATCTCCACTCCAGGCGCTCCGTCCAGGCTAGTTCCTCCGATCTCCTCCGATCTCCAGACCCCAGACCCCAGGATCATCTGCCTAGGTGCCTTCCAGATTAAGCCAAGAACCTCCAAGCTCCACCGAGCAGCCTTCAGTCGACCCCCGCGTTTCGAGCTCCGGCTCCGTTTGGTTCCCTCCGCTCCTGCTCCTCCGTTCGCTCCAACTCGCAGCAGCCAGGAACTCAAAGCTCTCCTGTGCAAACACACAGCGCCACAGGTCAGGTAGGGCGAAAGGCAGTCCAGAGGGGAAATAAAAATAAAACAGATAAAAAGACAAAAAATAACTAAAAAAGTGTAGAGGGGTGAGAAGAAATGGAGGAAGCAAGCCGGGGCAGCGGCAGCAAAATCGCTACCTGCCCACCACCGGCGCCATCTTAAATTTAAAATGACAAATAAAATAACAACAAATAACAACATATCAGTTGGCTCATACTGTATTCCTCATTAGAAATGTGAGGGGATAATTCCACTCTACCCTACTTCTATTCCCAGTGGAGGATGTGGATAGGACAGGAAGAAATCTTACTGTTCTCTCCAGTCTTAGAACGCTGAGACCATTCCTTTTCAGATATCATTTCCATCTTGTCCATACCTCTCTCTGCATGGGGAATACCCTTGATATATCCAGTCTCAAATAAGAGATTGGAGCAAGATTTCTCCCTTCTTTCCACATTTTACCCATTGGGAACAAAAGCAGGATGGGAGAAGAATGGTCCTGTTACCTCTTAGTAGAGTTCGAAGATACTCTTTCACCTATCCAAATCTGAGAAAGCTGATCCCGTTTTAGACCTATGTCTGGGATCATTAATGGACTGGATAAAAGTGAAAAAACAGAAGTTTAATATAGGCAAGATAGAGCTGAATGGCAGATCAAGGAATGCTACATATTCAGTCTTTTCTGGGTGGGATTACTCTCTCTGAAAATTCAAGTTTGCAGTTTGGATTTGCTTCTAGATTCATCCTTGAACCTGGATATTCGGGGCTTGGAGTGAATTTTTGCAGTTAAAAATAATGCTCTGGGTGCATTCATTCCTGGAGAATATTGATCTGGCATATGCCTTAGTGACATATGCCTTAGTGGCATCCTGTTTGAGTTACTGTAAAATCTTCTATTTGAGACTGCCATTAGAAAGTGTTTAGAATCTCCAGTGGGTCCAAAATCTGCAACTTGTCTGTTGGCTAGAAACAGTTGCAGTGAGAATAGAAATGTTCTGTCGCAGCAGCTTCACTGGCTTACCAGCCCATTTCCAGGAACAATTTGAAATGTTGCTGGTAAAGCCCTATAACACTTTCAGAAGAACTGCATCTCCCAATATGAGATCTTCGGTTCTTCAGAGGAGGCTTTTGTCTCTTTTCCGCTAAGCTCACAGGAAACACTATTCCCAGGCTGCAGAATTCCCTTCCAAGGGAGGCTAGACTGGCGCCCGTCTTGTTGCCCTTCTGCCAGCAGGCGAAAACATTGTGTTTAGATGGGTCTTTGGCCACTGATCAGGACTTTGAAATGGTCACTGTTTTGTTGTTGTGTCATTTTTAAAGGGCTTAAACTGCTTTTAAATTGTTTGACACTTTATTATGTATTAATGTTTGTCTGATTATTTAATATTGTTTTAATACTGTAGTCTGTGGTGTTTATTAGATCTATTTCTTAACCTCCATTGCAAGTAGCCATAGGCAGGTGGTGCTCCATGATACCCCTCCTGATTAAAGCCAGGCAGCCCCACTGCTTTTGTCACCTCATGAGGGCCTAGCCAGCTCTCACCGCCTCCCTCCATAAGGGTTATTGACGCAAAACAGAAGAAAATGGAAGGTTTAATCCTCTGTATGGTATAAAGTTCAAGGTGGGGAAAACAGCCAACATTCCTGCCATGTAGTAATCACTATGAGAACGAGAAGAGGTTGAGCTCCACTGTTCAAACTGGACAAAGGTTCTTTGCAAGCCTTCTTCCCTATTTCTCTGCCTCCAGTTGTTTCTTGTCGAGCATTGCAAAGTATGAATTGCCCCTTAGTCTTATTGACTTTTCCTCTTTTTTTTCCTTAGACGTTATTGGCTTTTCCTCTTTTATTTTTAATTTTCTTAAGTAACATTATTTATCAATCAAATAAAAGGCAAAAATAAGAGAGAGAGAGAGAGAGAGAGAGAGAGAGCAATTCAAGCTTCTGCCTCCCACAGAGTTTGGAGGGTAGGAAATTATTATCATGGCGTCTGAAAACATGGCAAGCAATTGTTGTTCTTATTATCACTGTGTCTGAAAATAAGGTAACTGCTTTCTATCTAAATCAATTTGAAGCAGTTTTCCAATTCTGGGTTATCAAGCAGTACTGTAACTATAGTTTGCTCCTCTGATCATCTTGGATAATGGTCGGGTTACAAAATGGAAGTGCAGCTGCACCTACTGCTCATAGTCAGAGGGCGAATGGGAGAGCTCTCAAGTCGCTTCCAACCTAAGGGCCAAACTAGATGAAAGATGAGTGCATGCCACATGTCTGGTTTTTTAAAAAAAATAAGTACAAGGGGACAATCCATGGAATAATGAATCAGGATTAAGACCATGATGGGTGCGACTTTGGGTTTTAGTCCTCTTCTCTGAACTGTGACCCCAGTGAAAACAGCCCTTCTGCAATTGTTATTTTCTCTTGCAAAGTAAGCTGTCATTGACACCTTGGGGCAAACAGAAGATTTGCCCCAAGTGCACCGTGTTCACGGTGACTGTACTGTACAGACACGGTTGGTGTGTGCGTGCATGCGCATACTGTACATACACATACCTTTCTAGGTGCCAGGTTCAGAATCCTATTGATACACACCCATACTTACGTTTTTGTGAATGGAAACATGAAATGCACTCACATGTTTAAAACATGGACTAGTTCTGTTGGTCCTGCCACCTTCACATGTGTGTTTGGTGGGGTCACAGGAGAGTTGCTGCTCCCAGACGGTGGGACGCCTTCCCATGGGAGCCCAGGCGGGCCCCATCTTTGCTGTCCTTCCACAAGCAGACAAAGACTTTCCCCTTCAGGCAGGTTTTTTTTTTAAATGGCTGGCTGACTAAGGGCGGGGGGGGGCTCTTAAGGGGATTGTTGTACTTCTGCTGTTTTTAATGTGTTTTAAATACATTCCGTTTACAGGTTTTTAATGCGACATTTGTTTAATTCTTTAATATTGTAATTATTTGGTTTAATTTTTAACGTTGTTTCTTTTAATACTGTAAGCCACCTTGGATCTTTTGTAGGATAAAGGCGGCATATGAATATTTGAAATACATAAATTGTTTGGCGCAGCTAATGAAGCAGCTGGAGATGGAGTGGGAGCCTCTGTGCCCTTCCCTGTCTGGCCAATGAAGTACTGCATCCTAGCATTAACCTCTTTTCTGAAAAGCAAACTAGTTGAACAAACATAATATCCACTGTTTGCAGAATCAGGATTAAGACTTAATATTGAGTTATTCAGCTGAATGCTTGTTCACCTTTAGCTGCAAACTGTTGCTAATTAAGCAGTACTGCAGAATCAAGCCAGTCTTATTTTTAACTGTTCTGTGTGATAGTGTTCCTACTCCCAGTTACGCTTCTTTAATTTTCTCTTCTCCATCTTACATCTCCTAAATGTCTGCTGTATCCGTTTCTTCCTTTCCTTTGCAAACATATTTTTGTTGAAAAGCCATGCATTCTTTTAGTGTTTGTAGTATTAAATGTACATAAAAATAAATTATTACAATACCTGGTATGTGACTATGACACAAATATATGTAAAGAGTTCTGCATCGAGATAAAACTGTTTCCTAACAATCTGCTGCATTGATGCCTGCATAGTATTTTGTGTTAATTTAGATTCATGCTTGCTGTGTGTTTGCTAATAGGACTGGGTTTCTTTCTTTCTTTGTTTAATTTCCCTTCTCTTTTTAATATTGAAGGCACTAGATTTATTGCACCAAATGGCAAAATGGCTATAATTCTCCCCCCCCCCCATGATGCTTGTGAATAGAAAACTGGGTGTTTGGATAAGTTTCTCCGGTGTCACACTCTCTGATTTAAACACCATGCGTGTCTCCTTAAGAATAATGTGCTTTTCTATATTTATAGGGGGTTACATTTTAGAAGAATACAAAGCAGCTTCCATTTCTGGTCTATTACTCATTCTCATTGTTAGTTTCCCAACAGTTAGAGCATAAAAATGCTGTGTGCATGTAGCCCCCCCCCCTCTGTGTGTGTAACAGCATGGGCAAGTATAAATGGTTTTGATTTGGGGTGGGTGATGCAAAAGTAGGAATGACAACCAGTATGTATTCATATGCATATGTGTGTGTGCCAACATGCAAAGGCTGTCAGGCATTCTTTCAGATAGTGCCACGCTGCCAACACTGCCACTGTTCATTCACTCCATAATTCAGCTAGGCAGAAAAATACGCCTTGCTCCTTAGTAAGAAATGTTCCCATTTACCATTGCTTCTGTTCTTTCCTTGACAGTTCTATGACTTCTGAGTCTGAAACTTCAGCTGGAGGGGATCATAGAAAGGGCCCTGACCTTTGGTATAAGGCCCACAGGAGTGGCCTGGCTGGGAGGTCACTTGGGCAAACAGTACCTCCTTTACCCTAAATGGACTAGCATCCACTCTTTCACTTTTGCAGAAAGGTAGACGTCTCCCTGAGGGGGACAAGTTCAGTGAAATGAATGAGCGTGCCCAATTTTATTGAGCTTCTCTGGGCTTATTGCAAGAACTGAAGGTGAGGATTCTCATCGATCATAACCAGCTTGTTGAAAAAGAAAAATCCAAAACATTACTTCCTCTGACAATCTCAGTAACAGGTAGAGAGAGGTGGAGTGTGGACTCATGGTAAAAATTTCCTCATCCTCATAAGAGTGCAACATCAGAGAAGTAAAGCTATGAAAGGTGAGTTTAAGAGAGAAGCAACAACCAAAAGTAAGAAATGTCTTCCTGCATTTAAGATTATCTGATCCAGATCAGGTATAGTATGGCTTGTGCTAGATACCCTACCTAATCTCCAAACATATAGGGGTATCTGAGAATCTTGGCTACAGAGACGACAGTATTTTATTTTTATTCTGCTTTTACCTCACATGATTCCTTCCCCATTTCTGCAGATAAGTGATCTCATGATGGGAAAAGAAAAGCCAAATTATACTTTCCAAAGGAATACGAAGTAAGAAGGAGCAAGGAGTTATTCCGTCTTTTGTTTCTCACAGTAGAGGTTTCTCTCTATAATTCTAGACTGGTTTTGAAACTACAGTGCTGCCTCGACTTACAACCATAATCCATTCCAGAAGATGTGCGTAACTCAAAATGGACGTAAGTCGAAGCACCATTTCCCATAGGAATGCTTTGGAATGTGATTAATCTGTACCAGAAGGGGAAAAATCCAATAAAATAAAATAAAAATAAAACACTGCAAGCCCCATAGGAATGTGCTGGGGCTGAAAAACAAACACACCAAAACACACATACACAAAAACAGTGCAAGCCCCATAGGAACGCATTGTGCCCGTGGGGGGGGGGGGGAATTACCAAAAAACAAATGAACAAACAAAGACCAATGCAAGTCCCGTTGGAACATGTCGGGGTTGATTTTTTTTCCAAACCCAAAAAAACACAGCCAGCTCCATCAGAATGTGATGGGGCTGGGGAAAAACCACAGCAAAACACAAAAACATCACAGGATAGAAACATAACCCCCCCCAAACCGAAACCCACCGTGCGAAACAAAATAAATGTACTGTACTTACTCAGGAGCAGAAAGGAGCTCCAGGCAGTCCGAAGCCTCCTCCGACGCATTCACTCTAACTGTTGGGGTGAAAGAGCTACAAAGAAGCAGCCTCTTCACCTACCAATGGTTAGCAAATTTGAATTCCCCGCCTTTTTCCCCTGCCTTTTTCCGGTCGCAACTCGAAGCTCCGGCCACAAGTCAAAGCAAAATTTTGTGGTCGGAGCTGGTCGCAACTCGAAATGGTTGTATGTTAGGACGTTCGTAAGTTGAGGCACCACTGTATAGTGGTGCCTCGACTTATGAACTTAATCCATTTCAGAAGAGAAGATGGTCGTAACTCGAATTGGTTGTATGCCAAAGCACCATGTCCCATAGGAATGCATTGAAACCCCATTAATCCATTCCAGCTGTGGAAAAAACACCCTCCCAAAAAAAGCAAAAACAAAAAAAAACATTGCAAGCCCCATCAGAACACGTTTGGGCCAAAAAAAAAAAAAAAACCCCACACCAAAAAACAACACTGCAAGCCCCATCATCAGTACGCACTGGGGTCGGGGAAAAACACACACACCAAAAGACAAAACAACACTGCAAGCCCCATCAGAACGCGCTTGGGCTGAAAAAAAATCACCAGAGAAATCACAGCACAGAAACATAACCTCCCCAGCCCAAAGCAACGCTGCAAAATCCTGTACAGTGGTGTCTGGCATGATGGCGATAATCCGTTCCAGGAAAATCACTGTACAGTGAAATTGTCATCATGCAAAAAAAAAAAAAAAAAATCCCCATTGGAATGCATTGAAAACTGGTTAATGCATTCCAATGAGGAAATACCTCATTGTCCAGCAAAGATCGCCATAGAGAACCGCCGATCAGCTGTTTAAAATCGCTGTCTTCTGAAGCTTCTGTCCAGAAAACAGCCATTTTGCGAAGGGAGGGAAGCCATTTTGCGCAAAGCAGGGACCTAATCAACGTAAAGCGGATTTCCCCCATAGGAACCATCGTTTTGCGATCGCAAAAAAGTCATTGTCAAGCAATTTCATCCTTTACTGAGGTAAGTGTCTAGCGGGGCACCACTGTATGTACTCACTCAGAAGCAGAAAGCAGCACCAGGCAGTCCAAAGCCTCTCTGCAAACGCACACTCTAACCGTTGAGGCAAAAGAGCTACAAATAAGCAGTCTCTTCGCCGACTAATGGTTAGCAATTTAAATTCCCTGCCTTTTCCCCCACCTTTTTTCTGATCATAACTCAAAGCTCTTTGCTTCACAAGTTGAAGCAAAATTTTGCGGCTGGAGCTGGTCGTAACTCGAATTGGTCATAAGTCGGGACTGTCGTAAGTCGAGGCACCACTGTACTAGAAACATGGTTGCAAACAGAAGCTGCCTTGCCTACCAGATTCTGACTTGGTTTCCTGTCTTTTTTATTCATAATGTTGGAAGCAACATAATACAATTAATGGAGTACAATAGCTTCTATAAGATTTTTGGGTTGGTAAAATGCATGCAAAATGCATATAAAAAACAAATTGCTTTACAAAAATAAGATTGTAAATTTCAAGTAAGTATATCAGATAATTTTCTCCCAGTAACAGGCAATATCAGCAGACACCGAATCATTTGTAGCATGTGTTAAGGGGCACAGCATATTTTGACATAAGTGAGATGTTGCCTGTTCTTCTCTGTGCTTGCAGGCAACTGTGTTGCTGCAAAATCCTGATTTTCTTATGTTCACCTGGTTCTGCAATGTCCAGCCCATAGTCTATCAAGTGTCTTCCCAGTTCTCTGAGTGACCAGGGGCTAGATTTTCCTGTGATGCAATATGTTTTAAAAAGTGGGTAAGCTGTTTAAATGGTTCAGTTAGTTTGCTATCGAGCTGCAAACCCAGAGGTTGGAAGTTAAATTCCCCACTTCATTTCCCAGAAGAGGCAGCCTGTGTAAACGTGGGCAAGCTGCTGAGTTCCAGGAAGACCTCTGAAGAAAGGAATGGTAAACCACTTCTGAGTACTCTATTTAAAAAGTCTGTCAATAGCACAGACATGTTATTATTATTTCCATGTTATAAACCTGGCATTCTTGCTATTACTTCAAGATTTGATATCAGTAATGAACTGGATGAGGGTGAATAAACTGAAACTTAAGCCAGACAAGACAGAGATGCTTCTGGTCAGCTGAAAGGCAGATCAAGGAACAGGGATGCAGCTGGTACTTGATGGGATTACACTCCCACTTTAAAAAAATTGCCCAGTTTGGGGTGCTCCTGGATTCATTCCTGAGCCTGGATACCCAGGTCTTGGTGGTGGCCAAGAGTGCATTTCCACAATTAAAACTAATGTGCCAGTTATGTCCCTCTCTTGAGAAATCTGATTTGGCCACTATCATACACACCCTAGCTACTTCTGGGCTGGATTACTGTAGCACATTCTGTGTGAGGCTGTCAATGGAAAGTGTCAAGAAACTGCAGCGGCCAGATTGCTGACTGGGGGTGGGTTAAAGATGTCACATAACCCCCATGTCACAGCAGCTCCACTGGCTGCTGATTAGTTTCTGGGCACAATTCAAAGTGCTGGTTTTAACCTATAAAGCCCTAAATGTCCTGGGGCCAAGCTATCTCAAAGGCCATATCTCCCTTTATGAGCTGGCTCCCATTATAAGCGAGCTGAGCTTGCTTATAATGGGAGCCACCACTCTCACAGGTGCATCTGGTGGGGACACAAGAGACAGCCATCTTTCTTGCAGCTCCCAGACTCTGGAAGTCCCTCCCACAGGAGACCAGACTGGCCCCATCATTGCTGTCCTTCCCCAAGCAGTCAAAGACCTTTATCTTCAGGCAAGTCTTCCCTCAGTAATCTAGCTACCTGTGTGTGATTTTTAGATGGATTGTTATTGGGTTTTCCATTTTAGGGTTTTCCACTTCTCAGAGTGACATTTTTTCCCCTTTCTAATGTCTGTATACAGATTGTTCCTAGCTTTAATTATTGCCTTTAATGATGTAAGATTCCTCTTTTTACTTATTGTTCTTATATATTGTCTTTTAACTTTAAATATTGTCTTTCAATGGTGTAAGCCGCCTAGGGTCCTTTTCAAGGAGAAAGGTGGGGAAAAATATTTTGAATAAATACAATAAATAAGGTGCTTGACCAACATATTCACCTGTAGAACAGCATATGTTCTCTTAAAAAATCCCTTTCCCTTGATTTTAATCAGGAAGGGGTGGAATGGTAGCCAAAAGTGGATGTGCATTTGATGAAGATGCCTTGAGTCTTTCACTGTTAGCTGCTACCTTTCTCTATATGTCACAAGATGCAATGCCTGCTAGATAATTGATTTTATCAGTAGGGGCTGGCTTCAGGCATCCAGTAATGATTCTGCAGCTGTCATTGAGTGCTATGTCTACCTGTTTTGTGTGGGCTGAACTATTCCATGCCAGACCAACATACTTGTAGAGCAGCATACAGCCAAGGCTGTAGTTCTTAATGCTTATGATTGTGTTCCCCAGTTAATTCCTGATAGCTTTTGAAGAATATTGTTCTTTACACAGACCTTTCTGCTTTGTATTTTGGCAGTGTATTTTACAGGTCAGTATATAATCCAAACTAACACCTAGGTACTTGGGGGTAAAATAATGATCTAATTTGACAGATGTGCAGGTAATCTTAAGTTTCCAAGATACCTGTTTGTTTCTCGGGTGAAAGGCAGATACCTGAGTCTTTGCAGGGTTGGTTTCTATCAGAAGAGGCACCACGTTCTTCTAATGAACCTGTAAAAAGATGATGGACCATCTGAAAACTGTCCAGCTGACACCTAGTGTGTGATCATCAACATAAATAAAGCTTTTGGTGCCTTAAGGAAGTGGTTGATCATTAGGTGTCTAAAAATATAGGAGCCCGGACTATCCTTTTGAATCCTCTGTTGACTGTAAAGAAGCTGGGTTCTTGTGATGGAGGAAGTCTTACCCTTTCCTCTTAGAAAGATATTAGTTTTCTCCCTCCGCCCACCCCATT
Source organism: Pogona vitticeps (assembly GCF_051106095.1). NCBI lineage: Eukaryota > Metazoa > Chordata > Lepidosauria > Squamata > Agamidae > Pogona > Pogona vitticeps. The sequence goes on from NC_135783.1 coordinate 211,524,896, forward strand.
GGAGCTTTTCATCATTAATTAGGAAAAGGTTTACTTTTTCTCCTGTCTTGTATATATTTATAGGAAAATGGTCCTACTTCTTCACTGTGTAACAGCATTATAAGACAGAGACTGAATGGATATTCTGTTTATATATTTTTTTTAAAAAGAGATTTATTGTCTGACCACTGTTCCCCTGAGGTAGCCTGGCCTAGATTTGTTCTCATTTGCTCACAGATACTTAGGAGATTAAATATCAAAAATGTTGATGTGAAGATAAAGAACTCCATAGGAGACCTCCCTGTGGAAAACTGTTTCTACTACCGGTCCCATAAAGGTTAGTCCCACTAATTTAGATGGCGTTTGTTTCCGTGTAGTAAGTGTATTTAGAATCTTAGCCACAGGCTCTTAGGATCAAGATGAGAGTCTGTAACAGATAATGAAATTTAGCAGATGATGTTAGCAAACTAGAATATTGGTACTGGATAATAGACTGTTGCAACTGCTAGATAAGCATCTTGGCACTGCTTTCCATTTATCGAAAACAAATTCTAAGATTGAGTAAAGGCTTCTTATCATGCAAGAGGCACTGCTCTTTTATGACAGGTTTCTCTTACAGGAGACCTTTTTTAATGCATGTTTGGGGTGTTTTTTAAATCTAGTGTCTTGATGTAGTTTTAATCACTGTGTCTGATGGATGCCACTGCATAAGAGTGATAGCTGTTCATAGTAGAGTTGCTGAAAAGTCTTGCCTGTCTGGAATATGGAACAAGGAGGGCTATTATTCAAATCAGTTAGTTCAAGGTCAATTTACATGCAAGTCACTATGTATTTCTTGAAAGATATGTGGTTTGAAATTTCATTGACATGAAGAATATAGTGAAGATCCAGATATGGGTCATGGCAGTAAAGTATTGCAGGTTGCTTGACAGCAGGCGCTGCCAGGTATGATGCTTGTCTTTCTGTCTAGCAATGTGAAGGAACAGACTGGCTAACCTGAATTCCTTAGGTGGGTGAAAAACCTGTAGAAATTGTTACAGTGACTGTCAAGAATCAGTTGTACTGAAATTGGTAGTGGGGAGCAGAGAGAACAGAAGTACAGTACTTTGTGTAGGTGCTGTCATGTCAGCACAGTGTTGCATTTAACATACCATTACAGTACTTAGGGTGAGAGCCAAAGTGTCTAGTTATCTTGGTGCTTAATTTTGTTGTGTTTAATTATCTCTATGTTTGGCTTCCCTTCTGGGCCCGCTGTCTGTGCAGGCCTGGAAGGCAGCACAGTGGCAGAAGTGGGGTGGGTCGTGGAAGGGGTGGGGGGTTCCAGGGTCATAGGGGAAATCATGCCTGCTCAGCTTCCCTTTCAGGCCCGCTGTCTGTGCAGGCTTGGAAGGCAGCACCGCAGCAGGAGCAGGTGGGGGGGTTGCCTTGCCTCGGGTGCTGGCAACCCATGTTACACTACTGCACTTAAGGCTCAGAACCCAATATTAATCTCCAGTGATCAATTAAACAGTTCTGCTTTTTAATTTCTCCCACTTCTGCCTCAGACTTCTTCCCTCCCTCAGCCCCCCCCCCCCCGGAGTCTAAACACATGCAAAAGAAAGTGGGCTTTTATAAAACTTTTCCCAGTCTAGTTCCTGCAGTGGGGTTTACAAAAGTTTTACTAAGCCGTTTCCAGCTTTTTGCCTGGAAGCTGTAGTAAAACCTTGAAGCTGGGACTTGAAACATTTGTTGACAAGGATTTTGCCCTAGTTGATGTTCAAGTTCATAAACTTGAAAATAACAATTAGAACTGTGCCAGTTTGCATTTTTACACACTACCTGGAGAGTTCTGAGAGTTTTAGTCCAAAAACACACATCTGCCTGCCATTTGATTCCCTTGCTTTATAATTTGTGTTGTGCTTTCTGATTACTGAAGATGAAGTTGTGTCTCAGGCAGGGACATATTATTTGTTAACCCTTTTGATGTGAATTTATTGAAGTCATAATGTTGCATTTAGTACATAGCTTGATCCTTTTCTAGCTAAAGTCTGTGAAAAAACACATTTTACTGTAGGGAAATAGGTATGACTGGGAGCCAATTTATTCTGATTTAAAACAACACAGTAGGATCCCCTGTATCCGCTGGAACAATATCTGCTGATTCAGCCACAGTCTGAAAATGCTAAAAATATTAAATGAAAATACCTTCAAATACAGATTTTCTAGATGTAATTATCAGATTGGCCATTAGAGAGAACCAAACTAGTAAGCCACCTCCTTATCACCTTGTCTCCTGTCAGGTTGAGGCAGTTTCCTTCCAGAGTAGCATGGTAAAATTCAGAGCTAGATCAGCTGAAAAAGCAGGAGGAGGGGCACTGACCTAAGCCAGCCTGCCTTCTGGGAGAGGTTTCCCACCTCCCACCCTTCCCAGGCCTCCAGCTAGCCCCTTCCTTGGCACTCCTGGACAAACAAGGAAATCGATTCTTAATTGGCTTTGAAAAAATCCCACAGAGCCATTGAGATTGTGGGTGTGAGAGACGAAGATGGTCATCTTCAATCTTCAGCACAGGAATGAGCGAAGATTTCAACTCAGTTCTTGCTCATATAGGCCTCATTGAGATCAGAATTGCAGATACAGGGGAGTGCTGGGTCCAATAGTGTCAGCTATTTATAATCCCCACTTCTCAGTAGTTGCGGAGGAACTTGGAACTGACCCCCTGCAGATACGGGGGGGGGGGCTACTGTAATTACAAATTTACTGAGAATAATTGGTGCGGCAAGCTTTTTTAATGAACATTTTTCTTCCTCAGGTTTGTTCTGATAAGCAGAAATAAAAAGATTTAAAATTCAATGGATTGTTAAAGAAAGTACCGGTATGTTGTTGTGAGGCTGGATCATCTTGAACCCCAGAATGAATCTGTCCCCACAGTTTGCCGAAGGTACCGGCTGGTGAGGATGAAAGATCTGACAGAAGATCTTCAGTGTTTCTTATTTGCCCTAACATGTAGAATATCAGGCAAAGAACTAGTGGGACTGCAAAGAAATGTTTTGGAGCCAGTTTGAGTTTAATGAAGATGGGGTGGAGATGGAGTGAAGGCAGTTTGCAATTGTGTGGTTACTTCAGATCAGTGGTTCTCAATCTCTTTTGAGTTGTGACCCCCTTTTATAATAGCCAGGTAGCCTATAACTCCCTGCCACGTTTTGATAAAAAGGCCATTGTAATTCCTCAACATAACAGCACCATCAAAACAGCTGCTGCTCGCCCTCCTACTGCCAACCCCACTGTCACTATTTCAAAACTGGGGAGGAAACAGGTTGGGAGGGTTTAAAGGTAAGGAGAAGAGAAGGCAGAGGACCTCAGAGGTGAGCTAGGGGCAGAAGGACACTGCGGTACCCAGGCAAAACTTTTGAGCAAAGAGGATCCCCTTCGGAACCAGCATGAAGCTTTCCTTGCACCTCTCCCAGGAGTTTGTTGGAGTGTGGTTCTCTCCCCCCCCCCTTCTTCCCTTCTCTAGGCCCTTCTCTAGGCTCTTCCAAAGTGACATATCATAGTTAAAATACTGTACCTTTTTACAGAAGCGGCAGCAAATATATCTGCTGTCATAGATATATGGTCCAGGTCATCTCTTCTCAGAAATTAGAGGCTGATTTCTTCCTGAAAGGGCCTGTTTCTCATACATACACATACATGCTAAGTTTAACATCACGTTCCTAAAGGTCAAAGAGCAACTATTTAACAAGGGCTACAACATGTATATAAGGCAACCCATGACCCTCCAAAAAAAAACGCTTGGTAATCCCCAATCCCCATATTGGGGAAAAACTGTTTTATATTAAGCAACTGAGGTTTAGGATCTATCTCTAGGAGTCTGATACAGGAATGATGAAAATTTTATATGCCATACAAATGTATGTTGTTATTGCAATGTATATTTGTAATTACAGAATTACAGATATTATAATATATGAAAACTATATGTATAAATGAAATATTACCAACTCTATATGCCAATAATGGAATTGTATAGTTTTGTCCAATAAAATGGAGTAAAATGGTAAATTGTCCACATATTTTACTTTACAGAGAACTGTTTTCTGTTTAAATTGCCTTCCAGTTCTAGTCCAGTTTAAAGATTAAAAACAACAACGCATATACAGGAAATTAGGACAGGAGTCTTGAAGGTGCACTCAAATGGCAGGCATGAACACATACCATCTGTTCAGTTTTCCTCACTGAATAGTGAGAGGAACTGTGTTTTGTTTCAAATCTGAAGAGGCGTTTGATCCTTTAAATCAGAGGCCCCCAACCTCTTCTCAACCATGGACCAGCATGTCACACTCAGTGGAGGCCACTCACGTTCATGCGCACAGTGCACTAACGGGGTGGAACACACATGCATATGCGCATGATGGCGCTCACAGGGGGTAGGAGATCTGTGTCCGTGGCCCGGTCGGTCCTGGATAGGCCACAGGCCACTGCCAGGTTGTGAACTGGGGGTTGGGGACCTCTGCTTTAAATAACCTCTGTGGCTTTGTCCCCCTACCCAACAAGTATATGTTGTGGGCAGGGGGGCAAACATATACTTGTATGTTGTATGTTTTCCCCCAGACCCTCCTCTGATCCTCAATTTGCTATTAAAAAGGCCAGTTGCTCTCCCCAAAGCCTCCAGAAGTGCTGTTGGTCACTTCAGCCTATTTGGGAGCAATGAAGCCTGGAAAGGCCATCTTTCAAATCCAGAATTGAGCAGAGGTCACGGCCCAACCTTCCCATGGATCAAAATGGCTAGTCACACCCCTATATGCTTCTGGAGGTAGACGGATAGATGTATACACAAAATGTGAGATAACAGGATATTAAAAGTGGTAGGTGTTGCCCTCCAAGCTCTGTAAAAACCATCTCCCTAGTTATAGTTTTGATTCAAACAAAAGGAAAGATGATCTGTTGTCTCACAATGACCTGTCCATATGAGTCAAACAACACAAGTTTGAGAGAGAGAGAGGAATTATTGCTGATGAGGAGAATGATCAGTGGTGAATGGAAATTTCTCCTCTGTTCCCCTACCCTGCATCCTGCATCTGGGAAAGTATCCACTCTCCCAGAATCATCAGTCTATCTGTTTTGTAGGAGAAGGACTCTTCCAATTTTTTTATCTCTCCTGTTCTACTGATACGGAATTTTCTGTTTATAGCTGGTGCTAATCTCCAAACAAGAAGTTAAACGTGTGTTGTCTCTTATGTTGTATAAGCCTTACCAGGATACATTGAAATCTCATTCCCTAAATTCTTATGAAAATTACATCTTTGGTCTGTGGCAAATCTTACTTTGGTCTGTAAATACAACAACTGCAGCAATAAAGACAGTACAGTGGGGCCTCGGCTTACGACCGACCCTACTTATGACCAATTCAACTTACAAACAGCTCCAAAATTTTGCTTCTACTTGTGACCGGAACTTCCACTTACGAACAGAAAAAGGCACGGGGAAAAGGTGGGAAATTCAAATTGCTAACTGTAGGTGGCGAAAGAGGCTGCTTCTTTGTAGCTCTTTCGCCCCGATGGTTAGAGTGAGTGCAGTCTAGGAGGGACTGCCTGGCTTCTGCTTCTGAGTGAGCGTGTGTGTGTTTTTGGAAGGAAGTTTGGGACTGTCTGTTAGGTAAGGTAAGGTGCTGTTTTCTGCTTTTTAAAAATTCTTCTCTGTGTTTTTGCAGCGAAGGTTTTAGGCTGGGGGTTATGTTTCTGTTCTGTGATGGGTCTTGGGGGTTTGGTTGCTTTTTTGGTTCCCCCCATTTCCGATGGGTCTTGGGGGTTTGGTTGCTTTTGGGTTTTTTTCCCATTTGCAATGGGTCCTGCGTGTTTCCCTTGCTTTTTCCTTTGTTTTCTGTGCATTTCCAACCTTGTCCCTCTGTTCTCTGTGCATTTCCAATCTGCTCCATTTGTTTTCCATGCATTTGCAATGGGTCTTGCACGCTTGATTGCTTTTCTCTCCCCCCCACCCTTCGGCCAGAAGGGATTAATCACATTTCGAATGAGTCTTGCAAGTTTTTTTGTGTGTGATTTTTTTTTCCTTTGGCCGGAATGGATTAATGGGGTTTCAGTGCATTCCTATGGGAAATGGTGCTTCGACTTACAATCATTTTGAGTTACGTCCATCTTCTAGAACGGATTATAGTCGTAAGTCAAGGCACTACTGTACACAATTGAGTGTGATGAACCTTGTAGATATTAAGGGCATCCTTTTCCACTGACATTTCCATCCTGTTTTTACATGTGTTTTACATGGTGGTTAGGTAGGCAAATGGTATGCCTAACTTTAAGTCAACACATATACAGTACCATTTTTTCACAACTAACGTGCATGGGAGAGTGAGTCTGAAACTGCCTTCATGCAGTTGTTGCAAAAATGTGTTTTTGTAGCCTTGCATTTATGCCTGAGACCAGAGAATCAAATGGGACTTTCCAAAAGTTTTAGTCTGCAGAATAGGAAAGCACATAGGGCTATTGCCCTAAGTTATGTGTTTCGCCTAACAGAGGTAAGACCCTTTTTTAAAAAAATACATCAGTTAGGCACAGTTTATTACTTAATTTTAAAACCTGTTTGCCTAAAATAGTTTCTGCTAACTCAGGATTTATTTTATTATTCATACATTACAAGATCTCAATAAACAAGACCAACATTTAAGCCATGACTTCCTCACAAAGTTAATCTTTAGACTTCACATAAGCTAACTTAATCTTGCTAACTTAATCTCTAAATTACACATTGCCAGCAACTTTCCACAGAGGTTACTTTTAGGTTAGTACATACACATAAGGTTATATAGACATGGAAGGGCCTTTTTAAATGGTTACATTATTATTGCGAATCAAGAAACGAAGATTAATTAATATTTATAACACACTCTTTATGGAGGCAGCCTCTCTATGGACTAATTTCCCCATGCACCTTGAGAGTCACAGGGAATCCTCACAGCTCACAAAGATACAGCATAGCACCTTGCAGAGATGTGAAGAAGTGGTGTAAAATGATCTTGAGGTAAGAGAACTTCTCTGTCTCCTGCCACTCAACAGTTCCCCATTCTGTTATTTGGCTTGGGGAGTTCTCGCCAAATTATGGGACTGGAGGTTTGTTTTTCCAAAAGGTTTCATCCCCTGTTCATCATCTTAGAGCGGTGGCTTCTTTTTCCCCCAGAGGACCTGTTTCTCATACATATGCTCTAACTGAACATATGCTGATTCTGAAGGGTCAAGGAAGAAATTATTACAGTGGACCCTCGACTTACAGACGGCTCGACTTACAGACGGCTCGACTTACAGACTTCTCTGGCTGCAAAATTTAGATTCGACTTGCAGCCGGAGAATCGACTTACAGACCAGAAAAAAACCAAAATGGAACAAAAATAGAATAAAAACTGCCAGTTGTGGGATTAATCAGTTTTCAATGCATTGTAGGTCAATGGAGATTCGACCTACAGACTTTTCGACTTACAGCCACCATTCCAATACGGATTAATTCCTTAAGTAGAGGGTCCACTGTATTTAACAAGGACTATAACACATATAGGGTGATGTGAAGGAGATCAGGAGGCAAGTGTGCCGTCCTCAACGTCAGGAGCACCTAGAGAGGAGGAAAATGTTAATCAGAAAGAGAGAGAGAGTATACCTAACCTGATAACAGAGGAGAAAAAGAATATAGAGATCTGTCTGGTAGAGGAGGGGGAAGGAAAGAAAGGGGAGGAGTTAGATCTATCTATATGGGACGAAGGTATAAAAGAGAAAGGAAGGGTTTTTGACACTTTAATAGAAAGAGAAAGGAGGTGGAGGAACCATTAAAAATAGATCAAGGAGAATGGAAATATGAGCAAGCGAAGGATTTGTTAAAGGACTTTCCAAACCTCAAAGTGGAGGAGGTTTATTACCTGATCCAGAGATTGTGAAGGAGGGAGAATCCATATATGAAACTCTAGAATGGACCGTAATAGTATTTCCACGAGGGCAGGGTCGAGGGAAGAAAGTGATTCGCCCTGGACTGGTTTACAACTCTTCACCGAAAGAAGGGGACTGGGCACACTACCCATGTTGTGGAACAGTGTGTGCGATGCGGAGTGCAACCCTGAGAAAGATCACTGACCGCGAACGATTTGGCCCTGCATCGCAGTGAGTGGAACACCAGAAGAAAGGAAGTCTATGTGGGCTAGTGATGGCCAGCTGCCTGATTTATCTTGTTTCGACCCTGTTGGTCTGATGTCAGAAACACTACGAGTCAATAAAGTTGAAGAAGAAAATATAAAACAGTGTCTGCCTCTTTTTCCCGCCAAAATGTAGGAACTGCCAGTACTTTCAAAAGAACCCAATCACAGGTGATCTTCGATCCCCCAGAAAACACTTTGTTGCCCCCTTGGGGGTCATGTTCCCCTGGCTGGGAAACACTACCTTAGAAAAGAGCAGGCTCAGGAGAGTCTAGCCACCCTTTGCTGGTATGTGGGCTTTTGACATCAAAGGGATCTGAATCTAACCAAAAACAGACATTGGAGGTAATCTGTAATTAGAGCTGAAAGTACATTATTGTGGTAGGGAGGTGATTGAGGCAGTCTTTCCATGTTAATGGAGTGAAATTTCAAAGAAGTCCTGAAAACAAGTCACAGAGCAATGCAATCTTAATTTGCACAATCCCACTCAGATATTCATATTAATTAAGAATTTCCTTCTTCCAGTCTTGGCTTATCTTTAAATACTTTCTGGTTTCAGAGCTCCCTTTGGCACTAGAATTTACCATAATCTCAAAATCGCCCTTATTTAAGTGTTGAGAATCCATTGCTTTGTTACTCTTGTGAATCCAGGAGGTCAGCTTAATTCGTTGCAAGGTAGCTAACTTGAGTTATGTTTTTATACCCCATAGATCTGTAGTATTAATAGCTCACTTATGGAAATGATAGACAACAACTGTTTTAAACCCCAATACTGTATTAGTTTGACACCAAATTGCACTTATAGTTTATTCAGAATATATGAATTTTTGTTTTGTTTTATCAGGGTCAAGTTTTCCCACAGATTTAGATCACAGTACTGTAGTTGTATAGGCTGGCTTGTCACTAGGATATACCTGCAGCAATGGATTTGCAGCTACTTCTTTAAATAATAATAATTAAAAAATCCCAGCCAGTAATTCTCATTCTGATTAACTTAAGTGAAGAAACTATGAATGAGATATTTAAATTGATTTGCCGCTGAATAAACTATGATAGTAATTATTATGGCCCCTGATACTAAGGCTAGTGACCTCTAAACGATAACATAAGAGAATACACGATTGTCACTTGCCACCACTCAAACACCATTTGCGATGACATTGTGACCAATATGGCTTTACAAGCCTTTTCAAGGATTGTACCGCAAAATATGTTTAGTACTATAAATAGAGCAAAATGATCTTTCAGAGATGTCTTGCAAATAAGAGGTAAGTACAGGATGAGAACAAAGTGAAATGAGGCTGAGCTGGAGGGTACTGTAAAGCTATTGATAAACATGTTCATGCTAAAATATGGAATTTAATTGTGGTAGTGTAGTAGGTATCAATTAACTTTACAAGGCCTCCAAAAGAGTTAGAAAATTTAAACTTGTAACTTTCATTTCTAGTCAGAAGCAAGGGAGATTCTATGTTTTAAACATCTAAGTTGAGTTAAATATGGATACAGTATGTCTCTTGAAGGACAGAGATTTTTTTTAAGTTAGTATTTCCCAAAATGCAGAAGTCATTTAAGAGTCATTACTCCATATTTGTAACATACTGCAAGTATTAATACAAATAAAGATTATATTTGTTTTAATGGAGTATGAGCAAGCAAGCTTTGCTATCAATCTGTTGTATTTTATTTTGCATAGTGTCATATTTTTAATCAGACCATTTTTGTGTTTTCTTCCATTTGCTGAATAGATTTTAGTCCACTTTTTAGGATGACTATCATCACAATCATTTCCGATTGTTAAGGCAAAAATAACAAGAATTAGAACCTGGGAGCCAATGTATCAAACAAAATCATTTTCTCTAAACATAAAAAAACAGAATGTAATGGTGCAATGCCAATTAAAACCTACTAACAAACGTTGTTTCCATGTATGTTGTACATCCTGAGATGGATTCAAGTTCCAAGGCATGGCGACTATATAGCTGAAGAATCGTTGTTGAGATATTACAGTAATAGCAGATAGCAGCATTGCTTGGAGAAACAGGCAAAAAAATATTCTGGAAAAACCTTAAGATATCCTCAGAAACACAACCCTGGAAGGACTGAGCAGGCTGAAGGCATGAAAAAAGGAACACTAAGGAGGAGTGGAAATCAAGTGGAGTATTCAAAAAAAAAAAGTCATGGCCAGCATATTGGTTGGCATTTTGAACAGAGGCATTCTGCCCCATAACATTTGTTGCAGGACCTATTTGTGATACAGTATTTGACATTGCTATCTTGTACCAGGCATACAATACTGCCAATATTATACAGACACAGCATGTCTATTCATTATGGATATGTGGTTAGAGAATTCAGTTGCCTGACTATGCTTTAATTAATGTATACTTCAGCAGCTTTATGCTGTATTTATTATAATTGCAGGTTAGATGCAGAAGCCAGACCTTTCAAAGAGGAAGTTCTGTTAACGGTCCCTACTGCTAAAAACAGCATCCCTTGCTACCACCACCTTTCTTTAGCCTGATAATTCAAAATGCATCATGTAATATTAGAGCAAAGTAATTTTCTCTGCTGCGCTCTATTTAATTGGTTGCAGCTTTTTGAAGACGTGAGCGCTTGCAATGCCCTGTCATGTGTTGATGCTAAAATTATTGAACTATTGCTACTAAGTTTTCAGTACTTTGTGTTACCGTGTGAGAGAAAAGACTGAGGCTGCTGCTTTGGATGGGATCCAGGAATCCTCCGTTCTGCGTAGTTCTGGCCTTTACAATAGCTGATGCCAATTACAGGGCAGACCCTACTATGAGGGAGTTGCTTCACAAATTACCAGTAATTCTTAATATCACAAAAAGACAGCACATTATTAAATATGTTCCCTGTTTCCCGAAAATAAGACCTAACCTGAAAATAAGCCCTAGTATGATTTTCCAGGATGCTCGTAATATAAGCCCTACTCCAAAAATAAGCCCTAGTTAAGTGAAACCCTGCCCTCCACCAATGTGCAGCAACCAGAAGAAGATGACATGACTGTATTTGAATAAATGTAGATTGTTGTACATGGAAAAAAATTAAAACATCCCCTGAAAATAAGCCCTAATGAGTTTTTAGAGCAAAAATTAATATAAGACCCTGTCTTATTTTCGGGGGGAACGCGGTAATTTGTAGTGGTTGAGATTTTAGTTCCTGAATGGAGGAGATGTGCTTGTGAGATTTTCACCTCAGCTGTTCAATCTGACTGACCTTTCATACAGCGTACCTTAAATACAGCAGGAGAGGATATTCACTGCTGTTCCTCCAGTGTGAACTACTCCTTTTTTGCCACTTGACTGGTTGTGTGTTTGTAAGAATGACAACAGTTTCCCTCCTGCCTGTGTGGCTGAAGCTCCGTTCTGCCACTCATCCACCTCTGCTCCTGGAGCCACAGTAACTTCTGGTGAGCCTGTGTCAGAGCTCTTTGCAAAAGTCAAAACATGAAACTGTGTATTTGAACTGGAGCATGTTGCACAATGCCTAGCAAGGATCAAGGTGTTGGTGTTTTTCTTTTCCTCTGAATGTAGTGGAGGGAGGGCAGGAAATACTGAAGCTTTCCGGTTAGAATTTCCTATTCCTTCTGCCAATGGAGGGGCTGGGCCCTGTAGTCACGCACGTCAACAGCAAGCCGTTTCCCAGCCGTCATTGTTACAGCGTCAGGAAAGTGCTTTCCAAGGAGCAAAGCAAAAGAAAGAACACAGAGATTACATGAAGCATGACAATGTACCCCATCTAATCTTTTTAAGGAATTCTGCTATTTCATTGTCCTCATTGTTTTGTGCTCTTCCACACTCAAATGGGATTTAAAGATGCATATAACAGCGCTAAGATTAATTGTGGCAACAAATTTTCTTCTTCAGCATAAGCATTAGTGCAGAAAGACAACTCATGGACTGAAATCCTGTTGCGGATATGCCAACAGTGTAACTTTTTGATGTGAATTGCTGTAAAGACATATCCGTAGACATTATCTGTTGCATCTTAAAGTCGTATCACTTGCATAACTGCACAACAGGTTTCAGCCTTGATGTAGCAATGTGGAACATTTGTTTCTGGGGTGGGGTTTACCTTTAAGCTTCCAGAATTGTAATGGCAGTGGTTTGCCATCTGTCTAGCTTTAAGCTAGCCTAACCAAAATATATAATAAATAGAGTAAATAATACACTGGATCTGTGTGTTCTGTGCTGTCAAGTTGGAACTAACTTATAGTGGCCCTAATAGGACTTTCAAGGTAAGTGAGATATTTAAGGAGTGGTTTTACCAGTTCTACTCCCCCAGTGAATTTCCATGGCTGAGCAGCGATTCAGATTCTGTTCTCCAGAGACCTAAACCATCACTCTATCCGCTACAGCAGGGTTCCCCAACCCCCGGTCTGGTGCCGATCTATGGCCTTGACTGGACTGGGCCTCGGAGACAGATCTCCCGCCCCCTGCATGCCCACCTGCACAGCCCTTTTGCGCATGTGTGCGAGTGCATGCCACCACTGCACGAGCACCCCTGTCCCTTTTGCGCATGTGTGTGTGTGTGCCATGCGAGTGCCCCTGGCCCATCGCACATGTCCATGAGTGTGTGTGAGCACCCCTATCCCCTTCGCGCATGTGCATGAGTGTGTGCGCACACCACATGTGTCCCCCCTGCCCCTTTGCACATGCACGTGAGTCCCCTCGCGCATGCACCACGGCTGCAGCCGTCTCTTGAGGTTTGGCTGGGAGGGAAGTAGCGATCCAGCGACTTATGGCTTATGTGCCCGCAGAAAGGGCTCTGCATGCCAGCTGTGGCACACGTGCCATAGGTTCACCATAGCTGAGATAGAGCATTGATTCATTGAGCTGAGGAGCAGAAAAATACCCCAAAATTACCGCAAAAGAGCCTTCTTCATATCTGCTATAATTATTGCAGTCAGGTCAGAGCAGCTATGAATGATTTCATCCACAAAGCGTCTAGCAAAGCTGCCACAGTGACCCACCAAACCCCTGCCTCCCTGCAGTTTCCCAGTCTGTGATGTACCAGGCCTGTAACGACTCTGAATAGCCTCGCTGCGTGCTGCTATATAATTACAGTGCCAGTGTGAAAAGTAATGTTTCTTTGCTACTGGGCACCTGCACCATACAACAGACCTAAATATGAGTTCTGAACATGTTATCGAAAAAGCTGCAACGTGCCTGAGTTTTGCGGTTATCTTATAGATCCCTGCTAACTGCTTGCCTTTAAAATTTTTGGAGTGATGTTCAATCTGGCTTTTAATTTTCATTGTTCTCACCCCACTCCCACCCTGAATTGTAGCATTTGCTTCTATGCATTCCTCCCTCCTTCCCCCATTTCAGTATTTTAAACATTACTGTGCAGTTCATCATCAACATCATTTTAGCACTGTAGAGTTGGAAGGGACTCTATGGATCACTGAGTCCAGCCCCTGTCAGGGAGGCACAGAGGGGAACCAAACTCCCAATCTCTGGCTCCTCAGCTAGAGACCTAAACCAGTGAGCTATCCAGCAGTTCATGGTTAACTGACTACAACTTCTAAAAATACCTTTCTCGATAAGGACTATGGTTAGTGTTTGGAAGATCTGTGCTGTATTTCCTCTCCTGGGCATTTTAGTCGTAGTCGTTGTTTTCCTTGTTGTTGTCTCAAGGTCTCTGGGAAACCAGGAGGGCTATCCAGCTTCATCCGCATGGGAGGACGCTCACGATCAGCTATGTCAACTCCCTCCTTTACTTTCTTATCTCTGAGATATGCCAGGGCTTCGGCAGAGTCATCAGCTGCCTGTAGTGACAGGAAGTTTTCCAAGAGTCCTCAGGAAACTATACAAATTCATTGTGTACCAAGGGAGGGGAACATTTTAAGAGAAAGCAAAGGATTTTTGCGGTATTTTTGATGCTGGTATCATAATGGCAACACAGCCGGTAATTTCACCACACTTGATAACAGCCTAAAGTGGGAAACAATGTAGACCCCGGGGGGGGGGACCTGGGAGTAATAGAACATAGGTTAGATTGAAGCATGGGAGGAGAAGACATTGAATGAGGCAAAGTTCTGGGCTCTATAAAACCTGAAGCTGTGGGGAAAAGATCTTCTCTCAACTAGTACATAGTTGGTACCACCTGCTCATACTGTATACTGTATGTGAAGAGTTTTAATTATTCAAATGCCTTATGGATCTGATCAAGTGATTTGGAAATACCTTGAATGGACATCAGGGTGGTATACCAGAAGAGAATATCTCCCTTTTTCAAGTTGACAAACTACAGTTTAATAGAGGGAAAGCAGGCTGTACCATTATACGTGTGTTAGCACAATGATAATGGGAAATCTTATGAACGAAGTGTTTGGTCCGAGATCTATTACCGAATATCTAAATCCATGAACAGAAAGTAGTTCTTGAAAAGTGGTATAATCTTAATAGTCTGGAATTACGAGAAACTGTTCTATGTTTTTCTTTCTTTGAGAATGCAAGTAACTATAGTTTGCATTAACTGTTGAATTTTAAAGGTGCAAGTGGTTGTCTGGTTCATTATTTTTGATTCTTATCTGATTGGCTCTTGCATCACTAGAGCTGTGATTGTGTACAAATGTATGTAGGACTAAGTCATACTAGATTCAGTGGGATGGGACTGAATACCAAGTACATGTTGATAGACTTGGACTCTACGTTTTGTACAGCTTGTAGCTCTTATAACTTTTATTTTGCCTGCCTTTCCAATAAGGTGTTCTCAAAAAGAAAAATGTGCATATTCCAAGGCAGCGATTATATTATTCTTAGACCAGTTTCATACGGTTATCAATAGGTGATTTATCAGCTGAGACTTCACTATACACTATATACAGTAAAGTACTGTAAATACATTCAAAGGGGATTCTTTCTCACATTAAACAACAGTGATGTGTATTTATTTTTCAACAGGTATAGGATGACTGAAAGAGGCATTCCAGGATTTATTACAAGTCACAGGAGTAGCAATATAGGTAAAAACCGCTTAAGATTCCATTTTCCTTGTTTTTGACACTCCTGGACATTTTACACTTTATTATTATTATTATTATTATTATTATTATTATTATTATTATTATCATCATCATCATCATCATCATCATCATCATCATCATCATCATCATCATCATCATCGGCGGCGGCGGCGGCGGCGGCGTCAGCGTCCTCCTCCTCCTCCTCCTCCTCCTCCTCCTATAAAAAACACCAGTCATTGATTAGTATTATATAACAGATACAAGTTTTAACCAGAAACCTAAGTATCTGTTAAATATCGGTACAGTATGTATGTTGTTCCCAATAATTGCATATTATTGTTGTTGTTGCTTTCAACTTATGGCAACCCATTTCAGGTTTACCATTTCCTTCTTCTGGGTGTGCTCTGGAACTGTGTAGGTTGGTGAAGGCCACACAGGGTGGTTCATTTCAGAGGAGGCACTGTGGGGAATTGAACTCCCACCCTCTAGCTCCACAGTGAGAGACTTAAACCACTGAGCTGTGCAGCCAGCTGGAATTTACACTATTAGCTAGTCATATTAAGTATATGGAGATAATATAAAATTTGAGGTTTGTTGAGTTTATCGTATCATTTTCTTCTCTTTCCCCCACTTATATTGTATACTTTGAATATTTTATGAAATACATATACTGTATTTGTGAGTTGAAATTTGCTTCTTGCTATGCACTTGTCCTTTCTTTCCATGTTGGACAGAAGCACCTGGGGGAAAGCCAGAAGCCCTGCTTTGACAGCTTACTTATTATTAAAGTTCAGTATCATGTCCTGCAGTGCAAAGTGCTTTGAAGCACTATAAGCTTTATTACAATGCTTTTAAAGATTTTTCAGAATATGTAAAGAATGAGAAAAAAAACTGGTGGGCAGCCCAATTAAACCATTATTTCTCAGAAAGAAATTTCACTCTCTCCAGTAAGATTTGCTTCAGTGTAATATGTTCAGGATTATGCCATAGAAACAGTTTCTGTCAGCCCCCCAGAGCATGGCTGAGCAGTAGGACATGATGAGAACTGGAGCTCAACCACATCTGGAGGAGCAAACATTCCACAGCTGACTAAAGGGATTCAATAATATTATCTAAGATCATCTGGAAGTTGAGTCATGGCAAATGGGCTTCTTTCTTATTAGATTGAAATGTTTCACTACTCCTCCAAGTAGCTTCTGCAGTCTGAGAAGTGTTGGTAGTTGGTATTTATCGTGCTGCCCTTTCATCCATCCCCAGAAAGATCAGGGGACACACCAGAAAGACCACTGTTAATGACCCATGGCAGTGGGTGGAGAAGGACTGTAGAGGTTAGATTTCCACTCACCCTCAGTCCTTTGCCCACCTAATGAGCCTGTTCTGACCAGAGGGAAGTGAAACCAACGTGGACTATATATCAGGTCTCCTACCAACTCTCCTCAGACTGAAGAAGCTACTTGGATGAGTAGCGAAATGTTTCAACCTAATAAGAAAGAAGTCCAGTTGCCATGATTCAGCTTCCAGATAACTTCACTTGGATGACTGAGAATCTTCATAGATATATTATCTAAGATCACTTTTGAATTTTTTTATAAGAGTGGTTGTCCATAGGGACCTGGTGTGGTAGAATATGAAACAGCTGTGGCGTGCACACTCTCTGTGGTTGCCCACCCCAGATCTAAGGCTGTTGGTGGCTTCTTGCCAGAAGCAGACAGCTATAGCAAATATGTGTATTTTAAGTGAGGTTCAATGGAATAAGTAGAAATCAAGTATTTAGTTTGAGTAGCTTATTATCTATATTTCCCCACTTACGAAGGCCTGGCACTTCATCTCAAATGTTTTATTACTGGGACAGATGCTTTAATGAAACATTACTTCAGATGATTAAGAGAAATAAAATTTATCTGTAGCATAGCTGTTACATGTTATCTTTTCTGCAGTTGTTAATTTCACTCTAAATGTAGCAGAACCAACAAAAATGATAAAGTTTTGATTGTGTTATAAAATGTGTAATGATGAGAAACAATGCAATGCTAAATTTTATTCACATATTTGGACTATTTAGACAGCTTGGTTGTTCGTGTGAAAAATGGGCTTAAGAGTTCAAAGTACAAACCTGTTGACTATGTGCAGCTGCAAGCAATTACAGAAGCCAAGAAGTTAGAATCTGTTAACATCCTCTTAAAGGTGAGCCACTGAGAACTCGAATGCAATTTAGATGTCGGAGGTCATAGTCACAGCAGCGAAACGCCTCTCTGGTTTCGTAATTTTTAATAATATTCCTGTTGGGCTTTGCAGTCTTGTGGTATTTTCATCCAGGAGATGCATCGTGACTTTCGGTTACCGAGCCATGTATTTCCAATTCAGTAAGTGCCTAGACCTTCTTGTTGACACGGTGTGACAGAAGTTAACTGAAGCATCAACACAAACGCTCTGGAAATTAAAAAATGACAAGTTTAAAAGGACATGCATGGTGACCATAGTTCAAAAAAGTTGTGATAGGGCCATTCACACACACAGTAACACAACCTTTTTTTAAAAAAGATCTGCAACAAAAATAGTAGAAGTGAGAAATGATCTGCAGTTAGCACCCTTGCTGGGTAAATTATTCGCTAATGACCGCAAATTTATTATACGAACTCAGTGAGGGATAGGAAGGCAATATTTGGCTCGTGTGACCATGGCTGAAGAGAAAGGAGTGAATAATATTTTTTTTCCAAAAAGCAACAAGCATTGCAATAAGTTGTGTGTGTGTAAGAGCAAAGAATGGCATTAAAACACGAATGGGAATTAATTACTTTTTGAAATAAATTTTTGAGGCTCTGGTGCTGTTTAAGGATCTGTGCCTGACATATGATAGGGATATGCATAAAGAAAACTTTCAGTTGTGATTCATTTCGGATTCTTTCAGGAGGTGCCTCATTCCTTTTTGGATCTTTCAGTTACCAATCTTTTAGTTACACTGAAAGTAACAGTCTCCACTGGGTTCTTTTGTTTCTCCCCTCTCCCCTTTTGTGTTCTGTCTAGCACTTGTCAAAAAGCTCTGAAGAAGCCTTAAAATTAAAAAAATATATATATGGACAGGGCAGGCAACAGAGACTAAATTCAAAATCCCTAAAGTATACTTAAAAACTACTTCAAAAAAGCAGGGCAAGGTGGGCAATCCACACTAAACTAAGCAAATAAGACAATTTTTAAAATTCAGTCCAACAAAGAAAACTGCACAAACACGAATGCAAAGGAAAAATGCAAAATAAAATACACATACATACCAGCTCCTTACTCCCCAGCCCCACAAAAAAAACCCACCAGCAAAAAGCAAGGAAGCAAATAAAGGCAATAATACAGTCCAAGTCCCCTCCAACCAAATTGATTAGAATTCGGGATGCTTCCCCCCCCCCACAACATTGATGCCTCCTTTTCTCTTCCCTTTCTTGAGTTTACTACCAGCACACAGCAGCAAGAAACAAAAAAATAGCCCAGGAAAGGAAAAAGGGGGAAAGAGGGAAAGAAAAAAAATCTAAAAAATTATCCTAAGGATGCAAGCTGGTGCTACAGGCAGAATGCCTAGCAGCAGCAGCAGCAGAAGCAAACATAAATTGGATGGTGGGAGGGGGAGTCCTAAATTAAAAAACTATCAGGAAAAAGGCGAAAAAGGATCTGCAAGCACAGATAGAGAACACAGTCAAGATGGAGGGAGCCATCCATGGAGCTCAGGAACATGCAGATCCTACCTACAAGGAAGGACTGAAGCAAATATTTACCAATTCCAAACAATGTACTGTAGTTTCTTTTGCAACTCAAAATTCTCCCTCCCTCTCTCATGGATGTTCAGCCCTCCCTACACTATTTGATTAAACCTTTCTCTGGTAATTTGACAGATGAGAGGTGAAGGAAAGGGCAAATGAAAGAAACAGGAAAGAATTCAGAACTCTCATGTTCCTCTTTTTCAGTAAAATTTAGGATTCAAATTTCAGAAGCTGCATTTCAGAAATCAACAAAAATAATCTGAAAATAACAGTTAAAGCATTGTTTTTCCCCCATTCATGTTAACTTGGAAGTCCCATCCCCATCAAACAAGTTTTTTTTTTAAAGGATTGAAGATTTTAGGCTAGAGCCATGCAGGGCTGACTCAAGATTTTTTGCTGTCTAAGGCGGAAAACTCATCAAGTTCCTCTCTATTATACATAGTAATAAATGAAATTACAACAATTTGCTACCCTTTCATGATCCCCAAAAACTATCTGAGGCAGCCATTTCACTCTTCATATTAGTGGAGTAGGCCCTTTATCCTAAGGCCTGTTTGGCTGACTCTGAGATTTTATGTCCCATAGCAAAACTGCACCCATTAAAAAAAGAATATTCTAATTATTAAATGATATAGACTAATTTGCACTGCAAAACATAGAGTGCCATCTTAGCTGCTAGAGGAGAAATTATATAATTGAGTGAAAACAATATGAAACAACTTTGGCCTTCATGGCACTTATCCTCAGCTCTGTTTTTTTTAAATAGTTCCAACACCAATACTCATAAAAATTTAATTTTCTGGCTTTGTTGTACTGATTCTGTGCTTTTGGGGATAAAGAACAATTTTTTTGTTGCACACAAACAAGAATGGAGAAGGTACTGTTTTTGTTTTTGAATTGTTGTTTCTTTGCAAATACAAGCACACTGAAATTTGTTTCCTAATGCAAGTAGTGCTTTAGAAGTACAAGTTGTGCTTTAGAAAGCAGGGCTTAGCAATAATGTCTTCCTAGCATTTTCCAGCCTTCCCTATTTTTTCCTGTGCTCTTAGCGATAATAGCAAGTTACAGTGGCGTTGTGGGGCACAGTACACATTAGGCAATATTTGCCTTTCTCCCTTCATGGATCAAGGCAACATTCCATCAAAGGTCAATCCAAGAATGCCTTTCATTATAAAGGTACCACATGATCATTTGGGCAAAGGGAAGGTGCCACCTGCTATCCTTCTGCTGGACAGTTAGGAACACCACAAAATCAGGGCTGATATTAAACCCTACTGCAGATACTGGG
Organism: Pogona vitticeps; assembly: GCF_051106095.1. Classification (NCBI taxonomy): domain Eukaryota; kingdom Metazoa; phylum Chordata; class Lepidosauria; order Squamata; family Agamidae; genus Pogona; species Pogona vitticeps. Next base: position 211,545,065 of record NC_135783.1, read on the forward strand.
AGGATGCAGTGGCAATATCAAAGCATGATGGAAAACTCTAGGAGAACATGATAAAACCCATGCAGAACATTTTAACACTATACTCCAATTTCATTAAAAATGTTATGTGTTTCTGCAAATGGTTCATGTTCTTCCTAGAAGTTCATTGCAAACTTTCTTAAGCCTTAGGGTTCTGATGCCTATATTTCCAGGAATGGATATGTCTTCTAAATCCTCACAAGCCCCTCCCAGTGGCCACTAGAATTTGCCTCAAGCCTCCTGCCAGTTTGGGTTGTTCCCTTTCCAGTTTTTCCTCTCCCTTCCTCTGTCTGTTCTACAGACTATATGTGTCGTCACCCTTTGCATGAAAGATCAGTATTGGCAGTGCCATGAATCCTTATGCCAAAGCGATACCTATTTCTGACAGGGACAAAAATATCTCAGCACTGGCATTTTTTGTGCTTTGAGTTTATAATTAAAGTGCCAGATTGGCATTGCAGGAAGTTCTCAGTTAGAAGGGAACAGCTTTGGGGGGCTTGGCAGAAGCACCCCAGGAGTACCTAATTCTCCATCTGCATGATGCCTCTCATTCTAGAGAGAGACCTGCATGTCAAATACATTTCCATATCCTGCCATAGCAACCTGTTTCTGCATACGTTTCCCGTGGAAATTAGCTGCCATGGTCAGTGAAAGTGTTTTATTCTGGAAGTGTGTGGCTACACAATATGTGTTTATCTCTCTGCATACTGGGGAGATAGTGAAGAGGTTACAACAATTGTTAAATGCAGACACTGAAAGTCATGCTTAGTTTTTAGAATATATCTAATGCTTAGAGTGCTGCTAGGCAAAGTCCTAAATCTAATGTGCTGATTCCATCGAGTAGATCTGTTTTAATCAATTGCTGAATAGTGTGTCGGCAAATCCTGTTGATTCAGTTCACAGTCTTCAGTGGGACTATAAAGGTGCGAGTACACTGGCAAGCTGAATTTGATTCACAGTCTTATAATTGCATTCTGTTTTGTTAATCACACAAGACCCTAGATTGTTTTTGTGCCAGTGGCCACACTGGCTTTTAATCTGATGTGATTTGATATGCACCCAGAGCCCATGGCTCTCCTTTCTTTGATACCACCCAGCTGGTGATCGTTGACTCTCCTTTCTTATCTTTTTTTAAAAATTTCTGTGCAGCAGTGATCTAGCAGTAAACTAGTGTATCAATGCAGTGGTAAGGTGATCTAGTGCTAAAATCAGTAGATTGTTTAATTTATATTAAATATAATATATTCACCCTGTCTAAATACATTACCATAATATGACCCAGATTCAGACCCTCCTTCTTTTGTAGAACAAATCAAATCATCACACAGTCACTTTGAAAGCACCATTCAAATTGTTTCAGATTTTAAAAAATAGAACACCTTTAACCCTACCCCCCGTGGTAGGGGGAGAACTCTGAGTTGGAAGCAAAAAGGGCCAGACTAATTTGCATTGGCCTTTGAATCATGTGATCATTGAAAAATATATTTTTTTCGCTGCAGTTAACATAAATATTAATTTACCCTTCCCAGGTATTTGCCAATGACGTTTCAACTTGTCTTAGACCAAGGCTAAAGCCTCTTTTTGTGCTTTGTCTCAGTTACAGAATTTTAGGGGAGGCAAATCAAAGCCCATGTGGCATGATCATGCAGTTGTAACTTTCTTGTCTTTTCATCACTGGTTCTTTTGTATCTTTTCTACAGATAAATAAATGAAACAATATTTTAAAAACTACATAAGCCTTTTGAGTAGGTTTTGACAGTACTACTTTTTATTGTGTCTGACTATATCATTTGGCAGTGGTGCCCCATGTCATTAAGACAAAAAGACAGGGAGAAGCTATTATTAAAAAAAAAGGAAAAAAGTAACAATGAAGAAATGGTGCAATGACTGTTTCTGCATGTTATAATGTTCTTTTAATGATACAGATATATTTTGTCAAAGATGTTGGCAGCTGGTATTTATCTATGGGCTGTCAGAATGAAATTCGGCTCAGTTCATTCAACCTTTAAAACTAAATTCTAGTCTTACATCTTTCAGTATTTCATTTTTCACAAGTTTTTTCTAGTCAAGGAAACGTTAAAAGTTATTCATTGCAAAGCTGTGCCATGATGAAGATAGGTTTTCATATAACCTGTAATAGAAGTACCAGAGTGGTATTTTGTACGCTGTAATGGAAATACATGGGAAGGCATATGAGCAATGACAAGTGGTTAGATGTTAATTGTTCTGAAGAGAAAATCAAGAACTTTGCCATTCATACAAACCTAAAGCATGGTCCTTAACGCTGATAATCCTTGAAGATTGGCAATATCTTCATAGAGACATAGAAATGGAGGAAATGCATCTTCTTTAAAACTAAATATATTAAAATCTGGAATTTTTTAATTTTTGCACATTTTCAGATTATTTTTGTTGAATAAGGATTGCTGTATAAAATGCCAAGAACCTCTAAAACTAACTGTTAAACATTCTCCAATAAAATGTTACAAAAGATGGGTCCCATTCAATATAGCTGATGTCACTAGGATTGCTTACTACAGCTGAATGCTAGGATGGGATATGGTAATGATAACAATTATTTGTGTTAATCTTGTCTGAAGCGAGTATTCCATATTTAAACAATAGAGGTACAGGAAATCTATACATACGCAGTTTCGACAATGATGCCACATCCAGATTCTATAATGCAGCTGTCACTGTGAGAACTTAATGCTCTTACATTTCTTCTGATCTCACAGTACACAATCATACTCAAATGTACTGTACCATAGGTAACTGAAATTCTGAGTGACACTTCATGCATCTGATAATATGGCTTATAGTTTATAGAAGCTGATGTTAATCTGATGTCCTCTGCTTTGTAGAGAGCACCAGAACCCTGGAGTAGAGCATATGTATACTTTTGCTAAAAGAAACATGAATGTGAAAATAGGAATCAGATGCTTCTGTCAGCCTTTGCCTTGATAACATTAAAATGTCCAAATTATGATTTCTCAGCTATTCAGCTTTCATTTCCCTGTTAGCAAATGTTTAATGCACAGAATCCTGTGTGTACCCCTCCATTCTAAAGTGACGTCTGGCCTGCAGTTACGAAAGCAAGAGATTGTCCTATGAGAGGGTGTGCACATGTGAATACTAGATTAAACTTCATGCATCTGATAACATGAGTAACTCCGTGTGCAGCTGGCATATTTAGTCAACTGCATATGCAGCAGGGTGCACATGTGGAACAGAGTAACATGATTCCAGCTACTGTATTATAATCACTTTAGAACTGCAGAGCTGGAAGGGACCCTATGGATCATCAAGGCCAGCCTCTGACAAGGAGGAAATAGTGGGAAATAGAACTCCCAACCTCTGGCTTCGCAGCCATAGACCTAAACCACTGAGCTATCCAGCAGTTCTACAGCAGCTTTTAGACTATCCCAACAACAACTGCTACTACTGCTGCTGCTGCTGCTGTTGTTATTATTATTATTATTATTATTATTATTATTATTATTATTATTATTATTATTATTATTATTATTATTATTATTATTATTATTATTATTATTATTATTATTATTATTATTATTATTATTTATTTATTTATTTATTTATTTATTTATTTATTTATTTATTTTTATTTATTTTTATTTTTATTTTTATTTTTTATTTTTATTATTTGCACTATGGGTGTTGTAGTGATATAATAAACCCTTACGTGTGATCTGTAAAAGAATAATCCCATTCTTTGATGAGAAAATTGGTAATGGTAACTGATTTACATTTCTTGGTTTCTACAGAGATATTGACTGGCATCCTGTTGGGGTTTCTCCACAGGCAGCTAATACTACACAGGTAGTTTCATTATTTGATGAAGTGTCTGTTGCGTGACTCGTTGTACAACTAATTGTACAACTTGTTGCACATCCAGACACCTTGCCAAATACAGGAATCACTTGCGCAATGTTAGTTGCATGCAGAGAATTCTCTAGCAGAATACTAGCCCTTTTAGGCAATAATACTGATCCATTGAACTTTCATATTATATTTGAATGGCAGCTGCTGGTTGGGGGAGATAGGGAGTAGCAGATGATACCGCACAAAGCAAAGGTGAGGAGTATATAAATCTTTGTTTCTGGAACCAATTACCTTTTAATTTTGTAATGGCTTGGATTATTTGAGAGCCATTGGTTTGCAAGGACTATCATAGTTTTGTGCAGCATTAGCTTTTTTTCCCTTCTAAGAAGTCTGCAGAAGATACTTTAATTTTATAATGTTTTAAAAAATGTTATACCTAGATTAAAAAGACAGAACATGCAGCGAAAATTAACAAAGAACAAATGCTGTTGAAACAGCATAAACAAGTCTGGTGGACAGAGCACAAAAGACTGCACGAAAACAGGTAAGACTGGGAATGCTTGGTAAAGTAACTGAAAAATTGATTGTAGAGGGTGAGCACCACTTAACCAATATCTGTAAGAGATTATATCTAAGAAATGTGTTTCCCCAAAAATAAGAGGAATGTTTTATTTTTATTTTTTCATTTACCACCATCTACATTTATTCAAGTACTGTACAGTCATGTCATCTTCTTCTGGTTGCTGCACCATGGTGGAGGGCAGGGTTTCACTTAAATAAGGCTTATTTTGGGGGTAGGGCTTATATTATGAGCATCCTGAAAAATCCTACTAGGGCTCATTTTCAGGTTAGGTCTTATTTTCGGGGAAACAGGGTAATTGGATATATAATGGTAGATGAATTTTACCATGATAAAATAATGCATATTAAATGGAAGAATCTGTTTTATGTCAGATTTATGCTGGAGTCCTCTTGGCTTCAGAGATGGCAGCAATGCCTGAGAATGCAAAATCTTAATCGGATTTATTATCCCTTAATTGGAACGATGAATGAGTTAAAAGCTCATATTTGGGTGTACACACAGAAAGAGAGCTCAGGAGTGCTGTCAATGCAAGGAACGACTTGCACTCCTTTGAGGAACCAGAGAATTCAAAACATCTTTATAGTCAGGCAACCTATATGGCTGCTCCCAAGCTGGAGCCATTGATTTATAAAAACAGTGCCAAGTGCAGTCTAGTGTTGGAGGATGGAGAAGCATGTTGGTCTGGCTAAAATAGTCATGAGAACTAGGAAGTGAGGGCCCTCATCCCAAGGGCAGGTCAGAGCAGTAAGTACAAGGAATTGATTTTGCATGTTAGGGAACCTTTATAGGAGCAAATTGATTGAATGTGATGTCATTTGTGGAAAGAGGGATAGGAATACCTGGGTAAGGACCGTAAACCAGAGAATCATAATAATTAAAAAAAATATTCATCATAAAAAAAGCTATTTGATGCTTCAGCCCAAAAGCTACCCTCATATGTCTTTAAGAGCTTACAGTATATAAGATAATAGGACGCAGATAAAGTTTATATGCAAGAAGAATTGAACTGAATTGAATTTATTGCTGTCAAAGACCAGCACCAAACAATCTATAGTGGTGCCTCACTTGACGACGTTAATCCGTTCCAGCGAAATCGCTGCAGAGCGAAATCGTCGTCAAGCGAGGGGAAAACCCTATTGAAATGCATTGAAAACCGCTCAATGCGTTTCAGTGGGCTAAATACCTGATCGTCCAGTGAAGATCCTCCATAGGGCGGCCATTTTCCGGTGCCTGTTAAGCGAAAAATCCATCCTAATCACAGCGGGGAGCCATTTTGCAGAGCGGGTGGCCATTTTGAAACCCAACAATCAGCTGTTTTTAGATCGTCGTAATGCAAAGAATCAGTTCCTGAAGCAGGGAACTGATCATCATCAAACGAAAATCGCCCATTGAAACATTGTTTTGCGATCACAAAAGCATCGCAAAACCCTCATTGTCAAGCGGAGTCATCGTTTAATGAGGTAATCGTTAAGCAAGGCACCACTGTATATGGTACACAACAAAACAGAACATGCAGTATACATTATGTTAAACAATGAATCCATAAAAGTATGTAAAATTTATGTCACAAGTATCCAAAACTGGACAGGGGGATGCTGGTGTGTTATGAGAGAACTGTGGCAAGCTATGGCAGCTGCACAGAATTTGGCCGCTTTATTAGTAATATGATCAGAAAGATCAGAAAGAAATAATGTATAAAAGAACATGTCCTACAATGTCCACTTCCCCACTATTGCAGGAACATAAATGGTCTTGATACGGTACTCCCTGATATCTCCATTACAAGAACACAGCAGACAAGACATTGAATTGGGCTAGTGTACGGGCTTCCCTGAATTTGGGGAAAGCTAAATTAGCCAAATAGGTAGAGGGCACAAAGGTCTTATTTCTGAAGGCACTACATATACTCAGCAAACTTAACTTTTCTTGCAAATCTGTGTTCCAGGATCTGCAAGAAGAATGTATCTAGGGAAAATCTAAAACAAGGAGGCAGGACAAAGTAAAAGGCAGTGTCACATTTCAGAGAGAATGTTGGGGCTCGCAAAGACTATGCAGGACAGATAGAGATACCAGACTTGTGAACCTAGGCTGGAATATATTAGGTAGCAATAGGGTTGGACAGTCATGCAACAGGAAAAAATAGGAAGTGAAGGCAGAAAGGTGCATGTCAACAGTGGTGAGTTCGGCTGAAATATGAGACTGAGAGATAAAGATATAAGTTGGCTGTAGGGAAAATAAAACGTAAGGCAAAATGAAGAGTTCTGGGATGGTTGGTGGAACTGAAAATATTAAATACATAAATCTTTTAAGTGTGCCCAATGAATGTTTCACTGAAGAAATGGTACAGTGGCTTTTGTGAACCTGTCAATGAAGATTTCAGCTCACTGTGGCTATAGCTTAAAAAAGGAAACAAAGATGAGGAGAGACATGAAATATTCCATGGATCCTTGAAATGAAAAATAGTAACTACATTTTGTCTAAATTATTGAATGTCTTTAGATCTCATACTCTGCCCCAGTCTTTGGCTACAAAAGAAATGAGGGTATTTGCTCTGATCCGAAAGTGTTTTTTTTCCCAGGCAAAAATTAGAATCTGAATTACAAACCTTTTATGATGAAGGAAGTGAATGTTTTTTGGACCTGTGGGACTTGCGTAAGTACTTTATTTCTGGACTACTGTAAATTGAGTCTTTATAAGTACACAGTGGCATATTCAATGTAAAATTGCACTAATATAAATTCTGAGACAAAAGGATTTGGGCACACACCCATCACTGCAACCATTCAGCTTAATGTCCATTTTAACTATAGTGATACTTTTTCCCTGGGGAGAAGAAAATCAGTCCTGACCATAAGAAGGTGCCTTACTTTGTCCAGAAATTTGCTTTGTACTTTGGAAAGAACGCCCATGTCTTTGGGAAGCAGTTCTAGATGTTGCAGTGTCTCTTCTTTGGAGACTTGGAAAATGATATATGTCCACTTCCTGGTCTCTTGGGAAACTTGCAGAACCTGGAGACGTTTCACTTGCCACAAACCTGTTGGATCCAACTAAGTGCTATCACGTTTGAAGAGCAACAAAAGATAACTTGGGATAGCGATTAGAGATGGGCGTGAACTGCCATTTTGGCGGTTCGTAATGGTTCATTCTTTGGATGCACAGGTGTTCCATGGACACATTGGCTTCCCTCCTCTGCTTCCTCCTGGAGGGGCCTACTCAGAGGCAGGGTCCTGGGCTTCTCTGCCTCACCTCCTCCTCTTGAGTAGATGCCTACCAGAGGAAGCGGGGGAGAGAAGCTGGAGTGCCCACAGAACGCCTGTGCATCCAAAGAATGAACCATCAGTTATGATGTATGCAGAGTCTTGTCTGATTATGAGATGGATTGATCCAACAAAGAAGGTGGCTAGAAAAGGAGGGAGATGAAGCAGTAGAATGAGGATGTCCAAACTAGAGAGCTTAAGCCAGAGAACACCCTCAAAGAGGCAGTGATACCAGTCATTTTACCAGTGCTTTGCCAAAATGGAACATCTCTTTCCCTAAGTAACGATGAATGTTCTCAGGATGGGGGGGGGCAAATAGGGTGAAGGGTGCAGTGTAGTCATTCCATCCCTTCACAGATCTTCTCTGATGCTACTACCAGATCTGTCTGCTACCTACAGTGTGTTGCTGTAGAATTCAGAAGGCAGCTGTCCAAGAACAAGGAGGGACCATCTCTCACTTGACGCTCCTAGAAGTTTCTGAATTTCAGCTCTTTGCAAACCTATCTATGCAGCAGTTAAGAAGAGTGAACTGAGTGAACTCTGTAAACATCCTCTCTCTTTTGGCCTTCCCTCAGATGGTCGTCAACAGCCATACAAAAGACATATGCAGGAGCTCCATCTTCATTCACTTTTTGTTCTTTGCAGAGCCTAATTCTTTAATTCAAGAAGAATGAAAATCTCCTTCTTCTGGAAGATACGTCTTATATTAGAAATGCATCCTGTAATAAACTATTAATGACTGACTCTGATGTTTGACTCTTTAGCTGAACAAAACCCCTAATATGTATTAAACTTCTTCTAGGATATAAATTATCAAGAGATTTGGATGAATTTCAAGCTAATACAGTGCAGCCTATTTGGCAATTAAGAGAAGATTTAAGGTACAGACTGTTGGAAATGCAGGCAAACCGTGAATGCCCAGAATATGAGTTCAGTCCAGATGCAGTGGTAGAAGAGGTTGGTAAATCAGTAATTCTGTAGAGATTCCATCACCCCATTTATTTAATGTTTGTTATAATATGCCTGTTATTTTTCTTTGCTTGTGCAAAACTGGACAAAGGAGAGAAAGATTGTGTGTAATCATGGAAGCCAGTGTTTTATGGACTAGACAACTGGTTGTAGATTTCAGTTTCTTAAGACTGCTTAATTTCCCTGCCTTAATCTTGCTTCTTGTCTTATATTACAGTGATTCTTTCTCTTTGGCCCTTCTGATTTTTTGGACTTCATTTCCCATAAGCCTGAGTCAGCGTGACCAAGGATCAGGCATTCTGGGAGTTAATGTCCAAGACATCTGAAGGGCTACACATTGGAAACCATTATGTTAACTACGAAAGTTTAATGCAATATCCACAGTACAGTATTTCCATGCTTGCTGGCATGTACAGTAATGTATTGTGGGGAGTCTGGCACATATAAAAGCCCTGTTGCAGAATATTCCCATGCACCTGATTGTGTCCTAGACCTTCACATGTTGAGTGCAGAGGTCTGCAGATTGCTTTGTAACTGCATTCAGTGTATCTGGAAGTTGAGTCATGGCAAATTGACTTCTTTCTTGTTAGGTTGAAACAGCCTGCTTATCCAAGTAGCTTCTTCAGTCTGAGGAGAGTTGGTAGGAGACTCCTGATATATCCTCCACATTGGTTTAACTTCCCTCTGGTCTGAATAGTCCCGGACAAAGGACTAGGGGTGAAGGATAATCCCACTTCTGCTGTCCTCCACCTATTGTCATGGGTCATTAACAGTCATTAACAGTGGTCTTTCTGGTATGTGTGCCCTAATCTTTCTAGGGATGGATGAAAGGGCAGGATGATAAATAGGGGCCTCCACCCCTCTTGAGGGATTTTCTATATGCACATGTATGCACATGACTCAACTGTCAGATAACCTCACCTGGATGACTGGGAATCTTCACAGATATATTGTCTTCAGTGTAATATTGTTGCAGAGCTCCCGTGATTGGGGAGTCTGATAAGTCATAGGACTATCATCAAAATGTTACAGTCATAGGACCTATGGTCCAAACACAGTTACAAAATCCTCTGCAGGTCTCCACAGAGAGGTCTAAGATGTTGCCAGTTGTATACGTAGATACATTCAGAGACGGGACTTACATATGCATCCATGTCACTACCACATATTTAGCACTGCATGTCAGCAGGAAATTACCTTATTAGAGCTGTTGTCCCTGCAGAATCAACTGCTTAATTAAATTGTGGCTTTAGCAAAGTATTTCCAAGTCCGAGGTTCATTTTTCTATTTTATTTTGATTTTACAGTAGTGTAAAGTTTTTCATTTTCTGGTGTTTATCATTTTCTGGTGTTAGGGTGGGGAACAGGTTCTTCTTCGTGGTCTCTGTGAATGCACACTAATGGGTTTTATCTGTGCCTGCACAGAGGTTTCCGGAATCTTCTAGAGCTCAACACTGTTTGCTAGGACCGCCCCCTAGTACACATGGTCCGCCCACCCTGGCAATTGCCTCAGTTCCTTTTTGCTGTCGCTGAGGTTTCTTCTCTTCGACGAGCACCATTCGCTATTGCATTCAAAAGGAATTTGTGAGAGACTTTGTGCTTTTTTCTCCTCTCCACTGCCCCCCTTTTCTCCTGTTTTCACTCTCCTTAACCCTTTTTCATAGTTTATGGCCTCTTCTGGGGCTTTCAAAAGGTGCACTTCGTGCCCCAGTAAAATTCCTCTGACCGACAGCCACAACTCTTGTCTCTTCTGCCTCATCGAGGCCCATCAGCCAGCTTCTTGCCCTATTTGCAAGAAGTTTACTAAGCAGGCTCTAACATTAAGACGGCAGTGTCTCCGTTCTTAATTGTGGGAACGTTCTCTTCACCATTCACCGAATATGGAATCCATACAGCCACCACCACCTCTATTACCGTCTCCGGATGCTTCTGTGGCTTCCTCAGTAAAGTCCAAAGCCAAGGCTAAACTGCCTACCAAAACTAAGTCTGGTGGTTTGACACCCAAATCTACAGCAGTACTAAAATCTCCCTTGGTACCTGAACAGCAGCTGAACTCGAAGAAATCCAAAAAGTCATATTCTGCTGCACGGATTATTAAAATCAGAAAGACAGACCGGTCTCTTCGATACCACTTCATGAGCAGCAGACTATCTGTCTTGATTCTGTTTCGGTAGACGATGATGATTATCTCCCTCCACCATCAGGACAACTACCATCACCTCTGTTGGCACAGTCCCCATCTTGGGCCAATAATTTGGTTGACGTTACTGTGCTTCCAAAATATGACCAATCAGGCCCTTCAGGTTGCTCCGTCTCCATGTGTCAGTCAGATTCAGCATCTACTTTGTCTGATCTGCAACCACCGCGCAAGCGGTCCAGGAAGACACATCATACACCAGAGACTGGTCACTTTGATGTCGGTGCCCCTCACCCTCAGAGATCGACAGGAACTCTTGCATTGCATGATTCTCATACGCGATACCGTCATCCTAAAATGGTTACTCTCTATAAGCTGCCCACTTATTATCAAATGCCATCATCACGATATCGACACCACCAATACTGCTACGGACATCCTGATATGGAAGTTTATGTCGAACCTAAACGACCTCAATACTCTTATTATTACTCAGAGATCAGCATTCCACTTCTGATGACTCCCTGCCCCTCCCAGTACTGAAGCACCATAAATTGTCTTACAAAAGAAAACAAGTTATGGCACATGCCCTGTCTTAACTACTGACACCGAAACCATCTACAACGCCTGCGGTACCATAGGAGGCCACATCATCAGTACAGGCTACTACCACTTATACTGGCCCTTCCCCAGTACTACACCAGATTACACAGTCCCATTGTTCTCACCACGCGGAAGCTCAACATAATGCTCCTCAAACATCACTTACCAAACGGAAGATTATCAAGTCGAAACCTGTACAAACCATCTTTAGATGATGGACCCTCTCCATCTCAAATCTCATCTGCATCCTCTGATACTGACACCTCAGATTCCTTTCTACCCCCTGAGTCAGTGCTGGATTTGCCAACTCCAGACTCTGATGTTGCAGATATGAATCCTCCTTCTCCATTGGAGGATTTTTCATCTTACTCACACCTGGTTCTACGCATTGCTAAGGCAATGGACTTAGATGTACAACAACCAGTGCAGTCTCAGTCTGACAAAGTCTATAAGAACATTAACGAAGACCAGACCCCTCCACTTGGTATGGGGTTTATTCCATCTCTCCTTAAATTGATTAAGCAAACATGGGCTAAGCCATCCTCGGTCCAACACATCTTGAGATGGGCCGAGAACCTATATAAAACTCATGGTGACAATACAGATTTCCTTTCCAAACATCCACCCCAAAATTCAGTTACAGTAGACGCAACTCAGAATAGAGCTAGAAATTGCGCTAATGCAACACCAAACAATAAAGAAGGCAGAAAACTTGATATTATTGGACGCAGGGTATACTCTCTGGCTCCTTTCACTCTGCGCTGCAAACTACCTTGCAGCCATGGGAGCGTACCACAGGTTCTTGTGGAACAAGGTGCTCCCTTCACTCCAATCAGCACAGGGTGAATATAAACCAAGAGGCCTAGCCTTCCATCAGGAAGCAATGGCTTTAGCTCACCAAGAGTGCATCACGGCTAGACATATCGTAGAGGCTGCCTCAAGACACATAGCCATTGCTGTCACCCTTAGAAGGCATGCCTGGTTACGCTCTGCACATATTTCTGATGATTCTCGCATGCGTATTGAGGAGTTACCCTTTGACTGGGTCGGCCTCTTCGATACCAAGACTGATTAAATTCTTGACAACCTGCAGAAAATGAGAAAAACTGCAAGATCTTATAATACACAATCCTACTACAAACCACAATGCTATCAATGGTGTCAACCATATCCCTACCAATAATACAAACCATTTGTTGACAGAGATACTTAGTCTGTCTCATCCTTTCAGCCTCGCCAGAACAATCAGTGCCAACGTCCACGTCAGTCCTTTCGTAGACCTGACAAAAAAACAAAGCAAAATTTTTAACCCTTATCCAGCCCAGTTCTCTACTCTTCACTCCCCTCGTACTTATTTGACTCACCTAGCACCTCATTTCACATAGTGGGCGACCATCACCACAGACAAATGGGTATTCACCATCATTGCCACAGGTTATGCCATAGAATTCGCGACCTTCCTGCCATCAAGAACTGTTCTTACCGCACCGTCTCACATCCTGGATATCGAGGTCCTATCCCTCCTCTTGAGATGCAAATCTCTAGTGTTTCCATTAGGCGACAAACCAGTTTTTTTCTCAAGGTACTTCACAGTACCCCAAAAAATACGGAGGCCTTCGCGCTATCCTCAACCTACGAGATCTCAATTATCACATTTTCCATCACCATTTCCACATGGTAACCTTAGAACACATCCTACCGCTCCTTCAGCAAGGCGACTGGTTCGCAGTAATAGACCTAACAGACGGCTATTTTCACATCAATATTCGTCACAATCACAGAAAATTTCTCAGATTCTCACTAGGAAACACTGTTTACGAATTCAAAGCCCTCCCATTTGGACTTTCTACCACTCCTCGCATTTTGACAAAGTGCATGGCCCCTGTGGCAGCCTATCTCCACACACGAGGGATTTCCATCTTCCCTTACATAGATGACTGGTTACTCATAGCCGCCTTCCATCTTCAAGCTCTGCACAGCATAGACTTTACTCTTCCTCCTAGAGAATCTGGACCCAAGGGTCAATCAAACCAAATCTACACTCATTCATTCACAACGGGTGAACTACATTGGGGCAATTCTAAATTCTTGATCAGTGAGAGCCTTTCTTCCCCAAGAACAGGCTATGAAACTGTACAATGCGATTCAGCAATTCTGTCCCCACACTTTGGTCACTGCACACCATGGCCAATGACTACTCGGACTCATGGCATTGACAGCATCAGTGATTCAGCACACATGCCTCAAAATGCACTCTTTGCAGGCATGGTATCTCCCTCTCCAATATCAGACTCTCCCACGATGTTACTGAGAGTCACAGCCGAACTAGCAGCCCAGCTAGAATGGTAGAACACACCACACAATCTATTCATTGGCAGACTTTTTACACCACTTCAACTCACCATGCAAATAACCACGGATGCAAGTCCAACAGGTTGGGGAGCTCATTGCAACAGTCTCCACATTCATGCCCTCTGGTCTCCCTCAGAAAAACACCTGCATATAAACAACCTAGAACTGCTAGCCTTTCTATATGCTGTAAAAATGGGATGAAATAGTCTTAACTATTTTTTAAATCATCCAGAGAGTGCAATTGTTAGAAATGAGAGAGGCATTACTCTCTTGTCTATTTTGACATTTTGTGTGCTGCTTCTTTGTGTCTCTACAGGCTCCAGAACAAAAAACAAAACAAAAACAAAAAAACACCCCTGTATTCATGCCAGCCTGCCTAGTTGTGAGGGACTGACTGTTTCAATTGTATGATGGAGCATCTTACTCCTAGAGTTCTGTTGAAACATAAATGTGTTGCTTCTTTTCCTCCCTTTCCCCAGTCATATGTACTAGTGAGAGAAGAATCTCTGCTTGTTGCCTCATGCCCGCTTAGAAGGTTTATGGTCTGTTTGGGCCCCTCAGGCACAAAGGGACTGTTCATGCATGTCAGACTATCTTAGTGAATTGAATTGTGCCATTAGGGAGAGCCAAGGTGGCGTAGTGGCTGGAGTGTAGGATTAGAAGCAGTGGGGGAAATGGTTCAAATTTCTACTTAGTTGCAATGTTTACTTGGGCCATTGACTCTCTTTAAGCCTCCCTGTCCTAGGGTTGTTGTAAGATTCTTTTTTTTAAAAGGTATGGGGGGAACTATTTATGTTACCTTAAAGTTCTTGAAAGAGGAGCAGAATAAAAATCAAGGGAACAGTTGAACAATGTTGTGTCTCGCCCTGCATCAAGATCTGGGGAGCATTAGCCACAACTTCATTTTCACTTATTAAAACAGTATTTCTTAAAAATTAGGTAGAATTTGTGAAGAAACAACAGAAGGTAATTTTGGAAAAGCTTCACTTTGAAAGAGTAGCTTTGGAGCAAGAACTTGAAGAATTCACCCATGATGTAAGTTTATCTCCTTTACCTGACTTACAGTAAGAAGAACCAGAACTGTTTGTCTTATACCTTTGTCATCTGACTTTATTGTAGGCATTGATATGTTCCTCAAAAGACAGGACTGCACTCATGCATGAAATACCACCACAGTTACTGGCTTTGGAGTGCCCCTATCCTGATCTGAAAGCATCAGTGTTTGCAGAATTTCAGAAACTTGCAGATGGGTATTGGCTGAAGGTCCAAGAGATTGATCAAGAACTAAAAGACATATCAAGGTAATAACCCATGATGTCGTTTTTCTTTAAGAGCTAGGCAAAATATTTTGCTGTTTCGAGTCTTCTGATACCGCAGTTTCATTTAACAGAAATCAAATTAGTTCTCCTTTTGTGGAGCCCAACACATAGTTGATTCACTGCCCAGCTCTATGGGATTAAATAGTCAGTAGCTGTTTGCACAGCTGAAAGAACTATCGCTTTTTAGACTGGCTTGTCTAAAATAATAAGCAAAATGTTCAAGTGAGTTAAATAACCAGAAATACCATCTGTGGTAAACATTTTCACATTTTATATAGTTACAAAGATTTTAAAATCATTTTCTAATTAAACTCATTCATATGGGAATTAATATTTTTATGTAGAGAATAATCACTTACAAAGATAAACTCCCATCTTTCCACAAAATGCAGCCCTCATTTCTTCCCTACTCCTATCTAGATAGATACTAGGGAAACCTTGTGTCTACATAGATATCATGAAACCTTAATGAACTGTCCACTAAAGACATGTTAAGTACTCAAGGAGGTTTTGTTTTTGGTGATTTTCCTAGTTTTGCAATGCCAAGACTCACTGCCAGGCCTTTTCCTTGCGCCAATAAGATATCCCAGCTTCCTTCCTGCAACAACAAGACCCTGGTCTCATTCTCCCCCCCCACCCCTATTTTTACTAGCTCTTTTTTGTTTGTGATTGTGCACAGAACATGGTTGGGTTTTGCACAGCGTTAAGCTGTTTTCGGTGAATTCTGCAGAAGAAAGATTGGATTTTGTGCCGCAATTGTAATAACCAGGTGCAGTTTGGCTTTTGTTCCAGAAGAATGATCAGCAAACTTCAGATAAATGCCGTGATATTTTTAAGGGCAAAAATTTAACTGACTGTTATGAGATAAGGGAATTTGCTCTTTGTTTCCCACTGAGGGCAGGAAGCTGCAAGGTTCATGTTCTTACTATACCACATACAGTATCTGCTCTGGGAGATTAACATATTTAGGCCACTATAGCTCAAAATTACATTTTATGAAGAGTGGTACTGGGCCAAAATCCTCTTTCTCCCTCTCCTTTCCATAGCTGATTCCCCATCTTTCATTTAAAAATAAGAATTGTAGGTATAGTTTTATAGTGGGACTGTGGAAACAGGGCTACTCCAATGTCCTTTCACATGTTGGCCTTTGCTAATCCCCTATATGGTGGAGGAGTGAAATAACTGATTTTAATCAAGTTTTCTGTTTCCTCATTCATTTACTTCCCTAGCAAGATTGCATACCAGATTGTGGTGATAATAATGAAAACACTAACTTACCGTTCAGTAGACTCTCACTAACAGCTTTGGAGCCAAATCCAAAATGCCTGGTCATGCAGCCCGTATGCGTTTTGTGTTCTGAACAGATACAACATTCTGCAGAAAGAACTGTGGCACTGAGGTTTTGAGTCTATTTATTCACCCTCTGTGTTGGCCAATGTCTCTCCTTCCACCAGTATCTGTTATAAATGAAGTGGGAGGCCAGAAACAAGTAGCAGTAGAAACAAATAGTGATTAGAGTTAAACACACATCAACACTGCAGAGCAATGACTGAGGGAGTCATTCCTGGTTTGTGAAATCCGACTTCAAAGAAACCTGTGTCTCAAGTCCTGGAGACCAGTCACCAGATGAAGCAAACCTATTTGCATATCTCCTAGAGACAAGAGGAACTCGTGCTGTGAGACAAAATTATTTCATTAGTTAAGGATTTTCCCCTTCTGATCAAGGGCTATCTCTAATGTCTCTTTCTGGCCTCAGATGCATCATATTAAGACTTGAGGCGATGAACCACATGCCAAGTGCTCCTGCGGTACCATGGTAGAAAATGGGGGAGACTTACGGTATTGTCTTGCTGTGTAAATGCTAGAATTGCTGTGTCACTTCCTGCACTCTGCTGTCATCACACAGTGAAGCAGAACGATGGGCTGTTAATATTCCTCTGAAAATACCATTTAGAGTAGAAACCATGCTCTTACAAAAGATACAGTTGGAGTCTGGTGATGTTAAAACTTGAACCCAATTACCAGAAGGAGCACTGCCGAGAGAAAAAAAAAATACATTCTGGCAGTGGAGAAGATCTCTGTTTGAGCTGCTAATAATTGGTCAGTAGTGAACAGTCAGTAGTCCTCACCTTTTCAGGAGCTGAGGAAAAAGGAGAAGAGAAATGCTACACACAAGAGAACACCTTTCCTTCATGTTTTCTATATGCCTTAAGCCTATAATGTTGAACTTCTTTCTGAAAGGTATATTTTATACCTATGTTATCCTCAAAACATGCATAATGTAAAAGCAGAGTTGGCTAGTAGTTGGGAAGATTTTAAATCAGAATCACATAGGCAGCCATGCAACAACCAAACAAAATGGGGTCTTCATGAAGTATATGATTAAGAGATTCTCACACAGTACTTTAACCTACGAAAGCTGCTCATTATAACATCCAGTCAGATCTGATGTTAAAGCTATTTGGTGCTTCATGCAGTAGTGTGTGTGTGTGAAAACCAATAGAATGAAATAGAAATAATTTTTTGAAGTTTTGGCTAAAATCCTGTTGCTTAGCATAGGAAATTACACTAGAAGTAGGCCCATTTAATTAGTGCAGATTTGTTGAATCAACTCCTCCATAAATTCCATTGATTCAAAAGTGCCTATTTTTTTTTTTAAAAAATGACTTACTCTAACATAGCAAGTCACAACTAAAGTAGGCCCATTTCAGATCAGTTGAATTTATAGAAGAGCTGACTCATCAAATCTCCACTGACTCAATGGGCCTACTCTAGTGCATAGTAATCAACAAGATTTAAGCCTTTGTTTGTGAAATCCTAAGAGTAAAATTACAGTACAGTGCTGTGTATGTTTAATTATGACCTGTACCGTTCAATGACAATTATTTCCTTGTAAGTATATTTATGGTTACATCCTTAGTTTATTCACAGAAGGTTTTGAAATTAATAACAGTATACTGAATGGCAATGTCAACCTCTTAGTTAGTGCTTTTTACTGACACCAGTGCTATAAAAATGATAAGCAAGTCGGCTGTAGTGCCAACGATGATGACAGGAAGACTCATATGGGGAGATGCGGTCTTTGAGATAGCTTGGACCCAAACTGTTTAAGACCAAAACCAGCATTTTAAATTGTGCGCAGAAATGGAGCAGCAGTCAGTTGAGCTGTTGTGACAGGGGCCTTATATGATCCCTGTCATCAGTTACAGTTAACAATCTGGCTGCGGCATTTTCGGCCTGTGGATGTTGCCGAGCACTTTCCGACGGCAGCCCCATAAGGAGCACATTACAACCATCCAAACAGGATAGAATTAAGGGGAGGAAGGTGCATTTAAAAAACATCTCCCCATCTTTTCTCCAGCAGAGCAACGCGTGGAAAGTCTGGATTCAACCTACTTCATTTATAGCTACATGTAAGAGCGTACAGCCTTTCAAATGGAAAATATATGGGTAGCCATTTGTTGAATATATAATTTAGATAGATTCTTTTCTGGGCTGGAAACAGTGCACATGTAAAAGGATGCTAAGCATGCAGCTATTGGGCAGTGCTTCAAGAACTCTTGAAGCGTGTTCAGCCGAATCAGCCTCGCCCTCCTCCCCATGGGTACCCTCGATTCGAAAAAGCCTTTGGAAGATGTCTTGAGCCTGGCCTTTTTCCGTGGTGTTGCAATGGTGCTGATAGGAGATTGTTCTACACTGCAAATGTTGGATTTGGGCCATAGCATCAGGGGAATCAAATGACTCTCAGGAGGGCCGAGATAAATCTATAAAGGTTTCAGTCAGTCACCATTTGTGCTTCTGATGCTATGCTTGTTGTGGCAATTACTCTGTGTCTGCTGATACTGTAGAAGTCATCAGTCAGAAAAATCCTCAGATTATGTCATGTTTGCTCATGGTGTAATCATAGTGTCCCCATCCCATCCCCACCCCCACCATGTTGGTGCCTATGGTTCTCTAAACTGAGTGCTTCCAAGCTTTTCATAGCTCTTCTAAAGCTTCCTGAACTAAGGGGGTGTATCAAGGAGTAATTCTCCTCTACCAGCTTAGTAGCCAGACACTTCTGGTGCAACAATTGGCAATGACACGGTTGACATATGTGGAAGCTGACATCTCAGTTGGCGTCATTGTTGTAGTTTGTCTGGCTGCGAATGCAGTGAAGCGGTGCATCAAATTTACATTGTCCTAGCTATTATAGAGGGTAGCAGGGGATTACAGTTATGGTATTGGGAGGGTCACTTCCCTTAGGAGGTTTTTATGTTCTTTAGTGGGTGTAAAGCTAGGGATTAACTTGGGGTAAATCTGATTCAGAGGAAATATAAAGCAGCTGCCTGAGGGTGTTTGTGTATAGGCCCACTGCCAAGTTTCAGTTCTGAAACCAAATAATGGTGGTAGCTGGGTTTTTTTTCCTTGTGGAAAAATGATTGCTATGTTTTTAAGTAGGTGCCAAGTTTAATATTTGAAACACATTTCTGGTGTAGTGTGGTTTTGGTTAACTCCCATAATATACATGGATCGTATTCATTTTAAGGTAATTCTATCGCCTGTGGATTTTTAATGTGTGATGGGGGCCTTACTTAGCATAACTTGTCTCATACTAAACATGCTCATCATCTACAAACAAGGCCAAGATTCCTGATGGGGAGGAAGCCCTTTATATGGCAGAGGTAGCTTTGTTGTATGCATATGTTTGCCTCAGTATTGGAGGGCTGGACCCTGTTTTATGTCCAAGGAGTAGGAAGCATTTAGAGCTTAGTTCAAAATGACTCGTAATTAATCCCCCTTTCCCAATAACTAAGTTATAATATAGTTAAGTAATATTGGCTGAAATCCTGCTGCTTAGCACATTGAGTTACACTTGAGTAGGCCCATCAAATTATTGGAGATTTAGTGATCCAACTCCTACATTAGTTCAGTTCATTCAGATGTGCCAGCTTTGTTTGTGACTTACTAGAGTGTAGTAAGTCACAACTAAAGTAGGCCCGCTTGTATGAAATCGGACTTAGGGAGGAGTTGACTCAATAAATCTTCACTGATTCAATCGGCCTACTGTAGAGCAACTTAGTACACTAAGCAACAGGATTTCTGTGGTTATGACTATAATTTAATAAGGGACAACTGTACTTCTTTTGTAACTTTTAAATTACTTTAGTAATTATTGTCATGAGGCTTCATTAAGTGATGAAGGATAAATATCCCATGGTTCAAGTCCTGATTGTGCTGCCATGTTGAGATTTGTTGGAGACATTCAGATGATGACAGGAGTAGACAGGAATACAGTATTTTGTCCCACAGTCCAGTGCCTTCTAACACCCAGTGTTGCTGGTTTTTAAAGTAACTGAAACCATTTCCTAGTTATTTTCAATGAATGGGAAGTAAAGAGTTATTCTTTGACTTTTGTAACTGTAATAGTAACTTTTTGGCATTGGCTTGGTGTCTCCTGTTTTGAAAGTAATTTTCCAATTCTGTGGCCGTACAACAATCATGTGAGGTTAGTTGGAGTGGCGACGCTTGTTGAGGTCTACCAAATAAGCAGAAGATTTTGTGTTAATTGGCAAACATCCTCTCCTCCACTCATATTTGCTGAGATGATTAAAGATGGGGAGGACTTTAAGGAAGAATCATGGGGGGGACACTATTCTTGTGTGTGTGTGCACGCACGCGTGAGCACATGCACACAAACAAACAAGCACAACATACTTATTTTAATGCCTCCAGCTCAAACTGGTTCTAGAATAACTTTCTTCTTGAGGATGCCTATTTTATTTACATAGAGAAATGGGGGAAATTTTGAAATGGGGAGGTATGTAAACATCCACTTTCTCTGATGGCCTTTTTGAGTGTCCTCCCCAGGGGGACTGCAAGCATCCTGAGAAACTGAGCTGATACGACACTTGTACCAAGTGTCTTAAATGCTTATGTATTGCTGTTTTTATACATTCTTGGTCTAAAGTGTCTTCTGCGGTGTTTAGCATTTGCTTAAAGATGCAAAAGGAGGTAGCATCCTCAGCTTCAGAATTGTGATAAGATTCAGGCAGGCCTTTATGAAATAGGTAAAAAGAGGCTGTGGATGTAGGGAATGAAAACATCAGTACGTGAACTGCAGTAAGGAGTAAGCTCTTCTGCAAACAGTGAAGAACAGTTATGATGGGTTTATGAGTGCACTGTGATAAATGGGGATAAATATTTTCTTCATCATGACAGTATGTAGCCCTTCAGATATGGATCAGTCCTGACATCACTAAGAGCAGGGGCAACAGCTTTTGTGAAGTCTTTGACTGCTCACACAGGACTATGATTGCAGACACTCATGAAACGAATTAGGATAGACATGTTATAAAGGCTGAGGGCAGTGAGTTCAACCTTAGGTGACCCAGTTGTTCTTGGACTGTGTTTCCCAGAAGCCTTCACCACCAGCAGTGCTGGCTGGGGGTTCTGGGAGTTGCAGTCCCAGAATATTTGGGTTAGCCAAGGTTGGGAACCACTGGTTTAGATGGAGGGAAGGAGAACAGAGCAGCCCTCCAAGTATTTTTTTTTTTTGCCCTAAATAATTCAAGAGCGGACATTAAGCACAGTCCTACTGCAAACGTTATTACAGCTGTCTTGTGCAGTTGCTTGGAAGTGAATGCAATCGATTGCAGCCAGGATTCTTAAGCATTCAAATTAGTCCCAGTGTTTCAACAGCTTTAATCTTGGTGCACATGGTAAGAGATTGCTTCTATTGAAGTAAAACAGATCTTTCTTCAAACTGCAATATGTTTGTGACTGATGCACAAATTATTGAACTGCTTGAGACACCTTCAAAGCAAACAAGGAAGATAATAATCCCTTCTCAGTTCCTAAGATTATGAAAGTAAATATTTTTGTAATTAATTGTTTTATGCCAGACCTGCAGTATTCTTGAGTATGACTTAATCCCAGTGAATTTCTGTAAAACATGCAGTATGGTGGGTTGCGTTGTTACTGTTTAACATTAGTACAGTAACTTCAGGCTTTCACACTAATTAGGAGGAAAACAGCTGCCAATTTATTCCTGATTTCGCAGTGTTCTCACACCAAATGTACTCTTGTTTTGAAAACCAAAACATACATACACACAAACAGTATAGTGCAAATCAGTGTGGTGGGTAAGTGGAATACATCAGAGCTGGAATGAAAAAGAAGACAGTCTTGGTCCTGAATTGGAGCTTGTAACCCCAGATGTCTAGACCTATAGGTGGTAATTTTGAGGTGCAGTGGCTTGTATGTAATAGATGGCCAGCATAACCAAATGAAAACTAGATAGGCATGGTACTTGCAAAGATCTAAATAAACAGATTCCACATCTACCACCAGAAAATGAATATGTGTGCATGCATGACAGGTGCAGCCAGGTGACATTAAGGTGGCCACGTCTTCATTTTCAGAGAGGAACATTCTTCATTTAACCGTCTGCTAGAGGTCAGTTGTTATTTTGAAGGTGCCCTCCATTTGAAGGGCTGTCCAGTTTGAATTAAAGATGAAAAAACCATAAGGAGGGCGTTCAGGGGTTGGAAATTATTTATCCATAATTAGCATAACAGGCCCTGCAGGCACAGACATCACATACGGTGGTAATAGCCTTCCTCGCTTGAGTGAGATGCATTGTAACTTTGCTTACATTTTACAGAGCATTTCTAGTTTTGTATTTGTATATATAAATTAGCATATGCAAATAAACCCTCCTTTGCCTTCCTTTTTTATGCTGTATAAGTGGCCAGCTGTGGTGAGATCCATTGCCAATCAATCCCTGCTCTGGGAGGGGAAGCCACAGGAATGCTGTGGGTAGCTAAGCCTCCATGCCCCCCACTGGTGTTTGCAGACCCATTGAGTGTTGGTCCAGTTCCAGTACAATAGCAAGAGGCCTATATTTCAGTTCAGATGGAAAAATGAGAAAATAATTAGCAATTTGCACCACTCAGTATCCATTCAAATGTTATGCTGAAATAAAAATCTCTAAAACTAATAATGACAACAATGATCTGATAGCATGGTGTGAGATTTGTGGGGTTGGTGGTTTGTTTGTATTTTGACTGGAAAAGAACTGCACTTAATCATGTTCTTTTTCTGTTAGAGAATCATTAGGCCTGCCTTTTAAACTAAAGTTTAAACACCCAGCCATTATATGGGTATGAAGAAATTGGTAAGAAATGGATTGATTCGGAGGACAGAGGAAAATGTGAAACTACAAAGATTTCCAGAAGATTGAGCCGAAGATAGAGTAAAACTCAGAGGTGCAATATTACAATGGATTAATATAGTGGCTCCAAGATTGAGTTGTGTGGAAGATATGGAGAGACTTCATAGAGGGGGCTCGAAATGAGGGAGATGTTGTGGCTTTGTTGTGCAAACTTCTGTTAAAAAGAAAAGTTTATGAAAACAGTCAGAGAAAAGCTTGGACAGTTGTCCTACACTGGTGCTGTGGTGCAGGTGTAGTCAGATCTTTGTTGGAGGTGCTCATTACAGCTGATTACCACAATATTGGTGAAAAACAATATAAAATATATTTGGAGATACCCAAGGTTAGTGGAGGTTAAGAGAGAGATATTTCTATATTATAGAAAATTTCATAAGATAACATAATTGGTCTACTACTCTGGAGGAAGAATCTCAAGTGGAGCAAGAGGGAGTCAAACTAAGCGGAAAGCTGTTTGTTCCATCTACCATCTCAGAGGGGAAAACTGACAGAACTTTAAAAGTGTTATTGAGGTCGAGAGGATGTAAAGATTTATTTTAGAACTATTTGAGATTGGTTTTTCTAGAACTACCTGACTGGTATAGCATATGCTATTTAAAAAAGTTCACAGTTTTGGGAAGAAGAGTTAATTTGGATATTGTTGTGAAGATGGTTTAAATAAGAAGTAATATGGATGATATTGAGATTGATACTGTATTTGATAAGTACTGTGGGGACATAAATCTGAAGAACTGTTTGTTAACAAATAAGTGGTAGTGATGGGAATTCTAGGGGGTAATGGATAGTATTAAAAGAGAAGTAGAGGATGGGAGAAGGAATGGGAACTGGTAAATTAAGATTCCTTGAAGTTACAGGGTTTTACCTGGGAAAGAGGTTATTATTAGAAATGAAAAGAGATTAGACAAGGGGAACTTTAAAATGTGAGGCTGGAAGTAACTCCAGATAAAAGAAGCTAAGGCGGGGAAAGTTAGACAGTAGCATAGGGATGATTTACCGTAAATATTAAATAATTTAAAGAGTTAGAGGGTATGTGGAGAACAAAGTAAGATTTCAGTAAAACTAAAGTTAGAATGGAAATATGAGCAATAGACTAGAAAAAATATAGATAAGAGGGGTACATCACTTGAATAGTTATGTATCAGGGAGAAGAAGAAGGAGTAAAAAATGATAGAGTTGAGATGGTATAAGTAGCAGGAGAATAAGAAATGAAGATGGAATTATTGGTTTGGGGACTGTGGGTGGAAACTCCCTTCCCCCAAGGGTTTAGAAACAGATCTCTAGAAGTCAAAAGGCGGGGGGTTGTCTAGGTTTGGTGGGTCTGGGGTGTCGTTAGTTACGCTTTTGTGTTGTAGGGATGTTTTCACTACTTGGGAACAAGAAAGGAGAAAAGAAAGTAAATAATTACTGTATGGTTAACAGATTAGGACTACCAATTAATAATGTGAAAGTCCTGGGAAGTGTTATAAAGAGGAAAAGAATAGAGGTTTTATTAAACTAGGAAAAATCAGATGCAATGTTTTATTCACAATTCAAAGTGCCAGTTCTAGCCTATAAAGCCCTAAATGGTTTTGGTCCAAGCTATCCCTAGAATATTCAATATGCCAGCAAGTTTGGAAAACTCAACAGTGGCCGGAGGACTGGAAAAGATCAGTCTACATCCCAATACCAAAGAAGGGCAGTGCCAAAGAATGCTCCAACTACCGTACAATTGCACTAATTTCACACGCTAGCAAGGTTATGCTCAAAATCCTACAAGGTAGGGTTCAGCAGTATGTGGACCGAGAACTCCCAGAAGTACAAGCTGGATTTCGAAGGGGCAGAGGAACTAGAGACCAAATTGCTAACATGGGCTGGATTATGGAGAAAGCCAGAGAGTTCCAGAAAAACATCTACTTCTGCTTTATTGACTACGCAAAAGCCTTTGCTTGTGTGGACCACAGCAAACTATGGCAAGTCCTTAAAGAAATGGGAGTGCCTGACCACTTTATCTATCTCCTGAGAAACCTATATGTGGGAGAGGAAGCAACAGTTAGAACTGGCTATGGAAGAACTGATTGGTTCAAAATTGGGAAAGGCTGTATATTGTCCCCCGGCTTATTTAACTCGTATGCAGAATACATCAAAGGCTGGACTGGAGGAATCCCAAGCCGGAATTAAGATTCAACAACCTCCGATATGCAGATGATACCACTCTGATGGCAGAAAGTGAGGAGAAATTAAGGAACCTTGTAAAGGGGATGAAGGAGGAGAGTGTGAAAAACAATCTGAAGCTCAACATTAAAAAAAAACTGAGATCAAGGCCACTGGTCCCATCAACTCCTGGGAAATAGAAGGGGAAGAAATAGAGGCAGTGACAGATTTTACTTTCTTGGGCTCCATGATCACTGCAGATGGAGACAGCAGCCACGAAATTAAAAGACGTCTGCTTCTTGGGAGGAAAGCGATGACAAACTCCAACATCATCTTAAAAAGCAGAGACATCACCTTGCCAACAAAAGTCAGCATAGTCAAAGCTATGGTTTTTCCTGTAGTGACGTATGGAAGTGAGAGCTGGACCATAAAGAAAGCTGACCGCCGAAGAATTGATGCTTCTTAATTGTGCTGCAGGAGGAGACTCTTGAGAGTCTGCTGGACTGCAAGGAGAACAAACCTATCCATTCTAAAGGAAATCAAGCCTGAGTGCTCACTGGAAGGATAGATCCTGAAGCTGAGGCTGCAATACTTTGGCCATCTCATGGGAAGAGAAGACTCCTTGGAAAAGACCTTGATGTTAGGAAAGTGTGAAGGCAAGAGGAGAAGGGGACGACAGAGGATGAGATGGCTGGACAGTGTCATTGAAGCAACCAACATGAATTTGACACAACTCTGAGAGGCAGTGGAAGATAGGAGGGCCTGGCGTGCTCTGGTCCATGGGGCCACGAAGAGTCGGACACGACTAAATGAATAAACAAAACATCCCTAGGACCATGTCTCCCTTCATGACCTTGCTCAGGTCTCAACATTGCCTACACCAAGGTTGGGGAATCCTTGGTCCTCCAGACCGCAATCCATTGCTGTTGGCTATACTGGTTGGTACATTAGAGAGCTGAAATCCAAAAAATCTGGAGAGTGAAAGGTTCCCCATCCTGGTCTACCCTGATTATCATTTGTTCCCCAGGGTTTCAGATGGGGGTGTTCTCAACCCTTCTGCATGCATTTGTGTCTTACATACCTCTTTGTCTTTGTGTTGAATAATGGGGTTCTGTTTGAGCATGGAGTTCTGACTCTGGTCCTGAAAAGATTCTTGGCATCTGTAGGAACCCTGGTTTGAACTCTGCTGTCTTGAAACCTGCCCTGCCAGATGACCCCTTCCATTTGGTCTCTGTTTTCTGTGTCTGTTTAATGCTCTGAGAAGAAAATCCACCTGCTGGGTATATCTTCCACGGCTCTGTGAGAAACTCTATTTTTATTCTTCAGGGGCTGTTCTGTTCCACTCTGGTGTTCTAATTGACAAATTCCTTTTGTGGCTTCCCTGCATTCCCATTCCTCAGCAGTTCATTTGATTGCTCTTAAAACCCAGGCAGCATCTCTCTGAACTTGCCTCACTCTTACAAAACAGAAAACATATAAGGCGCCACTACAGTCATATATTGGCCATCAGGAGCAAACACAGCAGACAGCCGCACAGAGTGCCAAACTACACGGGTGACAGCAGGAATGAGTTGCCAAATCCTTACAAAGGGAGAGCTGTGCATCTTCCCAACAATGATGCACTCATAAAGTCACAGACAGAGAAGTGCTGTGAAGGCAAGAAAGGGCGGGAGAATGATGTTTTAATAGAATCTGCTGAGGAAAAGTTGCTTCCAGTCTGAGGAAGGTTTCTACTTACTGACAAATACCAAGGCAAGCTCTAAGAACATATCTCCTGAGAAATGTTTACAGTAAATGATGCTGTCTTGTGTCTAAGTGCCATCTAATGTATGGAATAAAACCAGGTCACTAATTTGTTCCTTAATCCGTTTTCCCAGGTTCATAATGGAAAACAATCTTCCCTTCCCTTTCTCCTCCTTTTACTGTGCTGCATAAAAACCAGCCATCAAAACACTTTGGGTAGAAATAAAAAAGCATTGTAAAAAGCATCTGAGGTATAAATGGTTATTGGCTTTAATTTATAGTACTGTACATTGTTCTAAAATGATGGATAACAACACATTGGCTGAAATCCAGTAGCAGAATTTACGCTGCATAAGACTGATGAAGTCGTCAGATGCAGCATTCTTTCATAAATTAAAGACTTCTGATCTCTTTGAAAGGCCCCCAGGCTCCTTTCCATCCTTGGGAAGCTCTTAGAGCTTGTGGGAGGTGGGGGGAAGTCTTTCATTTTGGAAAACCAGTACCACTATGAAATCTCGGTGGCAGAAATTAAAGACTCCTGCCTCCCATCCTACATTCACCAAAGGCTTCTCCAGGGCAAAGGAATCCCAAGGGAGCTCAGGACCTTCAGAGAGGGGGACTGGAAATCTTTAATTTACGAAAAATTGCTGCTGGTGGTGACACAATCAGCTGCTGTACGTTTTATATAAAGGTAAGATTGTTGCATATATTCCCTTTTTTGAATTCTGTGTCATTGACCTATACGAACTCAAATCATGATAATCACTAATTGTTGAAATTATTAAGATTTAGGTCAGAGTTTAGAGAAGTTACTGTTTGAGGCAACTTCTGGATTCCCAAGTCTAGCATGACCACTGTTCTGGGGCATACTAGCAATTTTTATTCCAAAATGGTAACTCTTACAATTTTTGTGTTATTCACCCTGCTAATTGCTAGAAAGGTGACTGCACTGTCTTTGCTTTTGTCATCTTCTTTCAGTAAGACTCTGGTTTTGTGCTATTCTGCTGCACATCTGAAAAAGACTCTTAAGTGCTCCGAGTTCTCAGATAATAGCAAATAATAGTGATGTGTATGAATTAACATTATAGAAGACCAGTTCAGATGTACCCTTAAACAATGGTCTAGGTTTATGTGCTTGACCATGTCTCTCTGTATGAACCATGAGCTCCTGTCCTATCTGTCTCCTTACCTGCAAACCCAAGGAGAAACACTTCAACTTTTCAACAAACTGGGATTAACTTATATTTGAATGTGAGGCAACTCTGGTTAGATCAAACAAGCAAGAATCAATTAATGCATTATGATTCTAGATTGTTCCCTAAGCCATTGTTTAAACTGGTTGGTCAAAATCTTTTGGGATTTTATGCATGCAGAAGAGGAATCACACCAGTTGCTTCAGCTAATTGATGGGGTGCCAGATGATGTGACCAGGTTGTACTTAATACTTCTTCAGTTGGTTGTACTGTTTAACTCCTCTTGCGCACACATTAAAACATGATAGAATTTGAGCCTTTGAGTTTAAATGTAACAGGGAAGTCTGGTTAATGGAAAAATGGGTGTGAAATCTTCTTGCCTTCTTGTGGCTTGCCTCAGGAAATAGTGTATAACCTCAACACTTATGTACAAGAACTGTGCTGTAGTTTAGCATTGTCTCTAAAAAAAGCTGAGGAATGGTATTGACTGGATGCATTGTCACCAGTCAGTGGCACAATATCACATAATGTATTCATATGGCCATCGAATTCACTGAATTGTGACCTTGGTGATAGAATCATAGTACAGTGGTGCCCCGCTTCATGACGACCCGTTAGACGACAAAATCACTTTATGATTAGTTTTTTGCTATCGCTATAGCGATCGCAAAACGATGATTCGATGGGGTTTTTTCTCTTTATGTTGAATCGGTCCATGCTTCGGAAACTGATTTTTCACTTCACAACGATCAAAAACAGCTGATTGTCAGGTTTTCAAAAGGCCGCCCGCTGTTTTCCGGAAGACAGCGATCGAAAATGGCTTCCCCTATAGAGGATCTTCGCTTTACAATGAGGTATTTCACCCATTGGAATGCATTAACCGGTTTTTAATGCATTCCAATGGGTTTTTTACTTTCGCTTAATGATGATATCGCTTAACAGCGATTTTAGCAGAATGGATTATCGTCGTCAAGTGGGGCACCACTGTATTGGAGAGCTGGAAGGGACTCCAAAGGTCACTGATTTCAGCCTTCTGCCAGTGCGGGAAATCCCTGACAGGTGTCCTTCCAACCTCTGATTATATATGTCCAGTGGTGGAGAATCTACTATCCTTTGGTGCAGATTTACTGTCAAATGGCTCTCATTGTTAGGAAGTTCTTCATAATGTTCAGTCAAAATCACTTTTCTTGTAACTCCTTTCTTATAACTTTTTATATGCCCATATATGTTGGGGGAATGGCCCTGTATTGTTCACTGACATCTTCCCTAGAAATGTAGCATCAGGTTTTTGCTCAGAATCACTTACCCTGTTTCCCTGAAAATAAGACCTAACCTGAAAATAAGCCCTAGTATGATTTTTCAGGATGCTCGTAATATAAGCCCCGCCCCAAAAATAAGACCTAGTTAAGTGAAAGCCTGCCCTCCAGCAAAAAAAGATGACATGGCTGCATTTGAATAAATGTAGATTATTGTACATGAGAAAAATAAAACATCCCCTGCAAATAAGCCCTAATACGTTTTTGGAGCAAAAGTTTATACAGTATAAGACCCTGTTTTATTTTCGAGGAAACACGGTATTTATACAAACACTGCACCATTTTGGAAAATGTCCTACCTTCATAATTGCTTTCATATGTCATGTTTCTTCTTTTATTTTACATTTACTCTAAATTCTGTCTTCACATCTTTATGCTCCTGTTTTCCTACCCCTTCAGACAGCAGCGGTTTGCATACTTGTCTGAAAATAAACCCCACTGATTATAGCAGGACCATTTGTCTAGTAAGCATGCTTAGGATTGGTCTGCTTGATCTGTATGTGGAGTCTCGACATGAAGTCATCCTTTTTTGATTGCTTTGTTTATCTAGCCCAGCCACTCTCTAGGGGAGCCATATGGGCTCCTGGGAGCCCCTGGCACATTTGAAGGAGGCCACAGACTGGAAACACTTCTTCACAACCCATCTTACAAGGTTCATTATGTGACTTAAACAACCCTGATTTAGCCTATGTTTCTTTCATATTGTGTTTATGGTCGTGGCAAAAAAAAAAAAAAAGGTTGAGAATGGCTGATCTAGCCCATGAAAGCATCTAAAAGCTCCTCGGTTTCTGTAAATGATAGCTCCTGGTTATGTAAGAATTACTAATTTCTAGGAGCAGAAGCTGGAAAAAGGATATACTTTGTGAGAAAGGGGGCAAAACTTGTCACTGATCTAGTTAGTACATATGCAAGAAAAAGCTGAGATGGATAAAGGACTTTTGTTAAAGTATAACCAGGATTCAAGAAGTTTTCCCCACTGTTAGAATTAAGGACATACTGTAAATCCTTGCTTGTCTTGGTATTGAGAAAGAGCAGTGACTCATATTTCACCTATCTCTGAGAAGAATTGCTGTTTTTGCATAGCCTTGAGGCTGATTTGCAGATTTGAGAGCATGATTGTTGCGTAGTTGTGCAAGGTACATTAGCTGCGTACAATTTTAAAAAGCAGAAACATTGGATGAATTTATTCACGAAGGCTTTCACGGCCGGGATCTAATGGTTGTTGTGGGTTTTTCGGGCTCTTTGGCCGTGTTCTGAAGGTTGTTCTTCCTGACGTTAGGAAGAACAACCTTCAGAACATGGCCAAAGAGCCCCGAAAACCCACAACAACCATTGGATGAATTGTATACATCTTCTTTGTCAGTCAGCAAGTCCTTCCATGTTTGCTCTGTGTGTGTGTGTGTGTGTGTGTGTGTGTGTGTGTGTGTGTGTGTGTGTGTGTTGTTTAATTTTACCAGGGAAAAGGATAGCAATTTTTTAAAGACATTTTGCACAAAATGCAGAAACCTTGACAGATATAAAGCACTGGTTTGCCCAATCTTGCAATGGAAGCAGAATATCTCATTTTTCTGACAGGTTGTCTTAGTAAGAATGAGGTAACTAATAAGTCTTCTTCACAACATGGACAGATTCTCCCTCCAGGAGACCTCACTGAATAGCTTTTGGGTGACATGGAGAGAAAGTCCTGTTGCATTGGGCCAGCTACCGACATGACAAAAGACTTAGAATTATTTCTTTGTAACATGTAGGCTTCTGGGGCAATATGAAATTCAGGAATCCTTTCAGCAGTACAGTATGTACTTCTATCTTTATTTAAATAAAACAAATCTGAAACATAAATGGTTAACACTGCTTAATATACAGTTGTAATATCAGAATGAAAAAAATGAACTGGCTTCAAACATATTAGCTCAGAGGAGGACATGCACTGTCTGCAGCCAAATAAAACAAAGAACGCTGTATCTATGAAGGACCCTGAATACAGAAATCATCCACTTTTCCCTCCCATTCTAGGAATTCTTCTAAATGTTACACTCTTTCCAAGATTCACATTTTGAAATAGCTATTACATCAAATTAAAAAAGCCATAAAAATAAAATGCGTAGAACATTAGCTTTGTTTTTACTAAACCTGCCAAACTTGTCTTTACGTGTGGAGAGTCTATAGACTGAGAGGAAATCGGTCATCCTTTCCACCTTTGCAATATTCCACTGCCTTCCAAGAGATGGAATTTATAAGGCTTGATCCACATTGTCTTTAATTCTTAATAATGAACTGTAAAGATCAATAAGATTAGGCCAGACTCTGGGAATAGATTCTACATTCGTGCTATATGTAATATGTGGTCTGAAGGTAAAGTCAGAGGCAGAGCACTACATCCTTATTCAGGCATTACAGGCTCTGGAGTTGCCAGCATAGTAGAAATGGCCCAAGAACAAAGAGGAGAAGGTTCCTGCTCATGTGTAGGTTTTGCTCACATGCAGAACCTGTACAAGACTGTGAGCAAAGCAACTATGGGAGGCCAGAGCTAAACTCTCCCACTAACCACAATGTTGAATCCAGAGGCTGTAGTGTCTGCTCACACTGGCTCTGACACAGTTCGAGATGGACGTTACAACATGTGGCTTTTACCATGACATTTCCACTTTGACAAAAGAAACTCAGTGTATTTTTCAGGTAATTTCTTAAAACCTGTTGCTAAAGCATCCTGATTTTCAGTATACTTGGAAGAGTACACCACTGGAATGTCTCCATTCCAAAATAGTTCCCGTTGCAGAAATACTTGGGAATTCCTTGGTGAGAGATCTGGGGAGGGGCAGAAAGTAAGAATGGGTAACCAGTAACTAATTGTAATCAACTTAAAAAAAAATTAGCAGAACATCCTCTTCAGAGCTTGTTCCAGGCCCGAAAAAGTGTTTGTGTTTGGTGCAAAGAGGACACTTTCAAATTGACTCTATTGCTTGCAAAATGTTCTACAGATTTCACATCCAAAGACCACTGAGTCAGCTGAAGATCTATTTATATTGAAAGATTCTCACATAAAACTGTTCCAGCACTGGTAGCATTAGGACTCATGGCAGGATTAGAAAGTTGACGTAAGAAACATGGTGTTCCTGTCATGACCTGTCTCTTTTTGAAGGCTTCATCTGTGTTCAATTTTTTCCTTCTTATTTCTTCACAGCACTTTCCAATGGAACAAAGAAGATCTTTGGATTTATCAGGTTGTCATTAATCAGTATCCAAAACCCATGCAAGGCAGAAGAACCCTTTACTTGGATATGCTACAGAAACTTCTCCCTCACAAGTCTAGAGAAGATCTTGTATGTTATACCAGCACTTATTTCAGTTCAATGTTATCATGAGCCTTTGGGTTGGCAAATTTTCAACACAAATGCACTTTGTAAGTTATTGAATGATATGAAGCAACTTTTGCTTGCACATCAGAGCCTCTTTCCCCTCTCCTCACAGCCCTCCATCTGATCTCAAGAGACCCGTGATCCTTGATGCCATGTCACCTGGCATCAAGGATTGCTGGGAGAAAGGACAATTCCTGCCTTCCATTTCTAATAGGATATTTCTATCAGAGCAGCTACACATTTGAAGTTCACACATATTACTGAGTGAAAATAGCAAGAAACAAACACAGGCTGAGCAATTGTTGCCTTTCTGGTGACCAAGAATGAGACGCACAATATATCAGACCATATCCTGGTAGTCCTTGTTCTCAACAAAAAGTACCCGTATTTTTCGCTCCATAAGACACACCTTTCCATAAGACGCATCAATTTTTAGGAGAAGAAAACAGGAAAATATAATCTGTTTTCTTCGCTCCATAAGACGCACAGACTTTCCACCCCCCTGTTTTGTGGGGGAAAAGTGCATCTTATGGTGCGAAAAATACGGTAATTCTCTTTGTGAAGTAACTCTTCTAATTCTGCTCCCATATAGGGGAAACTAGAACTGCTACAACCTGTTCATTTGTTGAAAGCTAAGATAAAATATGAAGCATAATATATGTCTCATGTCAAAACAGAAGGAAAATTACAAGAAATGCTCAGTATGCAAATACATCTGGTAAACATCATATAATGGCATTTTTACCACTTAATCAAATGGGAACAGACATATAGATTGAACTTTAGGTTTCCTCATGTAAATATTTTGTTCGCTACAAAGATTGTCCTAATTGTCCATGGACAGAGGTTTAATCATACACTTCCATTATTCTGAGCACTTGCAAGAGCTATGTATGAATTGTCAGGACTACTGTAATTACCAGAAAATTCAAACTTTGCATCTGGATTTGAAGAAGGGCTGTGTATCGAAGAACTGGGGTTCACCTGGTTCTATGAAGTCCAATCTTCTGGGGTATTCTGGCCAGGCTTGGGGTGTGTACACACAGTGGGAAAAATTCACATAGATCTGTAGTGATTTTGCACAAAGGAAGCTGAGTTTCCCTGGTGAATTCACTTTAGTTGACCACAAAGGAGTCAGCAGAGAGATGGAGAAATTGACAATCAGTCCTTATTTACAGCTTGTTAAGGTAGTTCTGCTGTAGCTGTGCAGATCTGCAGGAGGCTTAACAAGCTGCAAAGTAGTGCTGGTCATAAATTTCCTTCTTATCCTCTGCTGACTATTTGCTCTTTTTCCCCTCTCCTTTGGTCTCCTAGCTATCTCAAAGACTGTGTCTCCCTATATGAGCCTACCCAGGTGTTAAGATCATCAAGAGAGGTCTTTCTCTTGGCCCCATAACCTTCACAGGTGCATTTGGTGGGGACATAGGAGATGGCCTTCTCTCTTGCAGCTCCCAGACTTTGGAACTCTCTCCCACAGGAGGCCAGGCAAAGATCTTTCTCTTCAGGCAAGTTTTCCCTTAAGACTGGCTGCCTGTGGGCTTTTAAATGGATGGTTGTGCCTTACCACTTTGAATGTGGTTTTGATATTACTTTGTTTACTGTTTTTAGTATGGTATTTGTTTATCCTTTTTAGTATTTGTATACTTACTAATTTTAGCTTTAAATATTGTCTTTTAACAATGTGAGCTGCTTTGGATCCTTTTTAAGAAGAAAGATGGGGTAAAGTTATTTTAAATTTTAAAAAAACTGTGCTGGCACCAAGCCTTAAAAGAAAGAAACAGAACAGTAAGGGAAGAGAATGGAAGAACAAGGAGACCTAGGCACCAGGTTTGGGGAAGAGAGGATTCAAATAACAGTCAGTTTCCCATTTAAATATCTCTCCCTGCTGCTGTAGCTGGGTGGAACGCCTTTAAATGCTATAAACTGTTGCATAGAAAGATCTGAAACTGTATGTATTAGCACAAGCAGCCACACTGCCTGAGCCAAATGCATTTGCTGCAAAAAATGTAAAAGCCACAGTTACAGAGGAAAATAATTTGAATTGGAGGAAGAACCCCAGGTTGATTCACATTGACTTGCTCTCCTTATCTAAAGGTAAAACATCGATTTTACTTCTAAATATTTTATTTTTAAAATTGTATTTCCAGCCATTTTCACAACTTTTGGTGCATGATTACATGCATTGTTTACATGCATCAGATGGATCTGATTGTAATCACTCACATGGAGCTTTTGATGAAGGGATTCCAGTATCACTTTTTCTGTCAATCAAAAACTAAACAAACAGAATGCATCAGTGTAGGTCAGAGTTGTCATCATTATAAGTAAAGATGAACTGGTTATGGGTTTTTTTTTAAATGTTGAGTATATAGTTCACCCTTAAGATGTGATGTGTAGATATATTCCCCAAGTTGCAAAATCCATTCAAATGTGGTGCCTATCTCTAAATCTGCTGACTGGCTGCAGCTGCTTGCTGTATCTGAAAAGCTAGCTCCTCCTGAAGATAAGAAGACCCTTTGGAGAGACAGTTTACACAACTTGAGAGAATGTGGCTGCAAATTCAGATATATACATGACCACAGTTCTTACATACTGTACTACTGCTTCTTTGTGAACTAGTGGGAATGGATCCTAGCCATTCTCTTCTTTACATGCATTGGGACTCTTCCAGTATCTTTGTTCAACAGCAGCTCCTCACACTAACAGAATACCATCCAGTTCTTCAAAAACCCTCTGATTTATGAATGTGGGACATTGTGCTTCTGTACCCATGATTGAAAAATGCCCGGAAATGGCCTGATACTGCTGCACAAAATTGTGTCTGCATTGCCAGCCCCCCCCCCCCCAAAATGTCAAGCTTTACATAGCAAAGGGCAGCCTGGATGTTGACAACACCAAGGGTAGAAGTCAAGATAGTCTAGAGGGGTCCTTGGGTTGGACCACAACCCACAGAAATCCTTTCCCAAATTTGGCACAGAGCAAAAGCAGACTGTCTGTTTTACCTGTGCCAGATTTGGTGCTGATCCTAAATCCATTTCAAAGTTATACGTTTTTGTTTGAGCTGCCCCCATTTTTAGAATTAGGGGGAAAGGGGGAAGAAGCATTTGCAGTCTTTCAATTATTCTTTATCTTCTCTCCATCCTTGATGCTTAGTTCTTCCTATGGCAGCGTGTGGATGTAAACCTTTTATCAGTAGAGTTAAGCACTAGTTTATATAGCCCAACCCAGACGGTCGTACAAATACTTGAATCTCTTGCTAGGTTTCCTCTGCCAGTCTTCATTGATGGGCACAGAGTTGAGAGGGAGATAATGTTTGCTTCTAATGGTTTAATTTTAATAACTCCTTGACACAACTTTGAACCATTGAAATCACTTGGTTGATGCTATGAGTTAAAATGGTCATGATAGACAGACAAACAGACGAATGAATTAATGAGGCTTTTAATTTTTATCAGGTTGCTCATGAAAGGGCTTGGGACCATTATCATTTTACAAGGAATCAATGGAGAACATTGATGCTCAACTGGATCGAGGCAAGAAAAGCTTTTTTACTGAAGGCAGTCATGACTCTCGCTGAAGCCTGCACCTCTCATGAGACAGAGATCATGTTGGCCAATAATAGAAGAAAACAACAGGAAATATGTGCAGATCTTAGAGAAAAGGTAGGCCAAATTTCATAACTGCCAATTAACAGTTCTGTTGCTTTAGCATTCTGGCTTGTCCAATAATGGCTTGAGGGGGAAAAGGGTCATTAGATGTAATATGGGCTTTCTCCCTTTGAGACAAATTGTGGCATGTTCACCATGACTAGGCTTGTCATACTTCAACACCACATTTTTTGACAACATGCCTCTGGGCAGGGTGGTGGTGGGAAGTCTTCATTTGCTAGAAAATATGTGTCTACATTTTTTAAAAAAATCTTCAGTCTTGAATCTTTATACAAGACTGAAGATTTTTTATTTATATATTATATATGGACCTGATTAGCTTCATTTACACTCACACCTCAGGAATTGTATGCACAAGTGTGTTTCCTTTTCCTAATTCATCACATTTTCATTTATTGTATCCTGGTCTGGTGAATGGGGATACAGCAGTTTGTTGTTTGTGACTGCCACCCTCCATACTGGGCAGCCTGAATAGTAAGGCTGCAGTGAGATAATATGTCTTGTGGGTCTATACTGTACTGGAAAGTTTAATTTGGGTGTGCTAAAAGTGGTTCAGTGCTAAAATTGTGGTGGTGGGGATAGATGTATAGATGAAAGTCACACCCCAGACTCTGCCTGGGTTTTAGCCAAGTCACAGCTTTGAGTAGCTTTTTA
Organism: Pogona vitticeps; assembly: GCF_051106095.1. Taxonomy (NCBI): domain Eukaryota; kingdom Metazoa; phylum Chordata; class Lepidosauria; order Squamata; family Agamidae; genus Pogona; species Pogona vitticeps. Next base: position 211,582,420 of record NC_135783.1, read on the forward strand.
AAATAATGGTTAGAAAAGCCACCACAAAAAATTGAGAGGCATTCTTTCTCCCTTCATTCAATCACTGAAACAACCATAGAGGACGTATAAACAAATCACTAAAGTTGATATTAAGTAAGAAGAATTCCCATAGGAATCCGGTGTAAAGATACTAGGGGAAATTTGGACAATGTGATTTAAATCTAGAAGAGGAGCCCAGTTATTGCCAAAAGCGTGATCAGCCAAAATCAATAGACAGCAATAAATATATTCTATCCTGCCAACATCCCTGTGTGCTTTGCTCTTGTTTCTGGACATTATCCCTGAATTAATCCGATTCTGTGTTTTCAAATATATGATCCGAGTGCCTGCTGTATCAGAAGGTCCGTATAGTCCCACATGAGCTTACACAGGCTCTGAGATCTTTGAGACCTTTCTCTCGGTTCCACCATGGCCACAAACATGTTTTGTGGATACAAATGTGAGAATTTTCTTAGCGGCTGCTTCCAGACCATTGAACTCTCTTCCAAGGAAATCTAGCTTGGCTTCCTTCCTGCAGTCCTTCCACTGCAGGCAAAAGCATTTTCATTCCAGCAGGCTTTGGGCCATTTATTGGCTATTGTCAGATGGGCTTTTAAGAGATTGCTCCTGTGCCTGTTTTTTCTTAAATGAATAATACAACAGTGTCTTAGTGATATAGTTTGTCTGATTGTGTCTTAACATGATAGCCTTTGATATGTGTTGGTGGGTCTATGTTGGGAAAAGGAAAATTAGAAATCAAATAAATAAATACTATGTTGACTACTTCAATATGATTTCTAGATACTATTGTACCATGATTTATACATGATGAGAATACCTAATCCCCTTGCTTCCCTGCTACCAGGCCACCCTTCCATTTCTTAGTGTGTTTTCAACAGTGTGCCAGATTTTTTATCACATCCTGAAAGGAAGTCCAAGTCCCATCCTAAACATGTGCAAAAGCTCATTTTAAAGCTGCTCTGGAGTGATCTAGGGCACGGGTTCTTAACCTTGGGTTACTCAGGAGTTTTGGACTGCAACTCCCAGAAGCCTTCACCACCACCTGTGCTGGCTGGGGTTTCTGGGAGCTGCAATTCAAAAACATCCAAGTAACAAAGGTTAAGAACCACTGATCTAGGGGACTTACTTTCACTGAACGTCTGTGGCCAGTCCTGGGCAAAGCACCCTCACTTAAATGCAATACATTTTGGTTCACCCTGTTGTCTCAAAGGCCCATGCAGAGAGGTAGGCAACAATCCTTAGGACTAGTCTTGTTTGAAAGTGCTATGGATGTGTGCAAAAAGATCAGAGAAACATAGAGATTGTGCTTTGTGATGGGAAAGCAGCTGCAACAGGTGACTCCTGGAATTGTGTGTAGAAATGCCACCACTTGGATGAATTTTGATTCTGTACACATCAGCCTAGCATTTCCCATTGGGCATAGCCTAACTTCATAGCCTTCCTCACATTGGCCATTGAATGATGCATGTAAAGGTGTCCTTAAGACAATACTCACTCATCTAAAGAATGGAGCTGTAGTGTAATTTTTCCTCCAGGGTTGATGATGAGAATTTTGCTAGTACAGCCGTGCCCCACTTTACGATTGCCCCGCATTATGACAAAACTGCATTACGGCTATCTTTTGGCGATCGCAAAACGATGGTCTGAATAGGGGTTTTTTGCTTTGTGATGATCAGTTCCCTGCTTCGGGAACTGATTCTTCGCAAAATGACGATTTTCGGACAGCTGATTGGCGGTTTCAAAATGGCTGCCGGGTAAATAAAATGGCTCCCCACTGTTTTCTGGGACGGATTCCTCGCTGCACAGGCACCGAAAATGGCTGCCCTATGGAGGATCTTCACTGGACGGTGAGTTTCCAGCCCATTGGAACGCATTGAAGGGGTTTCAGTGCGTTTCAATTGGCTTTTTATTTTCACATGACGACGTTTTTGTTCTACAGCGATTTTGCTGGAACGAATTAACGTCGTAATGTGAGGCACCACTGTAGTGGCAATAGACAGGAATGGCTGTACTCTCCCCTTTATATTCAATAGTATCTGGTGGGAGCCATTTGATTATGAGAATCCTTCTGACTGCACGGTTTTTTTCTTCTGTGCTCAGGGGAGACTGCTGGTATGTGCTAAGTAAGGGAAGGATCCTAATCCAGTACACAGTTTTCCCTAAGTGCCTGGGGGAAGGGGAGACTCCCTCTAGGCATGGGTGCTGGACTGTTCTGTGCCTCCCTTCCTTTGAGAGACTGGAAGACGAATGAAAGAAATGCAGGGCCTCTGCTTTGAAGTATATTAAAAGCTCCCTCTGTTGCTTTCCGATCTGGGTTCCTTGACCAAAGAACACCTATGTAGAGGAACAAAGAAGGTCCACAGGAGCTAGACTGTTAGGGCATATACACCTGTAAGCTATTTCAGGAAAACTGGAAACCAGAAACAAAACAAAAGGCAAGCTTACTTCATCTTCTATAAAGGTCATGTGCTAAATGGCACTATCTGTTGGTAGAAAACACAGCCCCACACTTCAGATCTTAACAGCAAATGGCAAGATGTAGAAATAGTGCTTTTCTACAAACCTGTGAATGCGGAGCTTTTACTCAGGAGCCAAGTGTGACAATGAGAAGAGTGAATGAGTGGGATGAATGCCCTGAGGTTAAATCCACCACAGGAAGGAGAGAGGAAAGGTAAAGTGACCCTTTTTCTTCTTCATACTTTTCAGAAATGTCTCCCTTCTTGAGAGGCAGCAATCTTTTAAACGGAATTAGGGTTAGGGGGGGGTGCGACCCATGAGCTTAAACTCTTCTTCTCAGGCCGTGTTCCACATGGGGAAGTTTAAAAATGGTAAAATCAAGAGGTTCTCCAGAAATCCAGTTTCTCTCTCATCTGATCCCCGCTTATTCTTACTTCCTCAGTCTCTCTTTCTCTCACATACCAAGATTAATCCTTAATATTTGTTGTTGTTTAGTCGTTTAGTCGTGTCCGACTCTTTGTGACCCAATGGACAAGAGCATTCCAGGCCCTCCTGTCTTCCACTGCCTCCCGGAGTTTGGTCCAGTTTTTCTTAATATTACCTGTCGTGTTATAAACACATGCAATAAAATATATATCTAATCTTGCCTGTAGTGCATCGTATGTTCCCCATGTTCCATAATATCTTTAACCAAACCTATTCAACGTAGAAAACCTTCTTTTCTCCAAAAGGTCAGATAATTTTGAAGGACCTACTGCTCTGGCATGAACTTGTCCAGCGTCACTAATGGCCTGCAAAGGCTGTTCTCAGACTTCAAAGTGAAATCAGTTGTGATGGGGAAAAACCCTTGTCTGGTGACACTCCAGCTTTGGAACACTGTCTTTGGGAAGTTCACCTGGTGTTGAATGTAGTATCTTTTCAGCACCAGATGATGGAGTTTTCTATTTGCTTATGATTTGCTTATGATTATAAATGTTTAGATTTGGTTTTATGCCAGGCTTATTTTCATTTTTACTAAAATGTAACACAGTCTTTGCCAGCCCCCTTCATTAGTTATGTTTTTTTTAATTGTACACAAAATATCTAGACTGTGGAGCAGCTTGCACCTGTTCGTAATAAATGAACAAAACCAAACAAGAAATTAATTGTTGATAGTGGGGAAGTCCAGGGAATGGTAACCTTCCTTTAACCTCACTCACATTTGTCTGCTAAACTTTACTTCTGCCTTAATTCATTCAGTGGTTTAAGATACTTGTCTGGACTTGGAATATATATTGCTGTGCCAGAAATTAGCTTTACAGTACCAGTAGTGGAAAATAATAGCTATTATTTGCAAGCCTGAATGTATTGGCTGCAGTGCACTTCCCTGGGGGTATGCCACATTCAATCTTATGGGACCGGCTTCAGAATAAACATGTATTGAATTGCATAGTTTGTGGTATTTCTATTTATACTCCAGTCTGTTTTACTCAATTGCCAACCAGCTATTGGTAGCTGGCTAGATAGCTCAGTGAGTCAGGCATCTGGCTGCAGAGCCAAAGGTTGGGAATTCAATTCTTCACTGTGCCTCCTGGACAAAGAGCCAGCCTGTGTAACCATGGGCAAACTGCACAGTCCCAGGGTGCCCCAGGAAAAAAAAGGAATGGTAAAGCACTGCTGAGTACATACTACCTCAAAATCCCTGGAAAGGGTCATCACAAGTCAGAACTGAGTTGATGGCGCACCATTATTGTTATTAACAAGGCAGTGACCCCCAACCCTTGTCTTTTACGATATTTATAGGGCACAAAGAGTTTTGTTTCCTTTCCCCCTTCATAATACCCTCATTAGCCAGTAGGCTGAACAGTCCATCGTAGCTCAGCTGCTCAAACTCGGTGTTCCAGGAGTCCTAAAAGATCACAAATCCTTTTTTGTACTGTTAACAGTTCTTTTCCCTTTTAATTTACCAAAAAAAAAAAAAAAAAAAATTCCTAAGTACTCCTTGGGAAAGCCAGAAACCAGTATCTTACTTTTGGGAGGCTATGTTTTGCTTTCAAACTGATAAGCATGCAGCCACCCACATTCACTAGCAGAGGAAATGATGGTGATTTATAAAGTGATGACAGGCAGAGGCCAATATAGGCTCATAGCTTGTAGACTGTTATTTAATTTAAAAAACACACAGTAAGTTAGTGTTGCTAATATCATATGAATTGCCAGGTTTGTGCAAGTTATAAATGAGTGAAGGAACGGAAAAGTGACATTTTCCTTGATTTTAATTCAAAAGAGTGATTGGATTTTATTTTATTTTAACGTGCAAGTGAACTGTTTGGTTTTCTTTTCTCGTACGATTTCTACTGAATTCCTCTAAAGGCAAATGTTGTATCTTGAGAAGCTGGAGTAAAGTAAATCCTCAGAAACCAGATGACATTCCTCTTACTCTTACCAATGGTATGCTGGACTATGGCTATAAATCAGCTCTCTCTTACAGTATGGAACATAGTAGTTTCCTCCAAAATGACACACTAAACAAAGAAGCAAAGCAAATGAAGCCAAAATTGTTATGATTCCCATGGTGTCCAAAACCATGTCTCTCTGAGCTTTGTATATTGTAAGATCCTTCAATAACCCTTATTGTAATACAGTATCTCCTGTTCTCAGGATTTTGAAAGTATTCTAGCTAAAGGCACTTCTTCACTTAGCCCATATTATGTAGTCCTTCTGTTCCTAAGTTCTCTCTCTCCATCTTCTTAATATTTTAATTAAAATTTATCAAAGTGTCTTTTGTTACATTTAGATTTGTGCATCCATCTGTAGAGCTAGAAGACCTCTGGTTCATCAAAAGACACAGTTAAGAATTTCCCCTTCTAACCTATACAGCTTCTTGCTGTCAAGCAAGTAGGATGGCCATGGATGTACTGCCAAAAAACTGGAAATGCATTACTAAAAAGAGGGCAGCAAAGACATATTTGCATAAAATCTGTGTGTGCTGTATTTGCCAGAGACAAGATGGATAGCTCAGTGGATTAAGGCATCTGGCTGCAGAGGCAAAGGTTGGGAGTTTAATTCCCAACTGTGCTTCCTTGACAGGGGCTGGACTCCGTGATCCATAAGGACCCTTCCAGCTCTGCAGTTCTAAGATTATTGTTATAAATAGCAGAGTAAGTGGCACCATTTTCCTTTACAGTGTGCTTTTGTTCTTTGGTTGTTTCTCCATCAGAGAAGTATAATGTAATGATATAGACCAGGGTCTAGGAAGTACTTATGTCAACTGATTGATCTGTTTCTGCCAGCAGAATCAGAAGGGAAGCACTCCACCTTCCTTCCTAGAGCTTCTATGCTCTCTCTCTCTCTCTCTCTCTCTCTCTCATTCATACACACACACACACACACACACACACACACACACACACACACACAGAGAGAGAGAGAGAGGGAGGGAGGGAGGGAGAGAGAGAGAGAGACCACTTAGTTGGAGAACTGGGAGCTTCCCCAGAGCTTGTTTTGCAAAGGGATCCAAGAAAAGAGGAAGTAAAGAAAGTTCCATTGTATTAGTGGTTCAATAGCTGAATTTTCATGTTGTTGTTGTTGTTGTTTTGACTTATATATTGTCCCATAGTACTAAAGCACTCTCTGAATAGTTTACAACATACCAGTAATTATACAAACACCACTTTGCCTCCCAGTGATGTGGGTGCTCATTTTACTGACCTCAGAAGGATGGAAGGCTCAAGTCATTTATGAGCCGGCTACCTGAATCCATTGCGATTGTGAGCAGAGGCTTGACTGCTGTACTGCAGTGTAACCACTGCACCACAGGCTTGATTTTGTAAGGGGAACAAATCCTTTTTCATTCCACTTTTAAGCTCTTTTCTTCATCTCACAGCAATATATGAATATTTAAGATTTACTTTTTAAAGTATGTAATACTTTTAATGAAAAATGTTGTAGATAGTGATATGATTTGTAAAGTTGAAGATATAGGGAAGAAAGAGAAATACTGTAGGTCAAATGCTGCATTTCAGTCAGATTGATCAGGATTAAAACTTTGATTTTTTAAAATTAAAATTTGCCAAAGCAGCACCATAACAACCTTCAGCCTATTTTGAATGTGGAAAAAGGGCCTGATTCTAGCCTAGGAAAAAGGCCCAAGGTGCAGGGTGTGGCCTGGTAAGGGAGATAGAGAGGTTGTTTTTTCCAAACGCAGGTTGTGAACTAATATTAACTACAGTGGTGCCTCGCTTAACGAGCGCACCGTATAACAACGAATCCGCATAGCGATCCTTTTTTCAGGATCGCTAATGCGGAGGCATAGCGTCGGTCCCTATTGCAAAAACTCGAATAGCGATGATCGGTAAGCGTTTCGCTTACCGATCTTCGCTTTGCGATGCCCACGGATCAGCTGTTTGGCAGTTACAAAATGGCCGCCGGAAGCCCCGAAATGGCCGCACGCAGCGTTTTCGCGCCCTCCCCTCACTTACCGAGTGCGTGAAAATGGCTGCCGCTATGGAGGAAACTTCGCTGAACGGTAAGTTTAGGGCCCATTGGAACGCATTAAACGATGTTTAATGCGTTCCAATGGGTTTTTACATTCCGTTTAGCAATGTTTTCACATAGCGAGGGTTAATCCGGAACGGATTAACCTCGCTATGCGAGGCACCACTGTAGTTGGTTGTAATTGCTTTCTTCCCAGCCCCCCAAAAGCAGCTGGGGAACCCACATGTGCCTGGAGAACTTACAGGCATAGATTGGTATTGATTTTCTGGCACTGTAACAAATCCTTGGTCATGGTAACAACTAGAGTTGTGCCAAGAATTCCAGAACAAGACTTCTGCCCAAAGGGGCTTCTGATCTTATTTATTTATTTATTTATTTATTTATTTATTTATTTATTTATTCATTCATTCATTCATTCATTCATTCATTCATTCATTCATTCATTCATTCATTCATTCATTCATTCATACATACATACATACATACATACATACATACATACATTTCTATCCCACCTTTCTTCCTGTAGAAACCACATGTGCAAGAGAAAGGGAGGTGTGGAGGGAACAGAGGTAGGAGTGAGCAGGGGAAGATATTGGATTATTGTAATTCAACTTTCTTTAGTTGTTTAGAGAGGGGAGATGATTGAAATACGGCTGAGTAGTGCTGTGGGTGAGAAGAGGAAGGAATTCCTGAAAGACTACATTGCAAACTGGGAAATCACAATGTTTGTATCTCTTTCACGAGCAAATAATTATCTTCGGTTTTAAATGTTAGGCAGACAGTACTTACACGTATACAGCATAAAAAAACAAAAGAAAACAAAAAATCCTTACCAGGTTGCAAATTTTAAAGTCTCGATTTCTGGGAATAAACCTTGACTAATATTTCTCTGTTACTGATACTAGTTGCAGTTTACCTCTTTAAAGAACGAAGATAATAGAATGAAACTAGATTAATTCCTTTGATTATTATTACAGCAATCTCCCATAACTAATTTCCCTTTCCCTCTCTTCTGTTGACTTGGTTTCCTTGCTCCCTGCTTCCATCCTGCAGTCTCTTGCTATTTCCTGTTGCTCTGCACTTCTAATTAAACTAGAAGATCTTCAAGAAAAGAACCCCAGATTTCTTGTGTATATGTTGTGCTAAATAAAAAGGTAATGCTTGCAAAATGGATATTTCAGTAGATATGCTCATCTTGACAAAGAAAATCCAAATATTATTGACACTAATTTCTTTTTAAGTATATATACATTTTTTAAAGGGTTATATATATTGACTGAGTATTTCACGAGCAGATCACTGAAGTGTGTAACTCTGAAATAGACATTTGCCTGCTAACGTATCGACTGGAGAGTGTAACATACCTAGTCTGTGAGTGAACTGGGTTATTGATAATTGGTTGTTCAAATAGTTATTCATTTTTAAAACATTTGCAATTATATGTAGACCTATTAAAGCATCTCTATGTAGATGTTTCTCTTGAATCTGTAAGGATTCCCTTAGTTGCTAACAATCAAATATCAATATTATAAAGAGAAGGATAAAATAAATTGTAATATTAATGCTGCTGCTACTGCTAATACCTCACCATTTTCAGGTGCGCCAAAATATCCTTCCTTATCTTATATCTCTCCCCTACCCCACATCCAATATGTTAAGAAACTGGAAAGGCCATTTTTGTGAGACGAGCAGTTAAAACTGGCACTAAGCAAGAATAAGACACCAATTATAATAGATATGAAATTCTAGGGTTTAAAAAAAGGTCACTCAAAGGATAAATAAAAAAATGCCAAAATTGTGTTGTTTAGTGTATTAAATTGGACTAGAGTAGGCCCATTGAATCAATGGGGATTTGGTAAGTCAACTCCCCCACAAGTTCTAGTGATTCAAATGGGCCTATTTTAACTGTGACTTAGCTAAGTGTAATATGTTGCAGTTAGAGTAGGCTGATTTGAATTGGATTTATGGAGGAGCTGACTCACTAAATCCCCATTGATTAAATTTGCCTACTCTAGTCTGATTTACTGTGCCAAGCAACACAGTTTTGGTCATTGTTGGCTTAAAAACCTTGGCCTTTATTTAAGTCCTTAGATGCATGCTGGAATTTATGGATGTAATCCCTTTCAGTAGTTTTCTTCTTCAATTTCCTTCTATATTTCTTTTTTTCCAAGTTGAGGGTGACTTGATGGCACATAACAACAATTTCCTTTATTCCAAAACAGCCAGTTTGAGGTCAGCAACAAAGCATTCTGAAACTGGCTTTTGTGAATTGCGATTTCTGTTGTCAGATTTGTATATAGAAGGGAGAGGGGCCTTGCTGGAAAAGAGTGATATACTATAGATCACCGTAATAGGTAAACAAGTCCATGGTTCTCTGAAATTTGGTTGAAATTCCTGCAATCTGTCATGGCCTCGACCAGAGCAATTGCAGGGATACAGCTGGTATCTAAATTTTTTGGCAGACTCTTTGAAAACTGATTGCCTGTATTAATAATGCTACTGTAACTCTGAAAGTTTATTATCTGTGCCTGCACCCTTCTTCACTTGGATGAAGTGCCCAGCTATGTATACTGTGTATATTAACATGCAGCTAAATATTGCATTCTACATATGTCTTAGGAATCCATGGAGGCTCACACCAAAATAAATCCATTAGTCTTCCAGATGCCTCATTCATTTTGTTTTTATGTTTGTTTTGTTTTTGTTTCATGTACTGAAACAGGCCAACCTGTTTCCTTCTGTGAAAACTGGCCAGGTTGACTCTGTCCAGGAGGAACCGGAGCTGGCGCATCAACCGAGGCTAGCAGAAACACTTTGGAAGTAACTTTTGACCTCTATAGAGGTGGACTGCCTCCGGTAGGATTTCTAAACTTTAGAGGGCTATAGGTGTCCATCCCTGGGCTAAGATGACGAGTGGACACCTGTAGCCCTCTGAAGGTTATTGCACTACAGTTTCCTTCAGCCTTAGCGAATATATCTAGCGGAGAGGAATTAGAGAATTGCAATTGAACAACATCTGGAATTAATGTTACCAGTTGAAGTCTTGGGGAATTCCTGTCTTCCTCTGGATCTCCAAGCAGGCAGACAAACCTCTCAGGGTACAGTGCTGGAATATGAGAAAATGTGAGGTATGTGAAGTACTTAGGAGCCAATCTTTACCTTTTCCCAGCTGGAACCAGGATACTCTGGCTCAGTGTGAAAGTGTTTATGTAGCTTTGGCTTTCTTCCCAACTGTTGCCGGCTCCGTCTCTGTGACATTGCAAGATCCACTTCCTGGTTTTAGGTTTGGGACATGAATTCTACAGGAATGGGATACAGCTGCCGACTTGGCATCTGGAAGGCCACAAGTTGCTCACTTTAATTTAGGCGCATTGAATGCCCATCAACAACACATTGAATAGCATCTCCCAAATGAAACATTAACTGCTAACCAGCAATCCCTCCATTTGGATTTAGCTTTGTTATGGGTTTTTGCAGTAAACCCATCAACCAGGATAGAAAGGGTCATGCACATGTACAGGAGAATTTTGAGCACGATATTATATCACTTTCAGTAGTTCTAAGGAGACTTCCAGAAGAAACAGATATGGTATTGATTAGGGATAAGGTTTGCTGCTTAAAGAAAAAAAAGAATCCACTGTGGATTCAAGTTCATATGTGTGCAGGAATGACCCAGCTGTTAGATTAGTGATGGGTGATTGTGACCATTTACATGTTTAGGAACTGCAGCTCCCTTTATCATTGGCTATATAGGGTAGGGCTGATAGCTGCAGGCCAAGGACACATTTATTCTATGTGTAGAGATGGGGACGAATATACAAATGAATCACAATTTTTTATGAATATCGCCGATTCGTCATATATTCGTCAATTTGGAAGACTTGATGAATACAAAGTGACAAATATTTTCTTGGTTTTATTCATTGATTCGTCAATATTCGTCATATTTGTTACCCTCGTTTGGGTCTCTCTGTGCCATCTCTGAGCTTGCTGGTGCCAGTCAGAAGCTCTGGCCGATCGGGAGATCCTGGATTGGCATGTCAGGCAGCCAACAGCGCTGCTGAAAGGGCTGTGGTGGTGTACCTTTTTCAGAGACCTTATAAGCCTTTTCCCTGCAGCCATTTCCCACTTCTCATTCTCTTCAGAGTGAGAGTAGTTGCTTGCTACTTTCTAGCCGTGGCTGTGTTTTCACTTTTGTGGCAGCAAAGCAAACACTTATTTTGCTCATTCGTTTTATTTCCTATTTCATTCATTTCATTACTGTAATTTGAACTTTACTGGGAATTTGAGGGGGGATTTCTTTAGCTGATTTTGGTTAGGCTACTTCTTTTTGGAGGCTTGTATTAAGGCAGGGTGATCTCTGGTGGGGGGGAGTTTATGTGTGTGACTGTGGAATCCCTTTGATCAAAATTTATTTCCTGACTAGTTGTGTCTGGTGGTTTTTCTGTGTGTGTGTGTGTGCTCCTCCAGTCCATATTCTGAGAAAACACATTTAATTTAAAAGAAATTTATTCTAATTTCATTTCGTGGGTGTGGGAGACTTAGTTGGCAGGGTTTTGTTTAAACTGGTGGCTAGTTTAGTTACTCGTATTTTTGAAGGTTTGTATTAAGGCAGGGTGATCTCTGGCAGGGGGGAGTTTTGTGTGTGACTGTGGAACCCCTTTCACCAAAATTTATTTCCTGAGTGGTTGAGTGTCTTCTGAGTGCTTCTCCCGCCAAAGCACCTTTAATTTAAAATAAATGCAATCTTTAGAAATTGTATCATTTTCATTAGTGGGAGACTGGGGAGGGCTTTGTTTAGGCAGGTCACATTTTAGCTAAACAATTAGTTATTTTTAGAGGATGCCAAACGCCTGTGATCCCGCTGGAGAAAACCCCTGCCAAGATGCCAAACACCTGTGATCCTACTTGAGAAGACCCCTGCCAAGATGCTAAATGCCTCTGTTGCTGCTGGAGACAAACTTTACCTCAATGCCAAATTCCTCAGTGCCTCCTGGGGGCAAAAGCTACCTCAATGCCTCTGATGCTGCTGGAGAAGACTCCTGCCAAGATGCCAAATGCCTCTGAAGCTGCTGCAGACAAACTCTACCTCAGTGCCAAATGCCTCAGTGCCTGCCAGAGGCAAACCAAACTACCTCAGTGCCAAAGATCTCTCATTCTGCTGGGGCCAAATCAAACTCCCTCAATGCCACTTCTGTGCCTGCTGGCAAACTTTTCCAGCTGTCTCTGTCACTTTCGGGGGGGGGACCCAATTTGTGGGTGAATAACTCAGATGTCTGATATCCAATCTTCACTAAACATGATGGGCTTTTGGGGGAAAGACATAGGAAGCGTCTGTGTGATTTAGGCTTCTCTACCTCGGGGAAACGTTCCTGGGGGCATCCTCTTTGTGGCTATGTAACTCAGAGGTCCGGAACTCAATCTTCACCAACGTTTCAGCATCTGTAGAAAACTGTCTGATTACACTTCCCTGTGAATTTGGTGTCTCTAGGTGCCTGGGAGCCTGTTTTATAGCATTTTAGAGTGAAGATGAATAAATGAATTGATTCATTGATTCACCCAAGAATATTTGTAAATTTGTATTTGTTGATTCAACGACCTTGACAAATTACAAATTGCAATGAATTGCCATTTTTTAAAAAAATGATGCCCATCTCTACTTACGTGAGTCAGCTGCCTTGGGCAGCTAATCTGGAATGTTATGAAAGGGCAGGAAATGTTTGATTATTTAATTTATTGTTATTGTATTTTTCCTATCAAGAGCATTCATGATTTTTTTTTCTTTTTGGCTTATGTGTTAAAAATGACATGGCTGGGTTTAGGCACCAGGTACCTGAATGACTGAGTGGAGAGAATCATTTGGCATTCCACTTCAGACAGCAAAGTGTCTTTCGCCACCCCATGTGTATGTCTATTATGCATGGCAGGGTAAGAAAATTAGGGTGGTAACCCATTAAATCCCTGCTGGCAGAGGTGACTGGCAGTGAAAAGTGAGAGGAGAGTCAATTCTAGTTACTATTTACAGCCTCCAGGGTGTCCTCTGGAGCAGAAATGGGGTAGGTGTGCAGGGGTTAGGAGAAAGTTGCACTGCATGAATGGCTTACCACTTGTGTGAGATGCCATCCTTTATGAGGCAGGAAAGCGACGGTATGTGAGGCCTGTGAGAGCAGTTTAAGAACTACTGGTGATATCTATTTTTTAAAATGGGTAACATCTGGTATATTAAAAATGTTTACATGGCCAAAGTTATTGGAAGTGAGGTTGAACATTTATATCTCCTCCTCTTTTAATAGTATAAAAAGAGAGGGTATTTAAACCCCATTTGTCCTTGGATTAGAAAGTCTTAAAACCTAAGCTTAAATGCATTTAGTTGTACCCCAGTTCTGGGCCATAAATTATTGGCTGAAAGTTAAAGCATATTGACCAAAGTCCATGCAACATGCTTGCTGGAAGCAGATATAATCTCATTTGGTCATTTGAAAAAAAAATTAAATAGAAGATGATTGATTTGTGACCCAATTCTTTCTGCTTATGTTAGAACACAGAATAACTCAAGGCTTAAGGCAAGGCAAAATGATATAATAGGATGCTGAGAGACTCTGGGGTTGTCCTCTTTTTAAAAAGCACATAGATCACCAAGATATTTGGCTCTCACTTTATCTTTGAAGGCTAGAGAAGCCATTATCAGGTTTACATTTCAGACAGATGTATTCAGCTATTACAATAAAGAGACAGCAAGATGATTGGTTTGTTTAGCTTAGACAAAGAGACTTTTACAGAACTTTAGGGTGCAGTCTCCCTGACTCTAACATTTCATGTCCAGGATGCTATAAATCATACAGGGTTCAAGAGGGCATCCTCTCCCTGCAACTGAACTTCTCTCCACACTTCAACACACTTGTCCTGTTACTTGTGGTAGCCAGGTGGACAAACCAGGAACCAGTGAAGACATTGCCAAAAAAAGATCAGAAAACACTCCAAACATACAGGGTCCTGAGACTGCTAAAGACTTGTGGTCACTGGTTAGCTTTTTGTATCAGAAACCACAGTAGCCAAGGATCAGAGGTTTGTCATGGAAACAGAAATGTTCTTGTTGTTACCTGCTCTCAAGTCACCTCTGACTTATGGTGATACTGTGAATGAGGAATCTCCAAAATGTCCTTTCTTAACAACCCTGCTCAGCTCTTGTAAACTAAACCCTGTGCCTTTCCTTTAAGGAATCAATCCATCTCTTATTTGGTTTTCCTGTTTTCCTGTTACTAAAGGTGTCATCCTGTTGCATGACAATGCCTCGTCACACACTGTAGGTGAAACAATGGCAAAACTGACGTCCTTAGGCTTTCAAGTGATGCTCCATCCACCCTATTCTCCCAACCCGGCTCCTTCTGACTATTATTGGTTCCCCAACTCAGAAAAGACCTAAAGGGACAATGATTTGGGAGTGTTCTGGGGGCAACTAATGCTGCAAATGAGTGGTTACACCAGCAGTGGGAAGAATTTTATTTGCAGGGACTTAAGAAGCTGCAGGACAGATGTCGCAAGTGCATTGACTTCCTGGGGGAATATGTAGAATAGTCTAGATTTCTAGAGAATCCTGTCTTTTCATGATGGGTCCAAGCAGAACAGCCTGTTTCAACATTTTTGCTTCCAGAGATAGTTCAATATTGATTTTATCTAGGACTCACTTGTTCATCTTTCTGGCAGTCTAGAGTATCAATGAAGCTCTCCTCCAGCATCATATTTCAAATAAATCAAGGTTTTTTTCCTGTCAGCTTTCTTTACTGTCAAGCTTTCACACCCATACATGGTGATTGAAATGCAAGAGTATGGATGACCATGGTCTCCAGTGACACATCCTTACATTTGATGGTCTTTTCTAATTAATTCATTGCTGCTCTTCCAAATCTCAGTCTTCTATATTCTTTAGGAGTGATGATTGAATCAAGGTATATAGCATTTTTCACTCCTTTAACTTCTTTGTTGTCAATATTGAAGTTTTGTACTTTTTCTGTAGTCAGTTTTTGTGTTCTTAATGTTCAGTGGTGGTCCTGCTTTGGCATTTTATTCTTTCACTTGCACAAAAATTCATTTCAAGTCATTGCTGCTTTCTGCCAGAAAGTAGGTGTCATCTGCATGTCTTGATGTTTCTTTCACCAATTTTCACTCCATGTGAATCTCATCTGGTTTTCAGTATATGTTCTGTGTATAGATTGAACAGATAAGGGTATAAAATACATCCTTATCTGACACCTTTGCCTATAGGAAACAATTCTGTCTCTCCTTATTCTGTCTTAACAGTAACGTCTTGTCCACAATACAGGTTATGCATCACGATAATCAAGTGCTGAGACACACCCATTTCATTCAGAACAAGCCTTAGTTTCTTATGATTCAGACAGTCAAAGACTTTGCTGTACAGTAGTCTCTAAAGCATAGCCAGTGATGGTGAACCTATGGCACGCGTGCCACATCTGGCACGTGAAGCCCTTTCTTCTGGCACGCGAGTGAGTGGCCTGCCCACCCACCCACTCTTGTGGAAACAAACCTTTTGAAGTGGCTGCAGCTGGGATTCTCCCTTTCTCTTCCTGTTCTGGGTCCTTTAACTTCCTGTCCGTCCCCATGATTCCCCCTTTAATTTCCTGTCTGTCCCCATGATTCCCCCTGAAACTGCCACTTCCTGTTCCAGTTCTGGTCTTCCGGGCAGCATGGCAGCCACTGGTTTCTTCTCCACCCCCTCATTTTGGGCACTCGAGCCAACAAAGGTTTGCCTCCACTGGCATAGACTATCTTCTTCTGAAATTCTTTGGTGCGTTCCAGTAGCCGGTGAATATTTGAAGTATGATCTTGAGTTTCTCTTCCTTTTGGGAATCCAGCGTGAGCATCAGGCATTTCTTGCTCCATGTAAGGTAAAAGCCTTTGTTGCAACACCTTGAGTATCACTTTGCTTCCATGGGAAATTAAAGGAATGGTCCTAAAGTTACTGCATTCCTTGGCATCTCCTTTCTTAGGAATTGAAATGTATAGTATATTGAGTGTTTCCAGTCTGTGGGCCATTGTTTTGTTTTTATATTTGTGGGCATTTTCTTCTTAGGATTTTGACAGATTCCATCTCTGTGGCTTGAAACAGTTCATGTTAAAGGATGACAATTTTATTTGGTGCAAACAGGGTTGTTGTTACCAGTCAGTCATGGAATCTGTGCTCATGACATTCCTTAAGGTTACATCTTAAAGAAGGCATCAGCATTTTTTCTAACTTGTTTTCCTCATTAGAGTAACAGGATTTAAATGTCCTTGGTGCATATGGACAGTTGAGTGGATTCCAGCTTCACAACTGGAATGGAATGAAAACCTTGTGCCACAACACAGGATTTGTTGCCTTCATTAGTTGTGGTTAGTGCACTTTACACCCTTAACTGTGTACACTAGTCAAATAATTAATTGACTATGAAGAAGTATCCCCTCCGTGTAGCAAAGCAATCTGTGTTCACTTGGCAAATCCTCCTTTCGCTATGTATAAACTGTGAAATATATTTGAAAGTAAAGTTTTTAATTACAACTGGCATTCAGTGCTTATTGCTCCTGGCAATCGCTGCTGTGCTAAAATGTAGACTCATTTGTGAAGCAGGCTGTGGAGGAGTCCGTTTCCTACTGATTTAATATTAGCTTAACAATCAGGATTGTTTAATATTGGAACTGCATACTTAATGTTTATACAGTAAAACCCATTCTCAGATGTTGTACTATAAAGAGTAAAGGATTGAATCCACAGCCCTGAAACACACATCTGTGTATTGTTTATTTTAGGCTCACATATAGATCAGCAGGGCTCCCAGCTCTTATGAAGGGATGTGTGTGTGTGTGTGTGTGTGTGTGTGTGTGTGTGTATGTGCATACACACACAATTCTCTTACATATTATCTGTAAATATATTATAATGTGACTTTGGTTGAAATTCAAGGTCATAGTAACAGACTTCTGATACAGTGCCGTTTTTCTTTTCTGTCTTTCATTCCCTTCCATGTTCCCCAATATCTGCCCCCAGAGTCCCTGGTTCTCTGAAGCAGATTTTGAAAGTGCACAAAAGGCTGCAATGGGGAAACCATCATCATCGTTTCTGCAATTTAATAACATAAGCCATTCTGTTAATGGGAAGGATTCATCTGATACTCCAGGCAGCATTTAATGTGCTGCCTGGATAGCTCAGTGAATTAAGTACAGTGGTGCCTCACACAACGATGTTAATTGGTTCCAAAAAAATCAACGTTGTGTGAAACATCGTTCTGTGAAACACCATTTCCCATAGGAATGCATTGAAAACCGGTTAATCCGTTCCAATTGGAACGGATTGCCATCGCTGAGTGAAAATCCCCATAGGAAACATCGCTGTGTGAAACAATGTTTCCTTCATTGGAATGTATTGAAGCCGACTCAATACATTTCAATGGCTTTGCGAAGTCCTTTTTCGCTCCTGTAAAAGTGTCTCACAATGTTTGGAAGCTGTTTGAAATGATTGCAATGGTTAGCCCACCTCCTGAAACCTAAGCAAACTGATTTTGGTGTTGTTCTGACACTTCGTTAATTTATGGTAATTTTTTGTTTTCTCCATTAAAAACCATTGGATGGTCTGTCTAATGGTTTCCAATGGAGAAAACAAAAAATCATCATAAATTAACGAAGTGTCAGAACAACACCAAAATCAGTTTGCTTAGGTTTCAGGAGGTGGGCTAACCATTGCAATCATTTAAAACAGCTTCCAAACATTGTAAGACACTTTTACAGGAGCGAAAAGGGAGATCGGGAAGAGCTTTAAAAGGCAAACGGAGATCAAAGAGCCCAATGGTTTCCAATGGAGAAAATTCAAAAAAATCATCATAAATTAACGAAGTGTCAGAACAACACCAAAATCAGTTTGCGTAGGTTTCAGGAGGTGGGCTAACCATTGTAACCATTTAAAACGGCTTCCAAACATTGTAAGACACTTTTGCAGGAGCGAAAATGGAGATCGTTGTGTGAAAATCCCCCATAGGAAACATCGCTGTGTGAGGCGGCAAATTTAACAGAAAAAGGCATCGTTGTGTGAATTCATCGTTGTGTGAGGCACCCGTTGTGCGAGGCACCACTGTATCTGTGAGTTTGATTCCCCAGTGTGCCTCCCATGAGAAAAGCCAGTCTGTGTGGCCTTGGGCAAGTTGCACAGTCCCAGGGAACCCCTAAAAGAAGGGAATGGTAAACCACTTCCGTGTATTCTCTACCTAGGAAACCCTGGAAAGAGTCAACATAAGTCAAAATTTAATTGATGGGATTAATTATCATTTACATCTAGTGTACACTGAGGAATTTTGACATAGGGTTACAATCATCTCTGCTCAGATTATTTATCCATCTGTCTGTACTGTATTTGGATTGGCAGACATTCTTTCAAAGCTCATGCAAAAAGGTTTCCTTTTGTTTACTGACTGATTCTTTCAAGTGGAGATGGCTGGGATTTGAACCCAAGAACTTCTTCATGCAAAGCCGGTGTTCAACCACTGAACTAAGGATCTTCTTAGCTATTGTATATTTGTATCCGGGGGGGGGGGATTGTGTCCTGGACCTTGGTGGCCATGGCTTGAAATTCCCGGAGCTCTCACTCCGAAATCTACACGAGGCAGGAAAAAAAAGGGCTCATGGATTAGTAAGTAACTTTAAAGATTTACAATATCCTTGAGGCAACAGGAGTGGACTATAAAAGCAGTTTGTTTTTCTTAAAAACAAAAACAACAAGTGGCAGCTGGTGTGTGAGGAGTTATAAGAACTAGAAAAATAGTTATAAGAACTAGAGATAAGAAAGCTGTAATAGAATTACAAGCAAAGAGGAAGGAACTGGAAGGGATTCATCTGGAAAAGATACAAAGAAACTTTATCTAAAAAGAGATTTTTTAAAAAAAAAATTAGTAACAGGAACTCCCAAGTTATTAGCTAAACCATCTTCTATAAAGAATAAACGTAATATAGGAGTAATACAAGATTTGAATGGAAAATGATGTAATAAAATGAAGGAGAAATTGGAAGCATTTCAAACATTTTATAAAACTTTATATACTAGTGAAACCCTTCTATAATGAATATTGAAGATTATATAAAAACAGTTTTAATAAAAAAACTGTTAAATGATGATAAAAATAAAATGGAACAGTTAATTACTGATAAAGAAATAGAGGATATTATAAATAATTTAAACAAGGACACCCCCCCAGAACAGATGGATTAGGCCCGGAATATTATAAAGTATTTTTAAAAAATCTTATACCAAAGTTAAAAGTGTTATTTAATAAGATATTTATGGTAGAAGAAATCCCACATTCATGAAAAGTCATTGATTGTTTTAATATTGAAACCAGATAAAAATCCAATAAATATGGAAGCATATAGAACCATATTACTGATAAATCAAGATGCTAAGATATTCATGGCAATAATGACAAAAAGATTAAAAAACTTTATGGGGAGTTATATTGAAAAAGATCAAAATGGATTTATACAAGGCAGGCAAATGTCAGATTTAATGAGAAGGGTACTTAATTTAATGCATTTAACTAAAGAAACAAATATATTCGCGAAGGCTTTCACGGCCGGGATCTAATGGTTGTTCTGGGTTTTTCGGGCTCTTCAGAACACGGCCAAAGAGCCCAAAAAACCCAGAACAACCATAAAGAAACTAACTCTAAAGCTGGAGTATTATCGTTAGACATATTTAAAGCATTTGATTCAGTGGAATGGGATATGTTAAAGACGTTAATTAAATATCTAGGGTTTGGACCTAATTTTAGGCAGATAATTCACCAATTATATTCACAAAATACAGCTAGAGTAATAGTTAATGATGGAATAACTGAGACAATGCACCTAGGCCAAGGTACAAGACAAGGTTGCTACCTTATCTCCAGTATTATTTACAATGATAATAGAATTATTGGCACAGATAATTAGAGATGATAAACAGATTGTAGGGATAGAACATAAAGAAAATGGTAAAATAAACTTGTTGGCTGATGACACGTTACTAAAAGTTAAAAATCCAATAGAAACAGCAGAAAGGTTTAAATCACATTTGGAGGAATTTGAGGGTATAACGAGATTAAAAGTAAATTGGGGAAAGTCAGAATGTTTATTGTTAAACCATTCAGATGAGGAGAAAAGAAGAATGAAAACAATATTTGAAGGTAAAATGGGAAATGTTATTAAATATTTAGGGATTAATACAGTGGACCCTCGACCTATGGAGTTAATCCGTATTGGAACGGTGTCTGTAGGTTGAAAAGTCCGTAGGTCAAAAATGCATTTCCCATAGGAATGCATTGAAAACCATTTAATCTGTAACTGACCCAAGAAAACACCCCTACTGGGGGAAGCCCTCCCCTGGTAGGCCCAGTCCACCCTGGGAAAGCCTGCATTGGTGGGGGAGGCATCTTGGAGGTCCCTGCCACTGCCGATAGTGCCTTTATTGTGGTGTTAGATTTATGTTGTTTAGGTCAGATGTTAGATAGATAGATAGATAGATAGATAGATAGATAGATAGATAGATAGATAGATAGATAGATAGATAGATAGATAGATAGATAGACAGACAGACAGACAGACAGACAGACTGACTGACTGACTGACTGACTGACTGACTGACTGACTGACTGACTGACTGACTGACTGACTGACTGACGTTTGATTAATAAATTGTCTTCTAAACCTCATGGCTTTCTACATGTTAAATCCTTTACAAGCTAGGATTACAAACTAAGGTTTGTTTGGAAGTGGCAAGCCAGGATCTAGCTTTGGATGACTCCTAGCTAAACATTCATTCTCCATTAGAGAATGATTAGGCTGATCAGAAGAACAGCTGTTTACTGTAAGCCAGAGCCCTCTTCAGGTGTTCTAAAATTGTAAGCATGGAAGGAGAAGCATACTACAGCAACACCCTGTCTGCTTTTGACTTCCCTGTGTTGACAGGGATCTGCAAAGAAGCATTACTCATGTCCAGCTGAATATGCTTACAGAGGTCCATGCAATCATGGAGGTTTTTAAGTACATTTATGTGAATGCTGTTAGAACTTCTCTTCAGACCTTCCTTGTCAACCTGGGGAGGTTTGAAGGGAAAGGGAAGGTGCATGATTGTACATGCTCAGCTCCCTTTCCTTGTTTAACCTTCTCAAACTCAATTTACCTGGAGACCGCTGGAGGCAGAGTCTGGCTGAGGCTGGGCCACATCAAGATTTCCACAAGAAAAGCTTTGTTTAAAAATTCCAATCTTCTCAAATCTCTTTATTTTTATTTTTAACACAAAATAAGATCAAAAATAAACAAATTAAGATTTGGTTGTTGTGGGTTTTTCAAGCTCTTTGGCTGTGTTCTGAAGATTGTTCTTCCTAACGTTTCACCCGTCTCTGTGGCCGGCATCTTCAGAGGACAGGAGTAGCACTCTGTGCTCTGGTGCAGTTTGTTTGGGAGTTGAAGTGTTGTGAACGCACGTGCCCAATAGAAACGAGGCAGCCAGACAGGCATGGAAGAAAACACTCCATGACAACGCTGCTGTAACTTTCACTCACTGAGAAATGTATCTCTGCTTGCATCAAGCCCAACTGATGTCCTGCCTCTGAGTGCCATATACCCCACCGTGATTGGTAGGTTTATTCAGCTCCACACAAAACACTGTAAAATGCCATACATATCAAACTCGCGGGCCGCACTAACATTAAACTTTCATATTAAGGTGGGGGCCACAAACTATCATCCCGAGGGCCGCAATCAGCCTGCGAGCCATAATTTGAGACCCATGCTTTAAAATGTGTGTATAAGATTCAAGATTCTACAGGCTTTCTTGTTGTGAACATAGCCACGGTGCTAAGTGAAATCTTAGTTCCTATCTGGGAAAATGACGAATCACTGTATTTTTCTGTTGCTTAGCATTATCGCTACTGTCAAAAGATTCTGACTTTGAATACTGTGAAAACATTTCTGCTATTAAATTATTTTTCTGCTGCAAGCTAAAAGGCCCAAGCAGTTCAGCCCTTGAAATTTTATTTAATCATTGTTCAACATTTTAAAAAAGTGCCCAGTTTCACCTTTGCTGTGCTGTGGTGATTAATATCTCCAGTAAGCCCAATTGTAATTAGAGAACTATAATATTGCAAGTCTAAAGCTACAGTTGTGTCATTATTATTACTCTCATAGTATTAACCAGCATTTCAGTTCATTTTCTTCAACAGTATCTAGATATACTGGAGAACTTCTAAGTTTAAAGCAAGCCTTCCTCATCTCCAAAGCTTTTCAAAATAAAAATGCATTTTCTTTATCGTCAACACCAATGCATCTTACTGTATTCACTTTCCACAGCACAGTAACTCTAATCATCACTAGTGAGTGGGTTTTTAGAAGAATCAGTATACAGTTTATGAGAAAAACCCATGTCAGTAGCTGCTTTCTTAAAATGTGTTCATCTCTAGAGGCAGGCAAGACTAGGGAAGATTTGCAGAGCAAACCAGATTTTTTGCTTAACTTGGCGAAACAAAATGAATGTATATATGACTCACCGAATTGAAACTTACTAGGCAATTTATTTGAATCTTACACCTCAGGTTTAGTTCACTATTTTGTATACAGTATATTCCTGTCCTTGTGCCTTAAATTTATTTTGAATATCCTGGAAACATCTATTACCCATTACTTCATTATCCATACATTGCATCGCAATGCTGACTCAGCACAAATTGCATTCAGAGATCCTTAGGACAATAGGAGAAACTGTATTTGCTATTCATTCCTCTGAGACTTCCCAGCCACTTTCAAAGGAATTACATGCAAACAAACTTCTAATTTTCTTGAATAAATTATCTGCATCTGAGCAGCAGGAAAACAATTTATTCTATCACCAAATCATAAAATGGACACCTTGGCTTAAATATTTAGATGATGACTAGAAACCTATTGTTGTTTTTGTTGTTTTGCATAGTGTTCTTTGGCTAATTGCAGCTAATTAATGTCCAGGATGTATCTTCTTGTCCATGTGCCTGGTCATAGACCCAATTGTGCAATCAAGATAAAAAGGTAAAGGTTCCCCTTGACAATTTGTCCAGTCGTGTCTGACTCTAGGCGGCGGTGCTCATCTCTGTTTCCAACCCATAGAGCTAGCATTTTGTCCCCAGACAATCCTCCATGGTCATGTGGCCACCATGGCTAGATATGGAACGCCGTTTACCTTCTCACCAAGGTGGTACCTATTTATCTACTCACATTTTGCATGCTTTCGAACCGCTAGGTTGGCAGGAGCTGGGACAAGCGACGACGGGGGCTCACTCCGTCATGTGGATTCGATCTTACGACTTCAGGTCTTCTGACCTTGCAGCACAGAGACTTCAGCGGTTTAACCCACAGCACCACCACGTCCCTGTGCAATCAAGATATGCCCCAGCAAATATCAATAGGATTCATTCCACTATACTGCATATTTTATTTCATACAGAACACAGTAACTTGTATTCAGTTTCACAATAAACTAGTACAGTATAATAGATAGCTGCTTTCCAGTTTTGTAGAAGAGGAACTGAGTCCTAAATGTAAGTGATTTCTAGGGATACTCAGTGAATGCAGTCACCACTATCATCATAATCTTAGAACTGCAGCACCGGAAAGGACTTTATGGATCATCAGATCCACAGCGTCAAGGAAGCACAGTGAGGAATTGAACTCCCAGCCTCTAAACCACTGAGCTAGCAATCTGAACTGAACTTTGGAACTTTATCTGAACAGTCTTTGTTGAACCCGAGTCCAGATACACTTCTTTCTTCTTCCAAATATTGGTATATCATAGTCTTATTTTGTAACCTCGAACACCTCTGTTAATGGTTTCAAAAAACTTTCAGACCTTGGAGTTTGCCTTCCAAGTGGCCAGAGAGAAGCTGTTGCAGTGCTCCTCTAATCTGTATATTTATTTATTTACTCTATGAATAAAGCACATTCCTTTCAGCATGCTCAAATAGGCTTATGAAATAATTTTTAAAAAAGAATAAAATCAGCTCACTAAAACACTTAGCAGTGATTAATATACATTTAAAAAAGTAAATCTAATGCGCAAGAGCCTAATGGCCCTAAAAGCCGGTAATGTTGCTGGGCTTAACCGTTTCTCCCATAAACTTGTACCAGCTGCTCCTGTGACACTACAAGGCTATGTTGGTTGTGTCTTAAATCTTTTTGTGAAAGGTGTGATTGCTTGGCAGGACATGAATGTGGGTGTTTGCAGAGGCATTTCCAAGTCAGGAAGTAGAGACCCAGCAAATGACATTGCAGCACTTCACCATCTTGTGCAAATCAGCCCATATTTTCCCATCCCAGTCTGTATTGTTTAATGTCCAGGCATGCGACACTCATCTCAAAGTACAGGTGCTGGAGATGGTCTAGCTGCTGAATAAGCATGAGGAGAGGGTTCTTTCTCACGGATGCTTGCTTACAAATTCTAATACTAATTATGGCCAAAGCTTGGTAGCCTTTGCAAAGCTATGAATGGTTGAACTGCCCTTTTAAAAATCAGTCTGTTTGGAAACTTTGAAAGCAAAGATTGGTGTTAATTTTTTTTCTTTGAGAGAGGAAACCAAGACTTTTATAGCTGTCCTAGAGGAAAACAATAGGCTATTATAATGAAATTGTGACCCATTCTGCTTTTTTATGTTTCCACATCTCTCTGCAAGGATAGCACTTGATCTGGCTTCCTTCATTATTATTATTCCACACTTCTGTGCAAACTGTCTTCTTTAA
The DNA here is from genome assembly GCF_051106095.1 of Pogona vitticeps. NCBI lineage: Eukaryota > Metazoa > Chordata > Lepidosauria > Squamata > Agamidae > Pogona > Pogona vitticeps. The sequence goes on from NC_135783.1 coordinate 211,607,158, forward strand.
ATAGGTGATTACAGTATCTTCTTCAGTGAGAAAATAGCAAAATAGCTTCTATCCACTCATTTTCTTGTGCTGACGTTTTCATTGGCAGCTTCTGTGCAAGAGAAAATAGCTGTATTTTCCTATCGATTTCTTCAACCAACATATAGATTATCCTACACTGATGAAGCTCGGAAATACTAAAAACAGGTTGGCAATCTCTGTATAAGAGTGATGCATGTGTATACCGGTCAGACTGTATTATAATGTGCACATCCTCAAATTCTGATAATACAGGGTCTTCCATAGAAGTGTTACTGAGACAGTGTGATGATAGCTGCTATCTTACCCGTCATGCCCGAAAACTGATTTGTAGCTTAGCGCTAAGCATGTTTCCATGAAAACGATTCCAGCTAAGCTTTTCTTGGTAAGTGTACTTAGATTTTTACACAAGGCAAAGCTTTGTGCGCATACCTTTGTATGCATCAGTGGATACAATAGGACTTCTGAATAAACATGACTCACATACAACATATCCTGTTGATTTAACTAGGCTGTCATCCAGCTGTGAGGGGGAACATGCACCTGTTTGATTACAACTTTCTCCTAGTCACCTTTGAAGTTTCAAAAAAAGTTGCTGTTAAACCCTGCACGGCAGGTGTGTTTAGCAAAGATCTTGATTTTAAATGCATGTTGTAGGTGTTGTGGATTGTGTGCGAGAGAGAGAGTGGAGGAGGAGAAAGCGAGATGGGTATATGTTTATAAATAACTTCAAAGATTATTGATCCTGTCCAGAAATTTCACTGTCTATATTGTCATCTCTGCTACAACCTTTGCATAGTAATGAAAATCAGTCTTGCTGTAGCTCTTCTTACTTCCTTTTCTCCTTTGGGATTATGTTTGTGATTGGCAAGCTTGTCTGTTGACAATCTAGTTTGCTGGTGAATTATTAGTATGCAGTATATTATTAAATTAGACAGATAACACTTCCCAGTTGTAGAAAGAGAAATTGTCATATATAGATTCAGGGTTTGGTGTAAACTGCTTCACTAATTATATGTAATTATTATTTATGCCAACATGCATTGCTTATTACTGCTAAAAATTTTTGAAGGAATTGAACAATTCCAAAAATATAGTCTCTCTCATGTGACAGTTCTATGCAAGTATTGCAGATTTTTAAAACATATTTTTTCTATAGGCCACTGGGAAAAGCCACACATATCTTGTTTTTTGCAGCAAATTTGGTGTTATTTTAAACCAAGTCTCTAGCAACTTGAAATGACCTTTTATAGAAATGCATGTCTTTAATCACAACAGACATCTAGTGTTTCAGTAGAAGGACAGGTGGAAATATCTTTGTCAACACTGATTGAAAAGTAAGGTGGTGGTGTAAAACCTATTTTTCGTGTACCCAGAAATAGTAAATTTGGAGTGGTGATCCACGTCGACAATTATACTTTTTCATTGATGGTACATGCTGTATTCTGGAGACATCTCCATTCTGTGCAATCCAGGTTTCAGCCCCAATATGCATAATTTTGACAAATTCTGAAAATTCTTTGAAGGCTGACAGGAAGCTTCTTATGATGCACCTTTGAGCTCATGTGATTCCCAAGTCAATGTGTTAATTTGCAGAATCTCAAAAGGGCAGTTTCTGGCAGCTTGCCTCTAACTTCTTGCAAATTAGTTGAGTGGTAGTTCCATATTAATTTCTGAGACCTACGAACTGTAAATAAGCACAATAGAAGATACGTACTTCCTCTGAGCTTCTTTGAGTTTTCAGTTGACACTTCATTCTTAAACAGTGCAGCATTGGCTAGAGTAAAAGATCTGCTAAATAAATCAGAGGATTAAATGACTCATGCTTGTAATTAAATATAGTTTTATTGATTAAAGAAGCAGGATATATTTGCTGAAGAGATTCTTGGTTTTCTGTCTTAGGGCTAGAATTGTTACACAAGGTGTGGGGGATGAATTCTTATGCATATTGAAAGCATCGGCAAGATTTGAACTATTGCTGTTGCTGACCAGATAGAATATTTTTTTCTGAGAAAGTACTGTATATCTGACACAGTACCTCAGATATGTTGGATTATCACTCCCATCATATCCCATCAGCATGACCAATGGTGAGGAGGGCCTGTGTAATATATTATTGGAGCCTGCGAAATTTACTTTTTATTATCTGGATTTGCTCCCTCTTCTCTCCTCCTCTAGCCAGCATGGGGAGACATTGGGCTGTAGTTTAAAAAAAAAAATGAAATTTACGGGCTTTTGCAGTCTGCTGTTTTCTTCAGAATGAGCAAAGTCATCCCAGCGATTACACCTTGTTGCGCCTGGGGCATATTACAAAGCCTTGCATAGGGTTCACTTGTTATTTTGCATGGGTACCATCACTGTAAGAGGGCAAGTTCCCATTTGGGTCACCACCTGTGAATGTCAGGGAAGGGACAGAATGCAGAAGACACCTTGGAAGGTGCCTTGCAGCCGAGGAATGTCTTGACATTTGCATCATGTACCAATTTATGTCTACATGTGTGGATAAGATAGAAACGAGACAGTATTGGGGGTTTTCTGGGGCTGAAAGTGACTTGACAGAAGGATCTCTGCCTGTTCGATGCATCCTTGTATCATTTTCAGGGTAGTGCAGGCTGAAGTATTGTTTCAAAGGAGATATTAACCTGATTTGGGTATAACATTAACATATGTTTTAGTACTAAATGTAAAAGCTTCTCACTTGTACTGTATACTTTTGTGTCTTCTTGCATGGCCAGACTGAGAAACGTGGAAGCATTTATTTCCCTTTCTGTTGAAGCCAGAGGCCATATTGGCTACAGCATTCTGAAAACAATGTTTCTGTGCTGTGAGGCAGGGTAGGCAACCTGGTGCCCTTCATATATTTTGGGTTCCAACTCCGTTCACATGTTTTGTTCTTACCATCCACCAGTCTGGCTAGGACTGGTGGGAATTGTAGTATAAAATATATGGAGGGAACTATACTTCCAATCCCTGGGTGGTTAACCCTACCTGAAATAAGGTGAAATTAGGTGAGTTCATTATTCATAGCTGGATGCCTGCGAAGTGTTTTCCTTAAACCAGGAACGGGGAGTTGCCAGGTCAGAAGCTCATGGTCCACAGAAGTTGCCTGTTCTGCTCACACGCACACTAATGCTGTTGTCTCCTATCATTGCCGACTTACACTGTCTGAGCAATGAACTAATTCTTGAGCACTGATTGTATTCATCCTCCTCTATCATTTCCTTTTATAGAGAACTTGAGGTCTTTTGTTCCTACCAAAACAGCCATTTTTAATACCTTAGGAAAACAAAAAGTCTTGGAAATGAAAAAAATGAATTAACTTGGTATGATGCTGAGAGAACTGAATGTGTGTCTCAATATCTGTTTGGTTTAGGTCCTCCAGTGGCGCATGCAGCAGGAAGAGGCTGCCCGCCTGGAAGCTACCATTGCTGCCAGAAGAAAGGAAGAGGAAGAGGAGAAAGAGAAGTTGCAGAAAGAAAAGGAATCACTTCAGAGAGCACAGGATAAAGAAAAAGTATGCAGAGTGTCCGTATGTGTGTACGTGTACATGTCTGTGTGTGTGCGCGTGCACGTGCATGCATGTGCATGAGTGTGTGTGTGTGTGTGTGTGTGTGTGTGTGTGTGTGTGTGTGAGAGAGAGAGAGAGAGAGAGAGAGAGAGAGAGAGACTGAGAGTGAGAGAAGGCTTAATATGGTTAAAGTGTTAATTGCTCTTGATATTTTATAGCCTTGTAAACAGCCTGTAAGGTTACTGTAGGGATTATTGAGTGCTTAGTGGAGATCTGCCAGTGCTTCTGGCAGCTTGGAATCCCATGCCATTTTCAGGGTTATCCCATTTAGTTGTCAGTTTGTGTGTGCATGTGTGTGTGTGTGTGTTTGTTTGCCATTGCCATTATCGTTAACAGTGCATTTCCAGGCATACGCTTCATGCTTGCATCGTCCTCATTGTCATGGAGAATGAGCAGTGCAAAGCAACTAGTGGCTAGCAGTTTTTCTGCTGTCAAGAGAGCTAATGTGGCAAAACGGTGGTGGTTTCCAGTGCTGCAGCAAGGTATGCTGCAATGCACCAAATAAGCTTCTCAGTGTACTGACTGCACACTGTAAACGGAGCATCACAGAAACAGCTTTTGTGAGTAGAGGGCCCAGTGCCAGTAGCATGGGGGTGGGGAAAAGAGAAGAAATGGCTGTCACTCAGTTATATTTCTGCATTTTGATTCATTTTTGTTGATCAGCTGAGAAACAGAGTACAAAACCAAACCTTGGTCGTACTCAAGAAAATATATTAAAGGAGTATTCCATAAACAGTAGACTGTGTGTGTTTTGTTTCTTGGATTCTGTTTCCAGGAATGTAGCTACATAAAGTACTCCCCTAGCAGTGAAAGCACTCCCAGGGCATTAAGACCAGTTGAATTAAGTAGGGCTTGCCTCTAAGTATATGCACATATGGCTGCAGGGCAAGTTACTTTTGGAAAGCAGCATCCTGTTTGATATATGTTCCAGTTGTTTTTTTAAAAAGCATTTCCCCTTTTTCTTTTCCTTTTTTTCTGGCTCTCCCAGTCTTTTAGGTGGGATACCCAGCCTGTATTAATGAATTTAAATATAGTTCATTCCTAAGCAGTATAAGCCACAAGATCAGGCAATACATGCAGCTCACATATGATGTAGCATTTGTTTTAATTGTGTGTGGCGGGGGGGGGGGTATGAGTAATTCTTTTCATACAAGTAGTTCCTTTATACAGTAATTTCTGAAGCATTTATTGAAATTAATATTATTATTCTGTCTGCAATTCAGTGCATGCAAAGAATTTGTTCTTGCACAATTTCCCCAACACCCTTTTGCAGACCAGAACTGAACCCATTCCCCAGTCTAGGAGTTCTGGCTCTCCAGTAGTCAATCTTCCCTGAGGTCACAGAAGGTCCTTCCTCTCAGGAGTCTGTAGAGTTTGACAAAGCAAAACTGTGCTATTTATATACCACCCCATAGCACTTAAAGCACTCTCTGGATGGTTTACAATCCACTTTGCCCCACCCACCAGCGAGCTAGGTACAGTACTTAATTTACTGCTCTTCGAAGGATGGAAGGCTGACACATCCTTGAGCTGGCTACTTGAGCCCATCAGGATCAAACTCAGGTTATCAGCAGAGTCTTCACTGCAGGACTGCAGTTTAACCCCTGCACACAGGGTGTGTCCTAGAGAAATTGGAGTGGGTATTGTTTTGTTTTTGCATTTTTACTTGCATTATTTTGTCCTGCTTCCAGAGGACATCACTGATGATGCATAGAGTGGTGTACAGTGTGGGAGTGAACCTTACTCCTATTGCTCACCTTCTGTTCACAGTGGTAGGGAGTAAAACTGCAATGCAATTTACAAATTGCGTTTTTAAAAATATGTTTTTCCTATCTTAGCACTATAGAGCTAAATTTAACACTATAGCACTGAACTGATATAGCAGTAATTGAAATGCTTGCCCTATGTTTTGTTAGTTCAGCCCTATTTCACTTACTAAACA